>NW_022146611.1:0-600000 GCF_002938485.1 Sitophilus oryzae | reverse complement strand
TTTATTCGATAGAAAATGACACTCTAAATAGAATGACATATGATATGTCAACTTATGACATTTTCACTTTAAAAAAAATCGTATTTGAAATTTCAATCTAGAGTGCCATTTAAAAACACTAATTTTTAATCAAGGAGCTTTGTAAAAATATATTTGCTCGTCTAATGTTTTTCGTGTCTTGTCCTAGCCGGTTTAAAGATGCTCAAATCATATTTTTAATCATATCTCATTTTTTTGAGTGGCTTATTAGCATATTTGGAAAAAATATTTTTTTACGAATAATTTGATACCACACACTTGGTATTTCGAGTCAAGTTATCGTTATGAACCGCATGTTACAATTTCAAATAAACCATATGAAAAAATGTTAAATATCTAGTATAAGTAGTCTCTACCCTAATGAAAAGTACCCTTTTAGGGCTTTTACCATTTTTCGTCATTCGCTTTGGCATTAAAATGTGCGTAAGAGTGCATTTTGTAAAATGTGCATTAAAATGTGCCACATTTCGGGATAAACGGTTTACCAATGTTCTTAAAAATAAACGAAATATATTATTTTTATTTAACCTTTCTAGGGCTGTAACTTCTTTGGGAAGCATTTTAGGGCATATGTTCATAGGGACTTTTTGTTTTATTTTTATCTGTAGAATCACTCACCAAAGATACACAATTATTATATTGACACTCTGTATAAACAACCTGACCTAACCCACTGTATATTACAAATATCACTGTATGATTTTTGTTAACTTATGTGTACGAGTACTTACTAAAAAAGATAATTTTTGATTTGGTATAAATTAATTTTGGCAAATTATCGCTTGTAAATAATAAAATTACTAAAGTAAAGGTCTCTCTAAAAAGTTAAACTTATAATTTTATATCACAGACAATACCGTAATTTTTAATTGACTCTGCCCTTTAATTCTGCCTCCCCAGTAGCCAAATCAAATCCTGGTGATTGATGATGTTCAGTCGAAATTAATGACGCCTTAATTTCATCGTAACATTAAACCATTGTTGAGTTAAAATTTTTCACAGTTATTTATGATTTTCGATTAAAAATAAAGGTAATAAACTTCGTCAGCAAAAAAGTCCATTTTTTTGGTAATGTGCTTATTTAGGTTCTTTAGAATATCTTATATTTTGATTTATTTATAATATAATATATACCGTATGATCAAAAAAAAAAAAAACGGCGTCAGACGGCTGGGGAAAAATAATCGATGATAATTTTGGCTAGGTGAATTATAATTAATTAGGACTTTCTTAAGGTCAACTGGCAGCAAGCGCCATTAAAAGATAAAGAAAAAATCTCCCATATTATCGCCGATTGTCATTCCGCAGCCGGCTTTGATGCCGTTTTTTTCAAGCCTATTGTATTTAAAAGATATACATCAAGTTTTTATATTTCTAGTCCTAATATTTTGGTGGTACAAATATCTTGGCGTGCAACAGTCCGCTATTATAAACATAACCAAACCGAAATGAAATAGGCCGTCGAATCATTTTTTCTCCAACGCGTGACCAAAATACTCAAAACGGTATTATACTCTGGGGCAATTAATTCTTTGGCAATACCAAACATATACCACATATTTGGTATGTTGAAATGGAGCAAAACAAACCTGGAAAGCATTGACAGGAAAGTAAGTGTGCTTCTAACAAAATTCAGGTCCTACCACCCACAAGATTCGACTGATAGATTATACCTTCCGCGGGCAAATGGCGGACGAGGATTACAAAATCTAGTCTTACAACACCACCAACAGACCACCATCCTCAGAGACTACTTTCTACGTACCGATTAGCCATTGCATCAAGCGCTAATACAGGTCGACGACGGATATTCAGAGCTTAAACTTGCAGATAAGAATCTCCCACCAATCCCAGTTACAACTAGCCAATTCGACGAAGAATGGAAAGCCAAACCATTACATGGACGGTATGCAGCCAACCTCAACGGAGCTGAGGTTGATAAGAAGCTTTAAACGTCTTATCTTTCTGATGGTCAGTTAATGTTCGAAACTGAAGGATTCATAAACGCCATACAAGGACAGGTAATACCTACGAGAAACCCGATAAAATTTATCCTAAAAGAGGACTTAAAAATGACAAGTGTCGACTATGCCAGACCACTACTGAATCCATTCAACACCTAACTGCAGGTTGCACATATCTTGTCCCGAGGGACTACCTAAACAGGCACAACCAAGTCGCGGGCGTAATACATCAGGAATTTTGTGTACAAACGGCGCTCCTTACTGCAAAAGTCCCATACTACAAATACCAGCCTAAGACGGTACTCGAAAACGAATCGTGGAAGATCCTGTGGGACCTTGCTATAACAGCGGATAGGACAGTGAGTCACAATCGACCAGACATCTTAGTTTTTGATAGAAACAACGAAAGGCGCAAGTAATAGATATACAAATTCCAGCAAACGAAAACGTAGGACAATCAAGAATGGAGAAAGTCCTGAAATACCAAGAACTGGCAGATGAGATAAAGAGAATGTATCAGTTGGAAAAGGTGGAATTATATCCTATACTAATATCGTGTAATGGGTTAGTGGATAAGTACTTACCTCGCAATCTTAACGCTATCAGCATACGCAACCCGAAGCAAATTGTAGCAATCTCACAAAAAGCTGTCATCCTGGCAACATGTCACACCGTGAGATGGCAACAGATGGTCGCGTTGGTCTATAAAGACCCCGCGAACATTGGCCGTAACCAGTAAAAGTGCTGTGGAAAAAAAATTATGAAAAAATCAATCCGTATAACAGTGATTACAGAATATTTGTGTGTGCTCAAAACGAAATTGAGACACTGTACAAAGCGTAACGAGTTGGTCTGTTTCTCCGCCTATCACAATTATTCTGTAGTGCCGATCCTCTGCTAATACTGTATTCAGTACTTCAGAATCTGGGCTCTTCCCCTTTCTATAATATCCACTTCTCGTTCTTCCTTTTCATCGTCATGTTCAGTGGTTAATTCTTCATCTTCGTTCAAACAGTCTTGCATGAGGTGTTGCAATCTTTCTTGCAGAGTACATCTAAAAAATAACACTTATTTAATAAAAAAATCGATTATTCACTTTTTTATCACAACCTATTCATTTTCAATAAAAAAAAATCAGTAAAATAACTTACCTTGTTCGATATTATAAAATGATTGATGTAAAAATACTCTCACAAACGGTCGCGAGCGGACTGACTCTCCGCATATGAGTATAAAAAGACACTAACTACCCTAAACGAAGTGCAAACGTACACTTCTCGTAAAATATGCAGACAGGAAGATACTAATCGACGCAGCATCTGATGTTTCCAATTATCGGGAAAATAGGTACCTGCGGACTGTGAGTCCGTGCGTAACCTCCGGAGGGTTAATTGAGTTTAATTTGCCTCTGTTTCAAGAGAACATGTTGGAAAAAAATACAAAATCAGGGGGACCGAGGAAAACTACATTTTGGATGGATAGGAGAATAAAAAAAATCTAAAAATGGCCTGTGGTTGTCAGGACCAAGGATAATTGCTGAAATTCCTGACCTACCCAAGTAGCATTTGGACGTTATCTAACGTCGGGTATACGTCGCGTTCAATAAACCCGACGTCGGGTACCAACGTCGGTTCGACCGCCTGACGACCCTTATTTGCACCTAAATGGGGAATACAGATTCGGGTCGCCTCGACGTCGGTATCTGACCTAATAGGGAATGTAATTCTACCAATTACCAACGTCATATTACGTTGGATTTTAGTCACTTAAAATTCGTCGCTAAGCACTTACGTTACGTTTGGTTTCATATTCGCTACCAAGAATACATAAAAACCTAACCAAACTACCTAATTACAAATGGATTCATAATCACTCCTCGAATATAACTATAAGTGCCTATCTAATTTCATATTATAATAATTCTGAATCATTAATCCAGACATCAGTTTTGTCAACGGAAGTCACTTTTTTGATATATCTGATTAAAATACTCCGGAAAACAACGAGCGCCTTCAAAATTAGGTAGATTTATGAAATAAAAATATCTATAAAAAAGTTACTCGCAAAATATTTTTTTAATTTTCTAACTGGTTTAATCATAAAACTGTACTGTGGTTCCTTCCAAACTCAACCTTATCAATATTATTCTACTAGAAATCGAAATGTGAATATAAATTTTAAAAACAAAAAACGATTTTAAAATGGCTGACAATCGGATACGTGTTAAGAATGGCGGATTTCTGTGTCTGATTTAATATGAACTACCAATATACCAATTCCGACCGGGTCTCCAACATTAGTCGTCTCACACGGCCGAAGTCATCAAACCGGACGACCGGCAATCGTATTATGTCGTATATAATTCCAACGTACGCTACGTAACCTCACTTTGCGTATCAGTGATTTGTGGATTTGTGCAACTATATTTTAGTTTTTGTTTTCTCCTTAAAAAAATAGGCAGCCACTTTTTTAAGCCTAACCTCACATGTGGGAGGAGGATGGGGTCTGCTGGTTTTCTAAGCTAAAAAATGTAATTAAGATGCACCAGTGTAATGCAGCATCTCTTCCGGATAAAAATCATCATCATCACATGAGTGGAGGCAAAATCATCATCACATGAGTGGATGCAAGACATCAGTACTACTATTATTATTTTGCAAAAGCCTCGACCTCTTTCTGTAAAATGTAGATGAATGTCTAAATGCCTTTTTAGTGTTTTTTAGGCATAAGTTTGTTTACAAAAACTTTTTATTAGGTTATGTTCATGATGTTCATTAGGTCGCAAATGCTACTTAATGAGTTGTATTTACGGACGTAAATAGAGATACGTAAATTAGGTTATAAATATGAACATAAAATACAACAAAATATAATTGGACGTTACTTTAGGGATTATCAGTGAGACGTATCCTATTCGGACAACGGGTAGACGACGGGCTAGTTCAAGTATATCTACGTCGTGCAAGCCAACGTGGGAACGACGTTGGGAAATTAATAAAAATGGTACGTTGTTATTTTGTACGTCGACAGATCGTTGGATTTACCGACTCGGATCCAACGACGTCGCTTTTAATAGGAAAGCGACGTCACAGGTCGTATCACCAGCACCCGACCTAAATTTGCACAAGTCTGACGTCGCTTCAGGTCACATTTAGTTCGAAGTCAGATAGATGCTACTTGGGTATAAGTTAGTTCGAGGAGTGTTCAATAACGATTAGTTGATGGGGCAAAACTTTATAGCAGATATCCAGCCAAGAAATCATTGTCTCAGAAAGAAATCGCATTGCCAGACTTTTCTAGAAATAAATACGATAAAACAGTTTCTGCTGAACCTTTCGCACATAAACATTTTAATTTTTTTATTTCAGTCTAATAACTATCCAGGTAACATGAATATTTTTTGTCAGTTACGAAACAAAAATCAGAAAAAAATGTCATGGCTAAACGGCAAACAAAAGCATTGGACGTGGCCTATTACTGGGCTAACAAACAATAATCCGGATATGAAAAAGTAAAGTAAGTAAGTCAATTACGACATGTTACATTAGTATATACTCCTGGTGATTTATACCAAGTCTGTTTTACAGACGAAATATATATTTTTTACTCAGTAATGAAATACAGGTACGGACGAAAAGTTATTACGCTTCAATGCAGCTAAAAAATATGTAGGTGGCGCCCCCTACAAGTAGGAGCCATACTGACATCGAAATAGAATTTCTAATATCAAAAAACACTCAGACACTAATTTTCATCCAAATATGAATTAAAAGATCAGTTCAGAAATGATTTGGAAAAAATCGAAATAAAAATGAAACTTGTACATCCTGTATCTACGCGACTAAGCATTTTATGATAAACATTTATATGAACTTTTTGACATATTTTTATCTGCAGATACACAATTCGGACCACCCTGTATAATATACGCAGCGTGAGTCTTAAATAAGTGCAAATATTTTTAGGGGTAGTATATTCGTAGTATTTTTCGATATTCGATATTCAGAAACACTGTCATTTTTTTTGGCAAAAAAAATTGGTAAATTTGAAATTTTATGAGAATTTTTTTGGAAATTTTTTAGTTTTTAGTTAACAACCATAATTTTTTGATGATATGGCAACATAGGTAATAGAATAAATTTACAAGAAAGAAAACCCAAAAAAGAACTAGCGGTTCTCAAATTTTAAGCAAAAATAATTTTTATTGGAAATTTCTAATGTAAAATAACTGGATTATTTTGGACTTATTTGGAAACGGATAAAGAGAAATACGTTATTTTTATCGAGATCTACCAGCCCTGAAAATATTTGCATTTATTTAAGGCTCCCACTGTATACTGGGTGCGTATTCAATTAATTGTTTTCGGTCACTTCCGGTTTCACTGGAAATGTGACACAATGTGACAACTTGTGAGTTAATGGCACCCTCGGTATTTTTTTACTTTATTCGATATAAAATGATACTCTGAATAGAATGAGATATCAAATGTCAACTTTTGACATAGTCACTCAAAAACAAATTGTATTTTAAATTTCATTCTAGGCTGTGTTAAAAACACTAATTTTTATTAAAGGGGCCTTGGACAAATAGATTTGATCGTCTAATGTTTTAGTGTCTTTTCCTGGCCGGTTAAAAGATGCCCAAATCGTATTTTTAATAATATCTAATTTTTTTCAAATGGAACGAGTGTGCATGGCTCATTAGCATATTTGGAAAAATCATTTTTTACGAATAATTTGATGCCACACACTTGGTATTTCGAGTCAAATTGTTGTTATGAACCGCATGTTACAATTTCAAATAACCCATATGGCGAAAATGTCAAAAGTTGACATATGATATGTCATTCGATTCAGAGTGTCATTTTCTATCGAATAAAGTAAAATAATACCGAGGGTGCCATTTAAAAATCAAAAGTTATAATAAGTAGTCATTTCCGGTAAAACCGGAAGTAACCGAAAAAAATTGAATATGTCAATCAATCCTAATTTATGTCATACACTAACGTACCAAATCTCGTTGTTTTACCTAAAAAAATAAAAAAAATTAAAAGTTAGGGGTGGAGCTACTTTTCAGACGCATCCGGTATATAGTTTAAAAATTTATAATAATTAAACTTCTTGTTATATGATATAAACCCTTTCAACAAGTGTGAAAAGCGGTTGTATATTAATTACTTCCTTATTAACACACTACGTATTCTATAGTCGACTATTTCAAGCACGAGTAAACCTCGAAATAAACTTGCTATTTACGTTAAAAGATGTTGTTAGTAAGCATTTTTCATTAAAATCCTATTATAACGCGATGTTCATCCGTGTTTAAATAACAGGATTTGTCAAAAGCATGTTTCACGTTGAAAATTTCATGCTGAATATATTTTAAACTATGCACATTCATACCAAGTAGAGATAAGTGAACAAGAAATTAAATAACGAGTTGAAAAAGACATAGTTGGTCTCTTAACAAAACAATACGGCTTTCAAAAAGGAAAGCAAACCACGGACGCCAATACAAAAGTTATTCTACTAGCCCAAAACGTAGCAGCATTTTCTCATAGAAACATAAGATTTTGAGCCGTAATTACGTTAGATGCTAAAAATGCTTTTAAAGGTACGCGCACACTGACCAGAGTCGCATGCGCAGCATCGACCGAAGAAACATATTGTTTGTGTTACTTTCTGTGAAGGTGCGCACACTAGTCAGAGCCGCATAGCTTCATTTAAAGTAACAGAAACAATATTTTTCTTCGATCGATGCGGCGCGTGCGGCTCTGGTCAGTGTGCGCTTACCTTAACAGTGCGTCTTGGGAAAAGATATCGAGAGATCTAAAAAAAGCAATATTGATAAGATTTTGTGGTCTACGATGGCTTCCTATCTTAATGGAAGAAAGATAATACTTGAATCTGATGGAAAAAGCAAACAAGTGGACATTTATGGTGGTGTGCCACAGGGATCCGTCCTGAGGTCAACCTTATGGAATATGTTGTATGACGGTTTGTTGAAGTATGCCAGGATAAACTAAACAAAACTTTGATTGGCTTCGCAGCTGATGGTTATTGTAGGTGAAATGAAGAGGTCTTAATAAATTTAGGAAATACTGGCTGAGTAGTAGGATGGATGAAAGAACACGATCTTCAGTTACCACCATAAAAGACAGAAGCTGTTCTACTCACAACAAGAAGAAAAATCGTTCCAATTATTTTCAACGTCTCAGGAATAGATATTTCACCCTCTAAAGCAATAAAATATTTGGGGGTGTGGCTAGACACAAAGTTGTCTTTTGGGGAACACATAAGTAACGTAGTGGTTAAAGCGGAGAAAACCGCAGCTGCATTATCAAATTTAATGTCGAAAATAACAGGTTCCAGAGCGTCTAAAAGACGCATTTTAGCAAGCGTTGTACACTCCCAAATATTGTATGCAGCGCTGACATGACATACAGAGCTATTAAAAGTCAGAATAGACTGATGAAACTAAAGAGATTAAAGAGGGCTTTATGCATTAGAGTTTGCAGCGCCTATATCAGACTATATCAGATATCAGGGGAGGGTGCTGGTGTTATTGCCGGAATTCCTCCGATTGATCGCCGGATACAAGAGAGGTATGAAGTCTACAACGGATCGACGAAAAACGAAACCAGAGCACAACTCATGGAAAATGACAGGAAAAATGGACAGGCGAAAGGCATATGGAAAGTGGACATTTACACTCATTCCGAATCTACAAAAATGGATAACGCGATCATATAGTGAGGGTGATTACTATATCATCCACGTATTATCGGGACACGGCTATTTTAAAAAATATTTATACAGGGTGGTCCGAACTGTATTCCGGAAACTTCGCCAGCATATTCTGCAGATAAAAATATGTAAAAAGTTTGTATAAATGTATGTCCGAAAATGCTTAGTTTCGGATATAAAGAGGGTGTAAAAGTTCAATTTTTATTTCGATTTTTTCTGAAAACTGATCTTTTAGATCATATTTGAATGAAAATTAGCGTCTGAGTGTTTTTTGATATGAAATTCTATTTCGATGGCAGTATGACTCCTACTTGTAGGGGGCGCCACCTACATATTTTTTAGCTGCAATAAAGAGTAATAACTTTTCTTCCGTACCTGTATTACATTACTGAGTAAAAAATATTATATTGCGTCATTTTCTACGTTAAACAGGTCTCTTGGTATAAATCGCCAGGAGTAATAGTCATGTAACATGTCGTAATTGACTTACTTACTTTACTTTTTCGTATCCGGATTATAGTTTGTTAGCCCAATAATGGGCTACGACCAATGATTTTGTTTGCCGTTTAGCCACGACAAAAACGTTTATTTTCTAATTTTAGTTTCATAATTAACAAAAAATGTACATGTTATTTGGATAGTTATTAGACTGAAATAATAAATTTAATATGTTTATGTGCGAAAGGTTCAACAGAAACTGTTTTATCGTATTTATTTCTAGAAAAGTTTGACAAGGCGATTTCTTTCTGAGACCGAACTGTAGTCCGGAAACTTCGGCAGCATATTCTACAGATAAAAAGAAGTAAAAAAGTTTGTATAAATGTATGTCCGAAAATGCTTAGTTTCGGAGATACAGGGTGTAAAAGTTTAATTTTTATTTCGATTTTTTCCAAATAATTTCTAAAGTAACGTCATTATTTGGAAGAAAATTGGTATCTGGTAGTTTTTTGACATGAGAAATTTGATTTTGATGTCAATACGTCTCCTAATTGTAGAGGGCGCCACCTACAATTTTTTTAACTGGTTTGAAAAGTAATAACTGTTCGGCCGTACCTGTATAAATTTTGTGAGTGAAAAAATATACATTTCCGTGATTTTTTACGTAAAAAATGTCTCTTGCTAAAAATCGCTACGAGCAACCATTCTCAAGATATTTAAAATGGAAGTAGTCAATACATGTCATTATTGACAAAAAAATAAACATGCTGAGTTTGATGAAATGATAAATTTGGGAACTTCTTATTTTTTTTAAATTAATTATAAATATTTCTTCAAAAAATGATGATAAAATAGTTTCTGTTGAACTTTTGACACAAAAACATTTCAAATTTATGATTTCAGTCTAATAACAAACTATTTAGTCAACATGTTCAATTTATGTCAATGCTGACAGGTATATGTAGATAATTTCGATTCTAAATATCTCGAGAGCCATTACTCTAGCGATTTTTACCAAGAGACCTCTTTTACGTAAAAAAAATCTTAAATGTATATTTTTTTACTCAGTAGTTTTATATAGGTACGGACAAAAAGTTATAATTCTTCAAACCAGTTAAAAATATGTAGGTGGCGTACTCTACAAGTATAGGAGGCATATTGACATAAAAATCAAATTTCTCATGTCCAAAAATTCCCAGACACCGATTTTTATCCCCATATTGACGCTACTTCAGAAATTATTTGGAAAAAATCGAAATAAAAATGAAACTTCTACACCCTGTATCTCAGAAACTAAGCATTCTAGGACATACATTTACATGAACTTTTTTACTTATTTTTATCTGCAGAATATGCTGCCGATGTTTCCGGAACACAGTTCGGACCACCCTGTATATTAGAAAGAAAATCTACACTCCGGACTGCGATTACTGTCAAGCTGAAGACGACGCGGCGTAGAACACACCTTGTTCGCTACTTGTAGATGGCAGAAACCAAGAGAGGAGTTCTCTAATAGGACGGGAAAATACATTTTGTGTAGTAGAAATGGTAAAATGTCTAGTAGTCCATTTCCCTCGAGAAAAAAAACGCCTAAAAATTGTGATACAAGCATGAAATTTGGCATAGTTATAAAAAACGATATTTTAAGAGATTTGACCCGATTAGCCACCCTCCCACACTCTTACACACCCCACACCACCATTTTTTCAAAATGGCGGACAAAAATTTCTTAAATCTTAGCCTTTTTCAATATGGGCGATATTACTCTATATTATATACTTCGAGGATGGAGATCCAAAAAAATGTTTCAGGTCGATATGACCTTTAGTGACCTTGAAAACTGCTTTATGATTGAAAAAATTGACATTTAGCGTAAACAAATGTATAACAATAATAAGTAATTAATATTGAAAAGGTAATAAAAACGTGATTTTTAAAATTATAGTTGTTTACAACGGTCATTGATGGAACATATATTTTTTTTAAATAATGTTAAAAATTTAGAAAAATGTGTCAAAATCAATTAAATGAGATTGAATGGTCTTCCAAGTGATTTTAAGGCAAAACATAGAAATAAATGGTTTTTAGTTGATACTGATTGATCTTGATTAAATTCTAATTAAGAAAATTATATACTTATTAAAAAAAACATATTAAATTTCAAGTCTTTACTTAGGTAACTTGTTTATTTTCACATGTCCCTTGACAAATCGTACATGCAGGAGTGCAAGGAAGTCCTGTTTTGCGACAGGAGCATCGCATGCTCTCGCACTGCCCTCCACGCCCACATTTTACCAACCCTCTTAAAACAGTCCAAATTTGTGGTTCCTCACTCCACTTGGGCTCCCATCGATCCAGTTTTAATGTCCATCCCCATCATTCAGGTGAAGGAGGTTTCTCATCATGAATTAAGGACCGACCCCATATTTGTCCCGCTTGGTAGGAAGCCCTACGACACTGCTCAATAAGGACTTCTTTTGTTGGTGCACACATTGCTATTTGTCTATCACCACTATAAAATTGCACTTTTCTCAACTCATTGACCTTCGATAACTGGGTCATGGCGTCGTACAGCTTCACCGTGAATGCTTCTGTTTGACCAATTTTATCATCCGGTAATTCTTTTGTACCATTTTTCGATGATAAATATTGGAAAGCCAAAGTTGACTCCGGGCACTCTTCCCATGTTTTCCAGCATCTAATTTTCGTCTTTAGGACAAAAAGATGTTGTGTCACACCCTGTGAACGCGTGAAAACCACGAAGAGCTTGTGACTTCTGAGACCCTAATTTATTTGCGATGAGGTGAGCTGGAATATATATTTGTGCTTTTCCAACAACGTATAAAAACCATAATTTATGAAGACCCAAGTCTTTAAGTTCGTAAAAAAAAGGAAATTCCGATAATTACTACGTCTGTATCGGAACATCTAACAAAATAGATTTTAGCCCATTCTGAACTATATCTTTCATATGAAGAAAAACATTTGTCACGCAATTAATGTCTAACGATTTTAAGAGACTTTCCGCTAAACAGGTAAAGAGTTCTTGAATCCAGTTCCTCTATTTTCTCTTGTAGCATTTTTGAGGCTATTTTCGTAATATAAATCTCATGCTACGTCCAATCTTGTAGCACGGCATATAAATCACACAAAATTTCTATAAAATTTGACCTTGAAAACACCATTATGGGTGCCGAGTCAGGGCCGGATTAAAACGTATCAAAAAATTTCCCAGAAAATAAACTAATGATAGACAGGGTCGTATTAAAATAATACTGTAATTGACTGAAATTGAATTTTATTTACACAATACTTTTATCTAAACAAATGAATCGTTAACCGCGCATACTCATCAAAAAGTAAAAATAAAAAAATCAATTAAACATTTAACTTTAGAGAATAGACAATTAAAATTAAAAAACATGCCAGGAGTTACAAACAAGAATTAAAGAAATACCCAATAAAATATCTATTGAACAATCTAAAGAGGCTACGTACAAATTATGTCCATCAATGGACATAGCATTTATAGAAATAGGACAATGGACATAGAATTTAAATATAAATGTTTGACTATATTTTTAAAAGCCGAGCCGTCAAAAAAAAATTAAGCCGTCAAATTTGACAGCTGTAAAAAAATTTCAAAGTTGTCCCATTTTGATAAAAATCGATATATAGGATGGCCATGGGCTAAAATGAAAGAAAAAAGAGTTGAGCTGTAAAATTTAACAGCTGTCAAAAAAATCTCAAAGTTGTCCGATTTTGAATAAAATCGATATATTGGACCCCATAGTCGGTTTTCATTTTATTTGTCTCACATTTGAACTGTCAAATTTGACAGCTGTCGTTTTTTTTAAGTTCTACTTTTTTTAAGAAAATCGATACACATATTATTAGGATGCCCATAGGAAATTATTTAAGAAAAAGAATTGAGTTTAAGTGTGTGGCACTGAGAAACCAGCATAACTTAAAAAGTAAAAAATATATTTCAGAAAAAAAACTTTTTAAAAACAAGCTTTTATTTAATTACAGTAAAAAGAAAAAATAAACTTTTTCTTTTATTATGAACTTATAACGTCATTACACAATTTTATATTATATAAAAGCTTGTCGCGAGATTTGAGTGTACAGTTGCACTTATAAAAATCTGGTACGACAACTTTATCTTGTAATTCCTGTAATTCTTGTAATTCCAATATCTTGTAAACCTATCATTATTCCCATCCAGGATAAATTCATCCAGTTAGAAGAACATTTAAAAAACTTTGTGTCCGAATATTACACACGGGTACTGAAAATTGCCAAAATCATCTGACAAACATCTTATTAAAAACGGCACACCTTATAAAAAATAACGATACCTCTGTTCTTTTCTCTCTGAATTGCCATGAGCTATCCATAAAAATTAAAAATAGATACGGATAATCAGAAAAACAGTAATTTAGAAATGAATCTTGTTTGTCATTTTGCAGGATACTTAATAATAAAAATTACTTTGAATGTCGTAGACAATGCATAAGTATTAAAACTAAAAGAATTTCGGACTTCCATTGTACTACTAAACTACAAAAACCTAATATATCACACAATAAACAAAAATAAAACTAAAAAAAAACAAAATATATCACTCAAGAAAAGAATGAAATAAATTAAGCTGCACGCTACTGACTCAAAGCTGCCGTAACTGTATGTTGTCGATGAAAAAGACTACGACTGACTACGACACTGGTTAATTTCTGTCGCTGGCACCCATAATGGCGGCGTGCGCAAGGGTATGCGCGTAGCGTTCCCGCCAAAGCGAGTCGGCCTGCCGTGTGATTTATATGCCGTGCTTGTAGCTTTTGTAGTGGTAGCAACTTTTTGGATATACGGTTTAAATTGTTGAAGGTAGTATTTAGAAAAGAATTTTAATTGTAAACGTAGTTTCAAAAAGTGAACTAAACCTGCTCCATCAAAAACGCATCCATAGCACGACGGAATCAAGTCAGTCGCAGGGGCCAGAGCTTCAAGAAGAGGTACAAGAACTGATTTGCTTCCAGGTCTTAGAGACCCATTAACCGACAAAGATGGTGGTGATTTTTGATTTTCGTATTGAAAAAATTCATTTAAGTCTAATTCCCTCGCAGTACTTACTATAAATAGTCTGGAAAATAATTGAACGTCCGACCTGAGAGTAGAAGTTTGTGTTTTAATACGTTTATTTTTTTTTTGCCAAAAATATTTTTGACACAACTTTCGGTATGGAATCGTAAACTGATTTGATCTTCGTCTCTAATCTTAATTAATTATCTATTTATTTGCTATAAAATCATTTGGAAGGCCATTCAGTTCCATTTAGTCAATTCCGGAAAATTTTAACAAATATTTAAAAAAACCCATGCGCCGCCTATGATCGTCGTTGACAGCTATAATTTTGGAAAAAACGTTTTTTTTTACTTTTTTAATGTAAATTACTTATTTTAATTATAAATTCGTTAATGCTAGCCGTTTAAATTTTTTTTAACCAAAAGTCTGCAAAAATGTCAATTTTTTTAATCATAAAGCAGTTTTCAAGGTCAGTAAAGGTCGTATCGACCTGAAACATTTTTTTTTGGATTCTTCATCCTCGAATTATATAATATAGAGTATAATATCGCCCATATTAAAAAAGCCTAAGATGTAAGAAATTTTTGTCCGCCATTTAAAAAAAATGGCGGTATGGGGTGTCCTACGGGTCCGGGAGGGTGGCTAATCGAGTCAAATCTCTTAAAATATCGTTTTTTATAACTGTGCCAAATTTCATGCTTGTATCACAATTTGGCGTTTTTCGATAAAAATTTGCTCGAGGGTAATAGACTATAGTAGGAAGTGAACAAGAGTGGCAGAATGCAGGGGGACTATGAAATATATCGTAATGACATAAATTGCTGAACATGACACATAATGTCTTAGAACGCCACTGTAATGAAGTAATGCGAGAGCGGATTCCTTTGCAGATGGTGAAGGTTGCTGGTGAAGGTTTTTTTTTAGTTGATAAGAATCCGACACTATCTGGTAAAGTACTCTTTTTTCTGAATGTCTTATGGAAGATGTTTCCTCAACGCCACAAGAAAATAGTGAACAAGAAAACATCAAACACTTTATAATTTATAAACCTTTATTATTTAAAATAATTAATCTGAAGAAAATTAATAATTATTTTAAAACATTTATTAATATTCGTTCTAATCCCAATTAAAATATAAAATGAACAACCATAATTAGTTAAAGGAAATATTCCTATGTTCTATTTTATAGGATGGAATTAATTTTCTTTTCTTTCGTCATTTCCTTCTTTTAATTTGGAACTTTTAAAAGAAAAAATAATTAATAATCATTTTCAAATCCAGCAAATTCCGCAAAATTTTATCTGAAAGCCCTAATTGAATACTTCTTTTTAAGGGTGAATATTTTAGACTTTTATTTACGTTTGTTATGTAAGTGGCTTTTAAAAAATACCAAAATAATGTAAATCGATTTCAGGCATTAAACATATTTTCCCTTAAAAATGTTTATTTTTATGAATATTTTTTTAAATAATTGAAATTCTATTTTTTATATAAAATACATTATTTTTTTGTATTGTATATACAGGGTGTCCCAGAAATAAGTGCAAATATTTTAACTGGTAGTATAGTTCAACCCCAGAAACACGCCTATGAGGTTTTTTTCGCAAAAAAAAAATTTGAAAATTCGAAATTTTTTGCAAAATTTTTTGGAAATTTTTTTAGTTTTTAGTTAAAAAACATATTTTCTTGATAATATGGCAACATAGGTATTAGATTAAATTTACAAGAAAGAAAATCCAGACAAGATCCAGTGGTTCTCAACATTTTAGCAAAAAATCATTTTTTTTGGAAATTTTCAAAGTAAAATAACTCCGTTATTTTGGACTTATTTGAAAAACGATAAAGAGAAAATATATTTCTTTTATCGAGATCTATCACCTCTTCAAATATTTGCACTTATTTCTGGGACACCCTGTATATTCATATTGTACGCAAAATGTGTGTCTATATACCTATGTTTTCATTCCTTTTCCATATAAAAAGAAACTGTAAACTAAAAAATACAAAACTCCAATATTTTTTTATCTCACAGAGAAAATATATCTTTATACAAAATAAAATTTTAGTGTTGCAATAATTATTCTAATAAAAATTAACCTTTAAAGTGGTTATTTATACAGTATGTTCCCGGATTGTTTTTACAAGAGGAAGCACTTTTTTATTGTTGACATTTGAGAAAAATGCATTCTTCATAAACATTTTTGCTTGTTCTAAAATGGTTAATTCCGTTTATACTTTTCTAAATTTCCATACCATTTGAGAGAAAATTAAGGAAAACATGAAAATATGGTCCTAAAAACCAAAAGGCGTTTCTATGGTAATATCAATTCGATTTCATTATTTGATAAATGGTTATTATTAATTTTGATTAACGTCATATTCTCTGCTGTTGTTAAAGTATCACATTTTCCGATAACAATCATCACCCTTTCCGTAGAATATTGAACTAAATAAATTTTGTGCTTCTTTAACATTCTAATGCTCACTTGTACCGTTTGTATAAACTTTGTTTAAAGGCTAAACTTTGATTAACTATAATATAACTACGAGTATAACGATAATAAAATATTATATATTTTAGTTAATCATTGTTTAGCCTTTAAACAAAGTTTATATGTACGGTGCAAGTGGACATAAAATAACAAAAAATATTATGCTAATTAAAATAATTATTACTTATTACTTTTAATTAACATATTACCATAGAAACGCATTTTGATTTTTAGGGCTTTCAAGAAAAAAATGCAATCATATTTTCATGTTTTTCTGAATTTTCTCTGAAACGGCATGGAAATTTGAAAAGTATAAATGGGTATTAACCATTTTAGAACAAGCAATTTTTTTCATAAAAAATGCATTTTTCTCAGAATGTCACTAACAAAAAGACAATTTGGGGACATACTGTAGAAAGTATTTCTGCAGCCAAATTTGCTAGAAAATAGGTACTTAGAATCCCATTAACACCATTGGCGATTTCTTAAAAATGCACATAAATACGTGACCCCTCCCCGCTAAAACTTAAATAAAGTCTCTTCTTGAGAAAAAAATCCCCCGTGGAATCTGCACCCACTCTCACTTGACCTATCACTCAAAGTCCACAACAAAAAGGAATGCTCACATTTCACTATAAAAGCACAATTTAAAGATCTCATCAACTCGAAGTATAAGAGTCATCGAGTGGTTTACACCTTAGATTAAGGTTTACACCGATGGCTCGAGAACTGATAGGCACACTGGAGCGGCTTTTCATACGTTTGATAAAGAAATGTGTTTCTCACTAAGTCCCATAACGGGAATATTCTCAGCAGAGCTTTTTGCAATATTTAAGGCCATTCAACATATATTGACCTCCAGCTATAAGAGATGGGTCGTGGCTACCGATTCACTGAGTTCCATTTCAAGTATCTACTCCAACCATCCACTAGTTATGGCAATCAAAATGCTTCTACAGAAAGCCAATATCAACCACTACAGCGTCACTTTCCTTTGGCTTCCGAGCCACATAGGAATTCCTGGCAATGACAGAGCTGACTACTTGGCTGCAAACCCTCATAAAACCAACCTTGTTTTCTCCGTGCAAGATCTAAAGAATTATGGCAAACATATGATCGATAATATAATCCAACTAGAATGGGACCTAGACATGAATGATAATAAGCTTCATGAAATCAAAAGAGACTATTTTGAAAATAATGTAGTTAACTTACTTAGAAGAGATTTTGTTGTGCTCACTAGAATTCGTTTAGGACACACGAAACTTACCCATGAACACCTCCTTAAAGGACAGAATCAGCCCATTTGTGAAACATGTAATCTTCTAATATCTGTCAAACACATTATCTTTGAATGCCCAAAGAACGCGTTAAAACGAAGACAACACGGTATCGTGGATAACCCTGAGGTAGCCCTTTCCTACCAAAATAACAAGGTTATGTTGGATTATATAAAGGATATCGACATATATAAAAATATATAAATAACGGGATAAAGTGACGCTAAAAGACTCTACAGTTGATGCGTCTTTAACATCTCTCTCTCTCTCTCTCTCTCTCTCTCTCTCTCTCTCTCTCTCTCTCTCTCTCTCTCTCTCTCTCTCTCTCTCTCTCTCTCTCTCTCTCTCTCTCTCTCTCTCTCTCTCTCTCTCTCTCTCTCTCTCTCTCTCTCTCTCTCTCTCTCTCTCTCTCTCTCTCTCTCTCTCCCCTCTCTCTCTCTCTCTCTCTCCATCTCCCCCTCTCTCCCTCTCTCCCTCTCTCTCTCTCTCTCTCCCTCCCTCCCTCTCTCTCTCTCTCTCTCTCTTGAGAAAAAAACTAATTTAAATGTTTATCATTCTTACATTAATTCTATTTATTTCAAAAATAACCTGTCATAGACTTGAAATTTATCGGCAAATTTGTTTAAATCAATTTATTATTTTCTAAACAAAACACTGAATCACTATATTATGCGGTATTTTTTGTAACGATGTGTCACTCTCCATAAATCAGGAACCTGTTACCGGAAATGGCATAGTTAGCGGATACGGAATGTATAGTGAGAATCAACCTTTAATGGTTTATTCTTACTATACCTTCCGTATCAGCTCCTGTCAATTTCCTTTCCGTTTACGTCAAATATTATATCATGTATAAGTATAGGACAATGCACACTATCTGTTCCGTTTCTAACCGTCGCACAGTGATGCAGAAGTTCCCAATAGTCGCAGAAAATCAAAATATCAAAAGTATTTTTTTTAAATTATAATTTCACTCGTATAGTTCCTAATAGTCCATATTTTCAGAATCGTGAAGATTTTTGAATAAAAACGGGCCCATTATTAATCCCTGATAAGAAATGTTCGAGCTTATAGGATTATTAGCTGAAGCTAAAATAATTTGATTAAATTTTGATTAAATAAAATTAGTGCGTTTAACGTTGGTGATAAATTAGCTAAAAACTGATGGTACTCTGAGAAAGTACAAATGCTTTGAAAGTACAGTGCTTTCAAATGTTTTTCCTCATGGTAATTCTAGTTTTAACTTTCCTGGTACCATAAAAAAAATCAATAAAGAGCTTGATGTAATTAAGAACTGCTTAATCTAAAAACCAAATTTTATGTAAGCTAATACAAAATGCTCCAAATTGCTCCAAAAAAACATTATGTAGGTTACAATTATTAGCCTTTTTTCTTCATAACTACAAAGTTTCATGACCAACATTACCCCACAAATACCCTTTAAGTTGCCTAACTCTTCTGAAAACCATGATTTAGGTTTCTAAAATAAATTATGTATGATAGTATATTACTGAGTGTTTCTTAGATGCTGTAAAATATTGTTGTTGGTTAGTTTTAATTAATTTTAGAAAGGAAACTGTAATATATTTTCTCTTATTCAATTTAATTTTCGATATACAAACTATTCAAATTTAAAAATAATTTTTAATGTGTAATTTTAACTAGCTTTTCCCTATTAAGCCTAAGTTTTTATTCGTTTTGTGCTTATATGACATTATATTTAATATTATTAGAAATATCATTAATTTTGAATAATTTATTGTTAATATAAACTACAAAGACGTGTCAATGTGTCTATGATGCGTCAATATTCATTCAACAACTTTTGTCAAGAATGTCATGCACCTTCTAGATACTAATTTTCTCGGATATAGTAAGAGATCACCAAGACTTCTCCTGTCAAGTAAAATAGAACAGCATCCTGAGGCTCCAAAATTTATTATAGATTAAATTATTCTATTTTTCTATCCATTTGCTAAATCCATCTTAAATATATTATCCATCTTATCTAGAAGCTTTAGGATAATTTATTTTTCTTGCGTATTAAATTCTTGTAACTAATTACAGTTATTTCTAAATTATAGAACATTTAAAAATATAACTAAAATTAAATGGTTGTAAGTCAACAACTGCTTACATCTAATGCGAAAAGAGCGCTCAATCTTTTAGATGTTTTGGTGTTACTTTCGTTAATAGCTAACTACATAAAATATACAGATGTATTTAGTTTATTGTTTTATTTTGTTTTCTCGTGGATATGAATGTCAATGTCTTGAATTTAAGTAATACTTATTGGTAACTAGTTCCGAAAAAAGGATTAATTGTATTAAAAACAAAATGCCAATTCTATTGTAAGGGACTGAAAATAAAACCCTGTATATTTATTTATGTGTTTACACAAACTTTTTTGAATTTTTTACAAAGAATAGAGTATTAAATTAATATGCTATTAAAGACAAAATAATATAATTAATTTTTTTACAATCCATTTTTTATTTTTTACAGCCAATTTAAGTACACTCTGTATACATAATTCAATATTCTATATTCAAAACATCACTTATACACTTAGAAAACCACATTTAACAAAAATAATTTTAAAAAATGTAGTAGTAAGTTGAGAAATTATTTTTTGCCACTTTTCGCGTTTTTGGCATCACTGTGCGTCGCCATGGTTACGTTTAATAATGTGAATACAATCAAATTATACAGAAGGTATACGGAACGGATATGCGGATATGGAACGGAAACAGAAGGTATAGGGAGACTCAACTATTAACCGGTCGAATTTGTCCATAAACTGTTAGTTTCGCGGCATTAATTTTGACGTCACTGCAATACTTGCATGAGAGGTAGACTGGCATGAGAGGAAGTGAAATGGGATTTAAATATTTAATTCGACATTTTAAACTTTTTTGTTTCTTTATAACAAAAAAGTCCATTTTTTTTACCATAACGTTACAGTACAGTACGTCTGCTGGATCTGTGTCTATGAAAGGAATGCGGACAAAAACATTTAAATAAACAACAATATATTTTATTCGTCGACTTGACGAGTACATCACCGCAAATCGCTCCGCCCACTCATTTTATTGGCTACTTGCAAATTTGTCGAATTTTTATTGATGAGATCCGTCGTCTAATTTTTTACGAAAAACATCGAGAGAATATTGTTTCCCCTCTCACGGATACCCCGTAGCTATAGAACGGACAGACGTACTTTATACGATGAACTTTTTCTTAATTCTTATTAACCTTGTAAGAGACAAAACATCTACCAAATTAAGGCTTTTTTTGTTTAAACCACAGCGTCACCACTTACTATATCACAGGAGAAAATCTCTCTTGAATTTTGCTGTTAATTTAGCTTTTACTTATTAACTTCCCCATAGCTTACCCTTAAAAATAGAGTAACTAAAATTTGAATGTTGAGTCTATATTTCTTAGTTTATCCCAACACTATATTTGCACAGTATAGTTAGATGTGATTTATTGGACAATTTACTGAATTCATGGCGTTTCTCAAACCAAGAAAGCCAATTTTATGTGCTAATTAAGTTGAAATAATTTTTCTTTGTGGATATCAACGGATTATGTCCAAATAACCAACCACATTGTAATTTCAAAGTGTTAAAATGATGTTTTAATTTGTATAAACTGTTTATGGGGTAGAATTCGTTACTGAAAATGTAATTCCTTTTTATTTTAGGTTTTTAATGTATGTTTAGAGGCATATACCATATATTTTATACAATATTGTTTGAGTATTGAGTTGAGAATTGCCCTTACTAATAAATATTATTGAAAATAATAATAAAGTAAAAAAATAATAATAAGAAAATAAATTGGAAAAAATTCTAAAAAATAAAATAAAAAGATAAATAATTATTTTGATATCTTCAGAAGGTCTAACGTTTATTAAAATTTATTATTCAAGCTAATAAACTTTTTATATGAGTAATAATACGCCGCCGGCTCGGTTGTTTCAACTACGGTAGCGAGTATAGTTTTACGCATCGGTTTTGCCTAGTTGGGACATAATCTAGACTGTAACGAATTTTTTTAAAGGTACGTAATTACAATTTTAGGAGATATTAATAAATCTAGTCAAATTAAAAAGAACTATACCATTAATATTGATTAAATTATATTTTTTCCTTTTAGTATACCCTTATTAATTTTTTTTGGTATTATTTTTGATGAAAATCGGCATTGTAAACTGGGAAGAGTTGTGTCCCGGAAGAGTATTATTGCACCCGGCAACCACGCAATTACGCCATTCTTTTCGTGTTGACATTTTTCGGCAATTTTATTATCATTTGAAACTGTCACAACACAACGCGTCGCCTAGTTCGAGTTCTTTTTCACTTCTCTTTTACTACCTGAAACAGCGTTACATCGCACAAACTTCGTACCTCAGAAATGTATAGTTTCAAAAGCTGCATTAGTAAAAACTAAAATACTTATACAGGGTGCCTCTCAAAAGTGGCTCACCCATCTTTTATTTTTTCAGATAAAAAAAGAGATTCTGTATGTTAGTATATGACATAAATTAAGATTAATTGACGTATTCAATTGTTTTTTGGTCATTTCCTGTGTCACTGGAAATTACTGCAACTTTTGATTTTTAAATGGCATCCTCGGTATATTTTTACTTTGAATAGAATGAATATGTCAACTTTTGACATTTTTGACTAATTTTTAATCAAGGAGCTTTGGAAAAATAGATTTGATCGTCTAAACTTTTTCGTGTCTGGCTGGTTAAGAGATGCCCAAATCGTATTTTCAATCATATCTCAATTTTTTCAAATGGAACGTGGGTTGTTTGGTGATGAATCATTAGCATATTTGGAAAAAACATTTTTTACGAATTGGTATTCCACACTTGGTATTTCGCGTCAAATTGTCGTTATGAATCGCATGTTAAAATTTTAAATAAACCATATGCGAAAATGTCAAAAGGTGATATAAGATATGTAATTCTATTCAGAGTGTTATTTTCTATCGAATAAAGTAGAAATATACCGAGGGTGCCATTAAAAAATCAAAAGTTGTAGTCATTTTTGGTGAAACCGGAAGTGACCAAAAACAACTGAATACCGTCAATCAGTCCTAATTTATATCATATACTACATACATACCAAATCTCGTTTTTTTATCTGAAAAAAATGAAAAAAGTTATAGGGCTGAGCCACTTTTGAGACGCACCCGATATATTATGACATAGCCCCGAATTCAACATTATTTCCCAAGCAGCCTTTTTAGACACAAAATCGAAACAAAATCTCTGTTAGAAACATTGCGAAATAGTTTCGTCACATTTTTGATACATTTGTGTCGTAACATAAAACGCTTTTTGTTTCGAAACATTTTACCAAAATATGGTTTCGCTACATAAGATCTTAGTGTAAATTTTTCGAAACATTTAAGAAACAGATGTGGCTCATATTTACAACCGTACCCGTTTTGTGCCTGAAAAGCTTCCATAATTTATTTGATATTCTGTGTCAAATATGTATACCTTATTTTATTGTTTGGATTTTGTTCTGCAGTTTTTGGATTTAAGCATTCTTCAAGTTTTTAAATTAAAAAAGCAAAAGGAAGGATATATGGTGAGTACAAATAATACAGATATTTTTCTTATGCAATTTTATAATAATTTATTAGAGACCGAAGAAAAATGTTACCAGCATACGTTTTCTCTTTTCTTTCCACAATGGAATACATGTTTTTATGTTTTAATTGTGTTATAATAAGTAAATAAAAATGTTTTAATTATTTTGACCAGAAGTTTTGATTGGCTTTGTTGACAGGTAACTAGTTCGACATTTCTACCCAGATAGTACTAAATTGAAACATTTTGGAAACAAGGTTTCCATTTATTGTCGATTCATTTTCAAAACAAGAGTTTCTCTCTTTTTTGACACTAATATAATGTAGATGATTTGCGTCCGTCTCCATGTCAATTTTATAAAATAATGAATTAATTCCGCCATGTTGGCTAGTGATAGCTTTTATTCACTAAAAATATATATTTTTATCGGCTGTTGAGCTTTTAAACTCAGAAAAACGCGTTCTACTTACATTAATTTATATATTATTATTTTCAGAATCATGATATAGAAATAAAAATAAAAATCTATATTTCAAACAAAAATATTTTATAGCAACAGATAATGATATATAGAAGGGGCATTAAAAATATGAAAGTACATTATTAAATTAAATGATGAATTTTTTTTGCCAGGCATTTTTTTGTGCGACAAACCCTAAAAACAAAGATCTTAAGACAAAAAAAATTATGGCGTAGGTCGACATTGTTGATGCTTGTTTTCATTTTGAAATCCACACACAGACATAGACTATTTTAGTTTAGTATTTTGTTTCTTCAGATTTAGAAACAGTGGCTTCTGAAAACGGGAACATCTTGGACACAAATTGCAGAAAATGTTTCGAAACATTTCTTCTAAAAGTATTGATTCCGCATCGAAACATAAACACATTGGAAACACATGTAATAAAGCCATATAAAATATATATGTTTCGAAAATGTTTCCCACTTGTGGAATTCTGTTTCCATTTTGTGTCAAGAAACAGAGACACGATTATTACAAACATTACCTAAAATGTGTCCAAAAATACTACTTGGGTTCAATGCGATTAACATGAACGTTAACTGGGGCTGCATGAAATAAAGACAGATTCTGATTTCTACTGTACCTAGCGCTATGGTCGGAATTTTAAAAAATTGGTTGAAATCATCGACATACTAAATGATTGAAATGTACCAAGTCTTTATAACAAAAGATTAATATTTTAATTTAGTTTAAAAAGATAAGATTAATCCATCTTCAAAAACTATAAATATTAACTAAGTGTGGACTATGAATTCGTTTTTATTGGTAATTTTTTGAAATTTCATTATTATCATAATTCAAAATATTGTTCCAATTCTTATACAGGGTGAGTCTTAATAAAAATAAAGGTAAATATTTTCAGGTTTGGTAGATCTCCATTAAAGAAAGTTAAAAAAAGTTTAACAAGAAAATGAAATTCAAAAGCCTAAAATAACAAAGTTATTTGGTCTGTTACTGAACTTTTTTCTTAAGAATTACTTTTCACAACTGTTAAAGAATTGAAATTATCCCGTATTTAAAAATAAATAATATCTTTTTTTTTCTAACTTAAAAAAAGCTAATTTAAAATCCATTACATGGATTGGAAAATTTAAAAGAAAAATAAGTATGCTACCTTTCCTGATTCTTGCGAAGTAAAAAAGCCAATAATGACGGTGAAAGAAAAAAAATCCGCGCGTCTAGAAATTTGTTCTTGATTTTTTCCCGCTTGTCGTATTGTGATAAGGGCTTTATCAACCGTTATGCTTCGCTTGGTTCAAAAGAAAGAAGGGAATTATGAAAATTAGGCCCTTCAGGCTGTAAAACGCATATTTACATAACGAATGTTTTAAAAATTAAAATATATTTCTTTGGTTTTCTTCTCAATTTTGTCTTTTTTAACTGTGAATCTTCTGATTGCAAAAATATGTTAAATTTGTCTATAAAATTCTTCATTTTTATTTAGACACTATTTATTATACAGTATGTCACCGGATTGTCTTTACAAGAGGAAAAACTTCTTTATTATTGACATTTTGAGAAAAATGCATTCTTCATAAAAGTTTTTGCTTGTTCTAAAATGTTCCTGTTTATATTTTTTCAAATTTTCATATCGTTTTGGAGAAATTTAAAAGAAAACATGAAAACATAGTTGAATTTTTCCTAACAATTAAACGGTGTTTCTATGGTAATATCCGAGGTAATATCATTTCGATTTCATTTTTTGACGGATTGTTATTAATAGAATTTTAATTAACGTCGTATTTTTTATGCTTTTAAAATCTTAAAGAATTACAAAATTTAATTAGATCATTTCTACGGAAAGGGTGATAATAGTTATCAAAAAAAGGGGTTCCTTTAACAACAGTAAAAATTATGACGGTGTAATGGAAACTAATAATAACCATCTATCAAAGAATGAAATCTAAATGATATTACCATAGAAAAGCTTTTTTTGATTTTTAGGACGGTATGGAAATTCGAAAAAGTATAAACGGGATTAACCATTTTAGAACAAGCAAAAATTTTTAAGAAGAATGCATTTCCCTCAAAATGTTAATAATAAAAAAAAATTTCCTCTTGGTAAGACAATCCGGGGACATACTGTATGTACAGGGTGTCCCATTTTAGTTGAAATCATACTTGGTTTGCACAGACCTGTGCCACTTTTTTGTCAAACGGAAGATGCTGTCAACAAAATTTTCATAGTCCTCTTCGTTTCTGATCTACAGGGTCTTTTCGAAAATTTTGCAATTTGGGACAGCCCTCGTATCTCCGTTATTATGGATGATATCGAGAAGGTGAAAACTGATTCTCGTAGAACTTTTTACGTAGAATACAGTGGCGTAATATTTTTAAAAATATGAACTAAAGTTATGTTTTTTTAAATGGAACAGCCTGTATATTTATAAACCATATGATCCGCCTTGCTTTGAGCTTCTGAAAAAAAAAAAAAAAATATATATATATATATATATATATATATATATATATATATATATATATATATATATATATATATATATATATCACTCTATATTTATTTTCATTATTTACTGCAATATTTAATATCTATATATTATTTTCATTATTTAACAAAATAGTCATACACATATTAAAATTTTATTTGGAATTGAAATATTTACTTTTGAATCTCTGAATATATTTTTCTATTTTTTTATAACGAAATTTTTTTATAACGGGATGGGTTTGCAAATGTTTAAAAGCCTTGCATTATTATTAAAGCATTTTCTAGGTGTTCGACATTGTGTCAGTTGCCGGGATATATTTCATATTTAAAAAATCCCCAAAATCAGAAATCGAGACCAGACAAATCCGTGAATCAGGGGGGCCATCATATGGGTCCATTGCTTCCAATTCATTGATTTGAGAAATAATAATTTAACAAAATTCTAATATTTTCGTTGTGAGTTAAGTTGTGAGGGGGAGCCCCATCTTGCGGCTGAAATTATATTCGGCGTAAATTAGCTAAAGGAATATTTAAAAATTCCGATACGATAGCTTTCAAGATTTACAAATAGCGGTAGAGAGTTAAGTTTCACTGATATAAAAAATTTATTAGTGGTCTTCAAAATAAAACAAGAGACAGATAACAGAGTATATTTTTAATAATTCTTTAGTTTGTTTTATTATCAATCATGGCCTAAGTACTAATAAATATGATCTTTTAATATATTTTTTTTTTAAATATTGCAGTAAATAGTGAAAATAAATATAGAGTAATATATGGAGTGGTCAGAATTAAAATGGATCAAGTCCAATTTTCTACTATTTTAAGATAATCTTTGTAAGTTTATGAAATATTGTTTTTTCCAGTAGAAAAATGAATCAAGTCATACTTCACGCATTAAGTAGCTATAGCCTGTTTCTGTTTGGTTTCTGAATATTCGGTTGATTTCTTTCAGAAGTTAACTGGATTAAGTCCATAAAATTTAACGCTGTGCGCGATTTTAACCAA
Organism: Sitophilus oryzae; assembly: GCF_002938485.1. NCBI lineage: Eukaryota > Metazoa > Arthropoda > Insecta > Coleoptera > Curculionidae > Sitophilus > Sitophilus oryzae. The sequence continues at coordinate 572,359 of NW_022146611.1, read as the reverse complement.
TTTATATCTAAAATTTCAAATATTTTCAGAGATAAAATGGTTCAAGTCCACAAAAGTATAAACAATCGTTCTTAAAAATGACCACAGTTGTATTTTGACGACTTTAGTTTGCAATTATAAAATTTAAATAATATAAAGCATTGTGTCAAGTTTTCTTCTCCAGCTTGTTTTATTTTAATTAAGTAACATTAAAAAACTTTAACTCTCATTTTCTCCATAATTATCTTCTAGGACTTGATCCAGTTCACTTCTGAACCCCTCATATATTTCTGAGAAGCTTATGGCAAGCCAGATCATATGATTTATAAACATATAGGGTGTTTGTTCCATTTGAAAAAAAACATAACTTTAGTTCATTTCTTTAAAAATATTATTTTTGTAGAATAACAGACAACGCCACTGTAATCTACGTAAAAAGTTCTACAATAAACAGTTTTTACCTTCTCGGTACCTTTAACAATAACAGAGATACAGGGAGTGTCCCAAATTGCAAAATTTTCAAAAAGACCCTGTAGCTCAGAAACGAAGTGGGCTATGAAAATTTTGTTTACGGCATCTTCCGTTTGACAAAAAAGTGAGACAGGTTTGTGCAAACCGCACTTTTCTATCTTTACGAATAACGAAGATACCGTATGATTTCAACTAAAATGGGACACATTCTGTACAGGGTGTAAAGATGCGGTTTTTACAACACTATGCTACTTTTTTTGTGAAACTAAATATGCTACAGGAAAACATTGCTAATTTAATTTTATTATTACACCCGGATGCAAAAAAAACAACTTTGGTCAAGTTTTTTTTAAATATTATATTTCTTTTATTTTTAGCCATATTTTTGTGGCGTTTTTAGCAAACTGTATATAAATAAACCAACTTTAATTTAATTTTTTTAAACACCCTGTGCAATAAATTCATGAGCAAATTTTCCTAAAACATTTTTTTTGGTCAAAATTATGTCTCCTAAATATTTTATTTTTTTACTCATGTTAACACGTGCGTGTCAACACACACCAAAGCCATCTCGTCATTATGAAGAATAACATGAAAAAGTAACGATAATTGAAAAAATTGCAAACTTCACTTCACTCTTAAAAATTAACCAAGGCATATGTTCACATATGAGTCAAAAAACAAAATGTCCAGGAGTCATGGGTCTGACCGAAAAATAATATTTCAGGAAAATTAACTCACGAAATTGTTGCACAGGGTTTTTTAAAGTTAAGGTAAAAAACAACTCTTCAATTAACCCTGTATAATAAAGATAAATACCAAAGTATATAATAAAACTGAGTTTTTGAATTAAAGTTGAGATTTATATACATATACAGTTTGCTAAAAAAATCATGAAAATAAGGCTAAAAGTAAAAAAAATAATAACACTTTAAACTTGAACGATCCTGTAGTTTCAACTGCTGATCTCGTTTTGGCCCAGTAAGTGAAAAAATGAAAAAAACGAAGGTGATGGAATACTTACCCCAAGAAAGTTTTTGGTCTCAGTTGGACGCAGATGGCGGAGCCCTTATCAAGAATTTTACAAGAATGAGTTTAATTGATTTTCACTATTTATTAACTAAATTAACTCCTCATATATCAAAACAAGACACGAACTATCGCAACAGTATCCCTGCATCAGTGAGATTATTGATAAGGTTTTTGGCAAGTGGCGATTCGTATAGGTCATTAACGTACCTGTTTAAGGTATCTGATTCAACCATATCTACAATTGTGCCAGAAGTTTGTGGCATTTTTCACATTGTTTGGGAGCTTTAGACCGCAAACATGTTTTGATGCAATGCCCAGCAAATACAGGAAGTTCATTTTACAACTACAAAGGAACGTTTAGTATAGTACTAATGGCTCTCGCTGATGCAAACTAGTTTAATTAAAACTCAGTTTATATATGCGCATGTAGGATGTCAAGGTCGAATATCTGAAGCTGCGTATAAATATGTCGAGACGAGTGCGAGAGACACCCGAGACGAGTCAACCTCAAGCGGATTTGAGGTTGACTCGTCATATTGGGACGGGGTCTGAGCTTCGAGCCGAGCCTATGCCCAGCCGGACGGCGTTGTCTCCGTTTTTTCCGGAGCCTTTGGCGAACCATCAAAAGGATTGGGGCGTCTATTTAACCAGTGGCGTATACACCGCGGCTCCGCGGAACAAGTGCCTCGAGTCTCAAGGGGCTCGGATCCACATCCCATTTTTATATAAAAATAAATATTCTTTCCTTTATTTGTAATAATGTTAATAATGCATCCTAACTAGAAAGATGCAATTTTGTCTTCTCTAAAATAGTATAGGTAAGTTAGCCAAAGTAGGTAAATCTCATATACAAAGATTTATTAGTGATTTCTTTTATAAAAACATGAAAATTTTAAGAAAAATGAATAAACGTAATGAACTTTTCGTCGAGTTATTAACGGCTCAAACGTAAATTATGCGCTATTTCTGCTGAACGGAATTAAAGATGTAAAACAAGCTTCTTTACATATAGGATGCATAGAAGATAAGAGAGGCAAATCGAGTGTGTTGAAAAAGGTGGCCATGCTCTCAGAAGTTCCTTACGGTACTTTCATAAATAAAGGGAATCGACAAAGAAAGGAACGATTCGATATAGAAAAATTCAGAAATTTGAACTATCCAGACTACTAAGAAACTTAATTTAAGGCAAATATGAAAATAATAAAGTTCCCGCCATAGAAATAATTAAAAAATACTCTCCGAGCTTTAAAAAAACCCTGTTCAGAAAGCACATTACGGCGAAGGTTTAAAAAACTGGGAATTAGATTTAAAATTATATACATAATAATATTTTAAAAATTATTAATAAGCGTGCTGCAATGATGGAAAGCCATAGAATAATAATGTAGCGAATTGAATACCTTGAAAAAATATACAACTTTAGAAATGAAGAAATGCAGATATATTATTTACAATATATGTTAGTTATTGGCATTTAAATGTAGATTTAAATTAATAATTTAAATCTTAATTACTTAAATTTCTAATTTTTTAAATAAATAAAGTCGAATTAGGTCTTATCTTACAGCGCTTTCAAATGGAACGGAGCGTCCGCGACTTCGAGCAAGTACCATGAGCTTATATGAACAATTTCACCTGGGTCGCGTATGCTCCGTCCGGATGAGCTATCTTGAAAAACATCCGTGCGGACGCTCTGCGCGTACGGTCCGCTCCATCTGAAAGCGCTGTTACTCTATTTAAAAATTTTATAGATATACAAACCACATACAAAATATATTATTGAATAAAATAATTAAAGACTCAAAAAAACGGCACTGGCAGAAGTCTCCGCCGCCGCCGCTGCCGTGCCGTTATCTCCAGGTATCTCAGTCGGCGTTCTACAGTTTTTTTTAATGTAAACAGCCCGAGTATAATTTAAATTTATCATGAATTCCTTTAGTTTATCTAGCTTGTTTTTTTACCTATTTTGAAATTAAACAAACATATACAGGGTGTTTCAAAAAACATGTTCCATCTCTCGTGGGGAAGTTCCTCACGTAAAAATAAGATTTATTTTTTATATCAACCAATCCAATTCTGCTTTGATTCGTAGCTACAGGGGGTTAAAATAGGGTTCCCAACCGTCCTCTATTCCAGAAACAGTCCTCTTTTTGATCTGATTGTCCTCTTTTCTCTCACGTATTGAAAACTGTGTTACATACTAACTTCAAAATCTAAAAAATATTCGTTTATCGCCACAATGCTTTCAAGAATTGTTAATATGTGTCTTTTATGTAATTTTATGTTTACTTACTGTTAGTTTATGTCTTGAAAAAAGTTTGTTGACAATGGTTTGCTTTATTTTAATAAGTTTTGAGTATAAATATTTTTGTGTATTTTAAATATTTATCGCATACCGTTTATATAACTTTTTGGTAAATTCTCGACATTTGAGCGACGTTTCAAAAATGTTTTGCCTGTGCCTTTTTTTATCCTCTCGCCTCTATTTTATATTTTGAAAGTTGCCAACCCTAGGTTAAGTGTTTTATCATTTTCTTCCAAATGCTTTTAGTAATTTGAGATCGTTTGATGACTGATTTAGTTCTGATCCGGGTAGTTTTTGTATAAAACAGTGCCACCATCGTCGATTTTCTTCGTTAAATGCGAATAAGAAAATATCCTGATTATATTCTGGCCCTATCCCTTATTATTTTTATTTACAAGCGATCTTAAGTTTATAACATATACATATATTTTATTTAATTGTTAACATTAGGGTAGTTTTACCAATTGTGTTGTGTGAAATTCCACTGATATGTGTTTTAAATTGTTTATTAAATTTTTAAAATTTTTTGATTGTATTTTGCTCTCTTAACTTTGTAGTGTCCTGAAGATGCAAATAAATTTTGCGAAACGTCGACAAATTTAAAACAAAGGACTTGTTGATTTTTTAAACGGTGTTGATTTTTTTCGATCCTAATCCAATTAAAAAACACACATTTTTTAAAATATTGAATGGTATCGAATAATACTTTAATATATTTATCAATATTTTAAAGTATCGATACTTTATATTCAATACAACCGATACCAAAATATCGATACTGCCTCAGTATCGCACAGCCCTATGAAGAATTTTGTGGGTTCGCCAAAGGCTCCACTGAAAATGGATAGCCGCGAGACAACGCCGTTCGACTGGGCAGGGACTCTGCTCGAGGCTAAATCGCTCGCCTCGAGGCTATAATATGACGAATTCCGCTTGAGGTTGACTCGTCTCGTCCTCGTCTCGGCATATTAGTACGCCTTTTGGAAAGAATTTGCTATAGCCTCGTTTCATACTCGTTTCGGGTTTGTCTCGTACTTGCCTCGGCATATTTATACGCGGCTTGACAGAGGCGTTTTCAAAGCGACTCCTTTTTCGTCCTTACTATACGAAGATAAACTTTCAATTCCTACTCCAGAACCACTTCCAGGAAGAGTAACTTCCACACCATATGTTATAGTAGCGGACGAAGCTTTCCCGCTGAAAGAAAATATAATGAAACCATATCTTGGACCTTTGCTACAATCACCACAAGGAATTTTTTATTACCGACTATCCGGTGCAAGAAGAGTTGTAGAAAATACATTTGGTCTGCTAGGCTCCGCATTTAATTTTTTTAGAAAGTCATTATATTTGGATTTGAAAAATGCCGACGTTGTAGTAACAGCATGCCTATATCTAAACAATTTTCTTCGAAAAAGTGCCACTTCTGCCTGTATGTACGCACCTCCGGGAACTTTTGACTGCGAAACGACTGATGGGTTACATATTCCAGGATCTTGGAGAGCAGACATTATAGCTGATAAAGGACTTAAGAGATTTACGTCACATTCCTCGAAGAGCAGTTACGTCAGCAATAGAAATACGGGACGAATTTAAATCTTATTTTATGATTAATGAAGGGAAAGTGCCGTGGCAGGAACGATATTAATAAAATTAAGCATTTTCCTTTAATTTTTTTTGTTTCGAAGATCCATTATAATTATTAGGTATTATTATGCAATAAATTTAAAAGTGAAAAAAAAATTACCTCATTTTCGTCTCTTGTGTTGATATCAGTAGATGTTCCCTCTCGTGATAAATCAATATCCAGTAAAAAAGATAAACAATCCTAATAACACCATTTACTCTTTTTCTGATGAGCAGACTGCCCACTTATAGTTTTTGTGAGTGCCTTATGTTCACGATGAAACTGTGTGCGAAGGTTCTTGATTTTTTTCTTTAAATTTCCAATATCGCTTGCATATTTTTCGCTTAAAGTTTTAAACATATCCAACTTTTTCCTGTTATTTTTGAAATCGCATAACTGATGATTCCAAAGTATTTCGTTATTTCGATAATCTTCAATGAACATAGTTTTTTCATTTGATCATTCCATCACTACACCAAAAATAATTCAAAAATGTACACACAAAACGTTTGAGGTCACACGAAGATGCCTATATTTTTCCACTTGTTTTGGATCGGCAACAACAAGTCGCAACAGGCAACATTTTGTAGCAAGGTCGCATGCGTCAATGGCAACAGATGGCAACATGTCGTATGCGACAACGTCGCATGCTACATGTTGCCAATTGTTGCCTTGGTGTAAGGCCGGCTTAGTTCGTAAAATACAGGGCGCATTTGAGAATTTTGCATTTTTCGACTAGCCCCGTATCTGGGTTATCTTAGAACTTATCAAAAAGGTGAAAACTGAGTTCCGTAGCGGTTTTTTTGTAGAATCCAGTGGCGTAACTTGTTTTTCGCTGAAACCTGTTATTTTTGATATATGACTCAAACTTATTTAGTTTAAAACAAATAATAAACTTAAAAACAACTTTAATACAAATAACTTACTTTATTTGCTTTATTACGAGCTTTCTAAAAATATACTCTATACTTATTTTCATAAATTAGGTAAAAATGCATTTAACTGTTATTTAACTTTTTAACATAAATGATCCTAATTTAAAAGAGTATGATTTTATATAATTTAAATTTGCTTTCTATCATTTTAATAAGCTACACCGAAAATTAACTTGAACCCTATCCGCCAGAGTGATGTTTTTTTTTTAATTTTTTCACTTGTGCAACAATTCCACGCACAAAATCCAGTGTGGAATAGTTAATAACTAAAATGTAATGTTAAAAAAATGATTTCATAGTTTTGATTACCTAGCCACGTATGTTAAAAATTCAAATATTACATTTTTTGCCTTATTTATGAAATACAGTATGAGTATAAAGAGTATAGTATATTTTTATAAAGCTCATAACAAGACAAATAAAATAAAAAATAAGATGTAGGGTATTATATTAAAAAAAATTGGGTCATATTTCAAGAATAACAGCTTCGAACCGAAATCTAGTTACGCCACTGTGTTCTACATGAAAAACTTTATTGGTCTCGGTTTTCACCTTATCGGTATGTTATAAGATAAACGAGATACAAAGGGGGTCGATAAATGCTAAATTATCAAATTCACCCTGTATTTCAGTAACCAAAGGGGCTAGGACAAATCTGTGTGTGGCATCTTTGGTTTCATGAAACCTCTCTACTCATAAACGGGATACCCTATAAAACACAACAGGAAAATAGGACACACTCTAGTTGTAAATATTTTAACTTTATTTTATTTTTTAAGTTTTTCATCATTTAACGTCCTGTAAAAAGTATATAAAACAGTTTTTTACATGGCATAATAAGAGGTTTTTAATTTATTATACCAACTATAGAGCACATTTTTCAATTAGGATTTATGACTTTGGCTATAAATCGAGAGAGATAATCACCTGAACCGCAATATTACTTCCTGGTAAAACAATTTACTGGAAATTTTAATCTTGAATTAACTTTTTTATGAACATTTTGTGCTCTAGGGAATATACTGTATGATAAAAAAACGGCGTCCAATTGACTTGGAAATGAACATCGGTGACTTTCCCCATTTAATTTTATACATAAAATGATAGTGATCTTCATTTCAAACCCATCGCTGAGGCCGTTTTTTCAAAAGCAGTCACGTAAGTGGTTGTAGTTTTTGCAAAAGCAGTCACGATAGGTTGTAGTAGCCAGGGCAGATACAGGTGAAAAAGTTCATAGTAGAACATTCACTAAAATTCGCGGCAGACCTGATTAGCAAAGACAGAAAAACAGTCAAAATTGGTGGGTACTAACAGGGCATTGTAAGCTATAGCTATATACAGGGTGTTCCGAACTGTATTCCGAAAACTTTGGTAACATATTCTGCAGATAAAAATAAGTAAAAAAGTTCGTGTAAATGTATGTCCTAAAATGCTTAGTTTCAGAGATACAGGGTGTAGAAGGTTCATTTTTATTTCGATTTTCTCCAAATCATTTCTGAAGTAACGTCAATATTATGGTGAAAATTGGTGTCTGGAAGTTTTTTGACATGATAAATTTGATTTTGATGTCAATTTGGCTCCTACTTGTAGAGGGCGCCACCTACACGTGTTTTAACCGTTTTGAAGAGTAATAACTTTTCATCCGTACCTGTATAAAACTACTGAGTTAAAAAATATACATTCACTACGTTTTTTACGTAGTTCTCGAGATACCTATTTGGAATCGAAATTATCATTACCTCTCATCATTGGCATAAATTAAATATGTTGACTAAATAGTTATTAGACTGAAATCATAAATTTGAAATGGTTTTGTCTCAAAAGTTCAACAAAAAACTGTTTTCTTATCATTTTTTCGAAGAAAAATTTATGATTAATTTAAAAAAATAAAAAATTTCCAAATTAATCATTTCAGTCAAATAAACTATCTACTCAACATGTTATCTTTTGGCAATAATGACATGTATTGCCTATTTCCATTCTAAATATCTTGAGAACGGTTGCTCGTAGAAAATGAACAGAAAAAAATTAAGACATATTTTTAAATTTTTTGGATTTATTCCCTTCTAATCCGATATTTTTTTTAATTTTGGGTCTGGAAGAAATTGTTTGATAGCTACTAATAATTTCTATATTTAGCGAACTTCTTTTGCGGCCTGCTTCCCTATTGTTCTTTTGTTTGTCATCAAAATGGCGTGATAAAATCTCTTAAATGCTCATTAGATGAAGTCTCAGAGACAATTCTAAAATGTTTTTGAAACTCTTTCAAAAATTTCTCTTCTAACATTTACCAATGCAGTTATCCATTCTATAATAAAATAAGAATAAACTAAAATTTACTCGCTAACCAGTTTTAAGCTTCCCTGCCGATAATAGAATGATTGGAGCCTTAATAAAGGGTAAGCTAAGTTTTAAGACTTATCGCAAGTATACTAAGTCTATTAATGATACATCAGTAACATTACTGCCATTATTTAATTTCTTTGCAAAAAGCAACATATCTAAAATTTGTTTTTATCGGTAATCTGCAATCTCAGTTTATTGGAGACTATCTATTTTTCAAGTACAGCTCGCAATGTCTTACAATCCATGTTTTTGAATTAGCAATCTGCTCGAAATGTACTAATCACTGGAAAACAATGAAAACCAACTACAGACAATTACTGATTGACCATAAAAAAATAAGAATACCCATTACAGACAGATCAAATAAATCCGATTTACAAACTTGCGAAGAAAGAAACAATATTTTGAGCGCATCGTAAATCGCTGACGTAGATACACAAAGGAGTTACATTTCTTGGCAATTTTTACAATGTGGTTTGAAAAAAAATCTAAAACCACCATTACACCTGTATTCAGGACTCAATATGTTGACGTCATCTTTCTTTAAATCTTCTATCAAATTACTAGCGTTGTATCTAGTTCTACTTTGAAGACTTGGTCGAACTCAAAATCTTCTTTTGCGTGAAATTTTTCTTTTTTTTAGTGGCGATAATAATATATGCGGAGCAAGCAACTATTCGTCATCTTCCTCAGACATGTTGATTTCGACTGATCGACAAACATTTCTGTCAATCTGGTGTGGACAGATGCAGTTTTGTCGACTTGTTGATCAACAATGTGGATAGACATGGTCGATCGACAGTGTGGACTCAGTGAGGACGCAGCTTCACACACACTCTTTATTTTCAACAGTCGACAGATACACTGTCAAACACTCTTCCAAGATGTTACTTACTTACTTACATATTTACTTCCAAGATGTAGCCTTAACAAACATACTTTCGACAGTCTCTTTTATTTTCGACACGCTCTTGACCTTTAGACAAGCTTTTTATTTCTTTAAGTTCCAAACAGTTTACAGTTGACAATTTTTGTATGAAATTTTACTTAATTAAATTTTAAAACTAAGGTGCCTGGTGGCCTAGAGGCACAGGCTCTCGTCTACCAATCTCAAGGTAGTGGGTTCGAATCCTATACCCGGCATTTCATCAGCCGACTATTTTTATTAAAATAAAAATAGTTTGGGTACTCAGGTTTAGGTCGAGCCTTAAATGAATACTTGGGATTCAACATCCTGTGGTAATAATAGGCGGTTGAAGCGTAGTGCTAGCCACATTACCTTCCTTGTATACCGAACGACTCTAGTATGGCTAGCTGTACCTTGCTACTCCCAAGGCGTTAAACGCTATATACGCGAGCTATTATTATATAAATTTTAAAACTAATTGTTGTAAAAGTTTTTCTTAAAATAAAATACTTAGTCAAGAAGAAGAAGTGAAAATTATTAGTAAAAAGTAACATAAGAATAAACCTCAACATTAGCAGATTCCTTAACATTGATGACAAACGTGGTCTAACACAGGACACAACAATACTCTAGAGTCGTTTATGACAAAATAAATTAATAGTATCGTATTACTTGGCTGAACTCAAGGGCGGGCTTGAGCTCCCAGAGCCCCCCCCCCTGTATATAGAATAAGAATCTGTACCTACTCATATACAATTTTTGGTACCTAGTTCTTGGGACTTCTATTCAGACAAATTAATTAGAAACTTTATAAATCGCGAAAAATAAACATAGTTTCTCTGTAATTTACAGAGAAACGATCATTAGTAAAAGTATTCTATATTATAAATTTAATACGATATTTAACTGCATACACGTTAAAACCGCTTAACCAAATACAGTCAGAGTTTTATCGTATTTTTGTTTATTTTTCTGATAACCATTTGATCAAATAAAAAGAAATAAATCTTATAAGACAGATTTGCATGTAAACCGAGAAAGATATTATTTTTCTTATACCAATATCCAAAAATAAGTTGTTGTTTGACGTCAGTGAAACGAAACCCGATATACAACAACAAAACAACCCGAATAAAGGTTCTTTTTTGATCTTTCAAGTAAATGAGTTTTTATGGTCTTGTTCAAAAAACATAATTTTTTCAATACATTCTTGTCAAAAAAGAAATTTTGATATGAATTTCGGAGGTATCCCTTCTAAAATGATATTTTCTTTAATAAATTTTTTAAACATAAAATGTACAACTGCTATTATATTTCTAATCTTCAATTTAGGTAATATAACATCAGTATTAGAAAATTCCACAATCCACCAATATACATCCAAAAATAAATTAAAGAAAATTTAATTCACTGATGCGACTAAAAGTAAACTTAAATATAAAAATTAACTATTTCGAAGACGCTTCAAGACGAAAATATCAAATAAAAATATAGATAGCCTTAATTATGAAACAAACTAGCACTTAACTTTATATTTTGCCAATTTTCGAGTTTGATAGTTTATAATTACTTTAACTTCCCGTTTTGTGTTAACTAGAATTTGCAATGGGGCATGCACTTTGTCTGAATTTGAGTAAATTGAGACTCTTTTACACTTTTATTTGTTTGAAAGTTCTGTAAACTTCGTAGAAAATTTACATTTGTTAAAGTTAGTTTATATGAATAGGGTGACCTACAGTTCCGAGATATTCTCGGTCATCTTTTTTACAGGGTTGGTCACGTTATTCGACACTGACGGAGTATTGTAGCAAAATTGTGAGTGACGGAATCGTTGGAGGACTACTAAAGCAGACTAAAGCTACAACTTTAAATTATATATATTTGATTAAGGTTAACAACACTTTAATCTTACCGTTTTAGAAATATTTACGATGTTGTGAACATGCCATAACTATTTTAATGCTTTTGATTCCTCTAGCCGTATTTAGCCTATATGTATGTATATAGCCTAGTTTTTAAAACCAAATATTGTACTAAAGTTATATTATGTAACAATAATAAAACGAATAATGTTTATACGTTATACAGAGTGTCTAAAAATATTCTAAATGATTACTAGCTTTAAACGGCAATATCTTGTTTAATTTAAATGAACACCGTGCATATTTTACGCGAATCAGATGCACAATGTAATTGTCTATCAAATTTTTTGGGCCATTTTTGACATTTCGTCATTTTAACTCTTCGGGTTTTCGTCGATATTTATCAATATACCTATAGAATCTTGACATTTTAGATTACTTTTAAAGATGTAACAAATATTAACCACCTTAAAACCACCGTTAAAAACGGCCACCTTAAAATTTTCATGTATTTTAAAGTTTTATATATTGTGTTCTAGTGAACCGGTTTTGATAATTTTTGAAACAATTTGTAGCTAAATTATTTCGCTTTTTAGTATGTCTTTCTAAATTAAAAACAAAAGTTACCATCTGTCAATAATTATACGAGGGAAAATAAAATATTAATATTTTGGTGAAAGTTTGGAACACCCTGTGGAGTACGCTAACAAAGCAAGGAATGTAAAAATTATTTTATCATCTAGATGTATCTTTTCTCGATAGTTTGTTTTTTGGTTCATGCAATAGCTCTATTTATTTTGTAGATATTCGTTTTTGAAGACAACATTCCTTGGCATTTTTAACATTAAAACCATACCTTTGCTTTCGGTCCTAGTCAACAGACCTATAAAATAGTGTTTATGATTTATGTAATATCAGTGTCTTTAAAAAATCATAACATTATTGTGCAGTTACTCTAGCAGATATGATTTTAAGTCCAAAAGTTGATCTCTATACCATGATCAATTTAAAGCAGCAATAGCCAATTCTTCAGTACTTAAAACTATCTCTACTATAGTAAATATCAACAAACAGTGACTATGACTTTCAATGACAGTGACATTACAAAAACATTAAACACTATTTTATAAGTGTGTTCATGAAGATCCAAAATCAATTACTAGTTACTGCTGTCTTATTTAAAAGCGAATATCTACAATAAAAATAGAGATATTGAGATGGATCAAAAAACAAATTATCGAGAATAGATGTACCTAGATGATCATCTCAATCATTTTGAAATTCATCATCAATAATTTTTAAATTCCTTGCATTGCTAACATATTGCACAGAGTGTGTCAAACTTTCAACAAAATATCTAAACTTTGAAAATTTCAATTTACGAGTTCATATGTGGAAAAAAATGTGTGGAAATTTGCTGAGTATAGTAGCCGATTTTTAATACCTAAACATATTTAAATAGCTGTTTACTATGACGCCATTGATGAGATATCTAAAATCACAGACACTTACTATATATATCTATAAAAATATTTTTTTTATTATTATTATTATCCCTCATGAGTATATTTTATGAAATATACTCATCATTTTTGAATAAGTTATACTCATCTTTAGTTCTGATTTCACAAAAGATGCATTTTGTGTTAAAATTTTCTTTTCTAGGTGGGTGGTTAATATAATGCTATAAGCTTGACGATGCTATCAAGGAAACTAAATTGTATTCTTCATTCTACCACAGATTCTACCTTATTTTTAAATAATGATACAGCACAATAAATGTATTCGTAGTTGATGACAACTACGAATATAGTTGAAATTACATTGAGTATCTAATGGACGCTGCATTAATAAAGTTTTATGATATTTTATTCGTATATATATATAATAAAAGATTCATTAATATTATTAGTGGAGTACCCAGAGACTTTCACCTCGGAATCAATTACTGTGAATGTGAAACCTTCTGTATTGTGTTTTATACATAAAATACGAAAATGTTTACCATTTTTTTTCGTTGCTTTTAATTTTTTATTTTAGTAATTTTAGTGAATTCTTAATTATTTCCTTATTAATTTTTTTATTTTCTTAATTCTTTTTCTAAGTAAACTTATTGAAATAAATTAATCTAATGCATAAACTATACCTATTCTGCTTATATTCTAATCATTGAAATTTTGATTGAAATCGAATTATACAGGGTGACGCGTCATATACGACGCGGTTTTTGCAAGGAGAACAAACGTTTATATTGAAGTGAAATTTTGTGAGCTTATGTGAGGTCAATTTAAAGCATTTTCTAAAATTATGTAGAGTTCTACAGAGTGTCCCCAAAAAAGTTACAAATCAAAGTTATGTTTTTGTAATGGAACACCATATATATTAATTAATTTTTGGATTCTAGTAAAAAATAGAGATTTGTTTCGTTAGAAAAGTATACGACTAAAACGTATAGTTTTTGAAATACATTCACCGACACGAAAAATGGGACTTACTTTGATGTTTTTTAAATATTAATATATTTTGTTTTAATAGGCCGATTTTGATGATTTTTTAAGCAGTGTTTAGCCAAACTATTTGACTTTTTAGTATCTTTTTCTAAATTAAAAATATAACTCCCCATCTGTTTATTATACGAGGGAAAACAAAATGTTGATTTGGGTGAAAGTTTGAAACACCCTATGGAATATGTTAAAACAGCAAGAAATTTAAAAATCTTATCATCTAGATACATCCTTTCTCGATGGTTTGTTTTTTGGTTCATCTCATTAGCTTCATTTTTGTTGGAAATATTCGCTTTTGAAAAAGACACTAACATTTCTTCGTAATTTTTACATTAAAACCATGCCTTTGCTTTTGGGCCTAGTAAACACATCTAGTAAATTTTGGTCCCGAAGCAGGCCTTCTTGACATAAGATTTGCTTCATTTAATCTTCTTCTTATACTCCGTTAGTTAATATGTACGTTCCTTAAGTGCAATTCATTATCAATTTGAAAAGCTCGCAAACGGCGGTTTCTTAGCGATAAACTTAAACAATAAGTCGATCGTCTCGATAAGAAGTTCTCATAGGAAGGTTCCTGGACGTCTAGACTGACGTCCTCATGAACGTGGTCATAATTCAGAAATCACTTAGTATACTCTATGGTATTAAGGTATTTTTGGAACCGGAATTTTATAGCAAATTTACTGAACTAAACAAATAATATAGATATACATATATTTAACTCACCTTGTATGTCTATAAAAATATATTTGAAATGTGAACTACCATTAAAAACATATTTTTTGAATGTTTGCAGTGAAAATCTCAAATAGGAATCCTGATACAGAGCTTTTCCGGAATATGGAGCCATCTTGTATGTATGCATTTGTATATGTGTGTTTATTTAAATTCTACAGTGAAAGCAACAAATCTAAATGGGTAAACTTTGTAATATATCTTATTAACAATACAATGCAAAAAGTCTTATAAAAATTCGTTCACAGTAAATGAATTCCGAGGTTTGTATTCCATAAGGGCTTAAAGCACTCCACTATATTATTAAATATATTATTTTAAACCTTATGCCCTATTTCTGCTATTATACCATCGCTTCTTAGGAAATAAATTTACATATAATAGGATTTCTAATTTGATTTAAACCAGGCACTGATTTCATTGAACTGATTTCATTAACCTAATTAAATAACCCTAACCAACATTCTTATTTATAATTTTAAAAATTTTATTAACAATAAAATTATTAATAAGTATAAATCAAGTTCTCTAAAAAGAAAAAAAAACTTTACAATAACACTAAAAAAAGTTTTGTATAATTTATTTAAAAACTGTTTTATATTTCTTTTAAGTTCAAAATAACTTGTTCGTATA
Source organism: Sitophilus oryzae (assembly GCF_002938485.1). NCBI lineage: Eukaryota > Metazoa > Arthropoda > Insecta > Coleoptera > Curculionidae > Sitophilus > Sitophilus oryzae. The sequence continues at coordinate 557,023 of NW_022146611.1, read as the reverse complement.
CCAAATATTATAATCAAAGGTTTACAAATAACCGAGTAAAATTAGAAAAATATCTTCAAAAAAGGACCAAATTTCTTTTTCTCAAAACTACGTTTTGTGACTTAATATAGTTTGCTTCTGGGGTACAGAATTGTATCAAATTTGAGCTAACCGAACGCCAGGAGGTGATAACTTGTAGAAATTGTACAAGTGGTACCTTAATATGGTACTACTTTATGGCATCATCTTAGTATGCTTCAGGGTACCATAATATTGTACTATGGTACCGTGTCACCCAAAATACGCAAGTATACAAAAATTTGAGCTCAATCGAAGGCCAGAAAGTGGTTTTGATTTGTGAGCCTGCAAAATTTGACCTACACTAATACGGCAATTTAAATAAAAGCTTTCCAAAAAAATCCCATATGGGTATTTCGCCACTGCACTGCAAGAAAATCTACAAAATAAAATAGTTATTTTTTGTAAATAGTTCTGCGTTAAACCCAAACGGACACTACTTGTCAGAAGTTATGTTTACATTTATACAAATTTGCCTAATAAAGAAAAAAATGCTTAACGTTTCGGAAAGTTTATCTTTTTCCGTCGTCGGAAGCAAAAAAATACAAAGAATAAAGAAAAAAACTATTTAAAATATTTAAATTCAACTATTCAAGAACACTTTACTTTTTTAAAACAGATACGTCTACAAGAAACCGTTGACGTTCTGTTAAAATGACATTATATCAGTTAAATCAAGTTAAACTTCAAAATTAACAATTACTACATGATAAAAATTACTTAATAAGGTAAAACCAAAAAGCCCCAAAAATTTCTGTATGATTATTTTTAAATTTTACGTATGTTATGTTCTTTAAAATCAAAGAAGCGATTGCCATATTACTAACATCTACAAACGCATGAGCAATACATTTATTTTTATTAGATTGAATTAAAAAAAGCCCTTTTCTTTTTCTTTTAGAGGCTATCGCTTCTTTTATTATAATTTTGGCGTTATTAAAATTTATTCTGTCCCTTTGCCCCATGAATGCTGACAAATCATAGATTTGTGAAAATCTCCCTTTCTTAGATAATCTTTATGTTCTTTAATTCTAACATTTAAGGGTCTAGATTTTTCACCAATGTAAAATTTATCGCATTCACATGGTATTTGGTATATTGCATTTTTTGTTTGTTGTTCTGTATTCATTGGTTTTTAGAATTAGAATTTAGAATAAGTGGGAGGGGGGTTAATCTCTGCCACCTTAGAGATCTATTGTGTCCCCCTTTTTTTGAGTTATAACTCATCATACAGTCCCAGGATTTCCTACGGAGACCCGTGTCCCTCACAGTCGAGGAGCTACGACCCAGGCCGGGTAGACGAAACGTTAGCTGGTGTCGTCTGTTGGGTTTAGAGGTAGGAGGTAGGCTCCCGACCCTTGGAGGAGGTGGTAGCTTGTATGCCACTTGCGGAGGATGGTCTCACGTAAGTGTCAGCCACCATTGTAGTTCTCTTTAGGTTTGGCCCCTTGGAACTTTCATTGTTACTGTTCCCAGTGTCGCTAGGGGGTTTCCCCACAGCTTCACCGGTGATGTTTTTTTTTATTACTACTATTACGGAAGCTACACGGAGGGAGAGGAAGAGGGAGCAAATCTCCTACTTTATACACACTTTCCAGGTAGCATACATATTGATACTTATGTAGCTCCCACTGAACCCCACAATCCTTGCAGGGAAGATTGGGAAGTGGCCAAGCTAGTAATAACAGAACAAAACCTGAAATAGGCGATCGACACCTTTCAGCCCTATAAAGCAGCAGGAGTGGATGGGATCTTTCCTGCCCTTCTAAAGGAGGGTCAGCAAATAGCTACTCACCATCTACTAAGCATTACAAGAAGCAGTCTAGCGATGGGATATATACCAACCACATGGAGATGAGCAAAAGTAATCTTCATACCCAAAATAGGCAAAACTGACTGGACAAATCCCAAGTCATTTAGGCCTATTTGTCTCACATCGTTCATACTAAAAACGCTGGAGAAAGTAGTTGACAACCATATTGGAGAAAATCATCTAAAGGTTAAACCACTGCATGATAGTCAGCATGCATATAGAACGGGCAGATCCACAGAAACTGCTCTGTACCAATTAACGGAGCTAATACAGACAAGTCTGGATAGCAAAGAAACAGCAATTTGTGCCTTCTTGGATATTGCGGGGGCGTTTGACAATATACCACATAAGGTGGTCAGGCGATCTCTAGAAACAAGAGGGGTGAACAGAACTATTATTCGCTGGTTTTGGGAAATGCTGTCAACACGAACAGCAGAGGCTCAGATGGGCACCAAAACTGTAGCTGTTAAAACAACGCAAGGAACTCCACAAGGTGGAGTAACCTCCCCTTTGCTGTGGAGCTTGGTGGTGGATGAACTACTAGATGAATTAACTCTAGCGGGAATACACTGCATTGGGTATGCAGATGACATAGTCATGATCGCTCGGGGGAAACATGAAGGCACCTTGTGTGATATTATCCAAAGAGGACTCCGTATCACTGAGAGATGGTGTAGGACTGTCGGGCTGAGTATCAACTCAGACAAAACCGCGATAGTGCCATTCACCAGAAGGCGAAGTCTGAAAAACTTGAAAAGAATCCAACTAGATGGAAAGGAAATACTGCCAACACAGGAAGTTAAATACCTGGGAATAACCCTGGACAGTAAACTCCTGTGGAACAGGCATATTAAGAACACTACCAGCAAAGCCATAAAGGCTCTCATGATATGCAGAAGACTGGCCGGAAATAGATGGGGCTGCTCCCCTAACATTTTGCGCTGGATGTATACCATGATAGTAAGACCCATGATTACTTATGGAGCAGTTGCCTGGTACACAAAACTAGAGCAACGGACGGCAAGGCTAAACCTATGCAAAGTCCAGAGACTAGCATGTGTTTGCATCACAGGAGCCATGAGAACCTGTCCAACAGCAGCAATGGAGGTCATTCTAGATCTAACACCACTGCACATTGTCATTGGTAGATATGCCAATGCGACAATGATTAGAATGGTCACTAACGGAATTAGTACTGGGAGAATTGTCAGATCAGGGGCTTGGAACACCCTCAAAAAGAAAATACCACTCCTGCAACTCCCAGTGGACGATATGCCAAGAACGTACAACTTTGACAAACATGTCAATGTAGTATTGAGCAATAAGAAGGATTGGAAGAGCGAAACGCTTGCCCAGCAGTTAAAAGACCATACCATAACTTGGTATAGTGATGCTTCCAAAACCAATACGGGAACAGGGATCGGAGTGTTTGGGCCGAGAGCTAATTACTCTGAACCAATGGGCACTTACCCTAGTATCCTACAGGCAGAAATCTACGCTATCGGGAGATGCGTACAACTTATCTTAGATAGGAACTATCGGAAAAAAGAAATAACCATCTTGTCTGATAGTCAAGCAGCGTTAAAGGCGATGAACTCAGTATCAATCAATTCGAAATTGGTCAAAGAATGCATAGAGAAGCTGAATAAATTAGGCAAAGAAAACAAAGTCCTCCTACACTGGGTGCCTGCTCACCAAGAGATAGAAGGCAATGAAAAAGCAAATAATCTAGCTAGGAAAGGAGCGAACACTCCACTAACTGGACCAGAACCGTTCTGTTTTCCAAGTGGTAACCAACTCAAGGCGGAACTCAAGAACTTGGAAGATTCCATCCGCAACCTGGAATGGAAATCTTGCAATGGTCTAAGACACTCGAAGAAGTTTCTGAGGGCTTATGATCAAGAAAAATCACAGATCTTCCTGGGTCTGAGTAAGAACAATCTTCGGATTGTCACGGGGTTTTTAACAGGACACTGTCTCCTCAATGAACACCTCAGTAGATTGAAACTAAGAAGAAACGGCGAATGCAGATTCTGTGGGGAAGATGGTGAAACACCAGTACACCTCATCACTGAGTGCGCCGAGACGACAACCATTCGTGCCATGAATTTTGGTACGACTGATATTGGAGATGGAGAACTACCCTCTATAAAACCGTCCCAGATACTGGCTTTTGTCAAAGCCCTGGGACTGTATGATGAGTTATGATTCAAGAAAGGGGGACACAATGGATCTGTAAGGTCGAAGTGATTAACCCCCCTCCCACTCATTCTAAATTCTAAAAAAAATTCTAAAATTCTACTACTATTACCAGATCTCATAGTGTTCCTATGAGTCGCTAGGGACAGTCGGTCCACTTCTACAGAGCCCCGCATGTAGAAGTAAGGGGTAAAATACAATGGGGTGCCCCCCGGTGCCCCAAGGTTGAGGCTGTCCGTAGCCCCGCCCGGTATCGTTATATGTCTTGGTGCAATTCCCTGGCCACAACACTACAGTCAGGGACAAGACGATGAGTGAGATGCTTCTTAGACCAAGCCAAGTGCTAGGGGGGATTCCCCCCAGCACCTGACCAGGAGCTTCCCCGCCAACGACAAGGTCTTGCATATCCTAGGGGAAGTTCATTGGTTTAGTATGTGATAAAATGGATCTAAGTGTATTTTGTGTTTTGAAAGCTCGTAAAATACGAATTTTGTTCTCTCTCTTCCGCTACCTCTCGAAGCGTTCACGTCGTAGACCAGTTTGTTAATGTAATTTTGCAGTTTTAAACAATAAATAATAAGTAAAAAGTGCATAATCTTTATTTCAATACAGTCCACTAAGTATACACAAATTTTAATTGTTTTGATGGATAGGGTCACGGTATAATGGGAACATTTACTCGAGAAAACATATTTATATATCTAATAAACTCTATTTTAAGAAGAGAATCTAGAAAGTGCCTTCAAAATTATAAACTTTTATTTAATTTTCTGAACTGTACGTGAGCTTAGGTAAATATTCTCAATTTTTTTAATATCCACGAATGTAATTATCTCAGTTAGACTCTTTCCTTCCACTCAGTGGAATAATCAAAGAATTGTACTAATTACAAACTCTGCATAGATAAGACTTTCCTAATAAAGGAAAACTCTTATCTAGTAGGAAAATTTAATTAAGCAAAAGTAGAAACACAATTATTTTTTTCTTGGTGCTTGAACACAGCGTGTTCAAGAGATTAGGACACATAATAAGAGGAGAGTGTATTTTAAATATTATTTGGTTAAAAGATCGGAATTTAGAACATTTTTAGGCTTTATTATTATACAGTGTCCGGCAATAGTGCGTCGGGCATCTGTAGCTCCTAGAATAAAAAACTTGTGAATTTTGTTTAAGTGCAGACCTAAAGACCGAAAAAGTGTACTAGGATGTATTTAGGAAAATATTTGAACTCCTATAGAGTGGCTCAAGAAAGTATGAGTGGATCAGGATGATTTTTTTAAATGGAACACCGTGTATTAGGCATTTTTGGCTTCCTTTCAGATCACTTTACATAATCCTAAGATATGAGTCTTTATATTTCAATGGTTTCAGATATATTTATTTTTTAGCCTTTTATAAAAAATTACCTAAAAAATACAAGAACAGTCCTGAAATAAAAACTATATTAAATATTTACTTTAGATGGTTTGTACTTACTTTGCTCTATATTCTATGGTAATCGTAAATCATACAGGGTGTCCAAAATTCTACGCCAAACTTATTAAAATATAAAATAATTTTTCTTCGTTTTTTTTCAATTAAACATCCCGAATATTATTTTTTCAATAGATGGAGAATTAAAAAATGAACATTTTTTGTATTTAGAGTATTTCAAAATTTTTAACGGTTTCGCAGATATTCGCGGTTTTATTTCATATGGCATTTTCCACAGTAAATTTATACAAAGCCACCCAATGATTTTTCCCTCGTATTTTACCGTTGATAGAGCCATATGAAATAATACTGCTTGTATCTGCGAAACCATTAAAAATTTTGAAATACTTTAAATACAAATAATTTATCTATTTCGGTATTCACATCATAAATAACTTTAGAATAAAACACACCCCTTTAACCAGTTTTAAGTTTTATTATAACTTTATTTGTAGCATACATTATTAAATCTCTACTTAATACCACACTTAATACCTCTAATAACGAACACATCGAACACAAAACAACGTACCTATTACACTCAAAACGTCTGTTTTGAGTACTTTTACCCCATAAACCATAAACATAAGCAAACGCACCAGTCCTAAAAACTACAGCGCTTTCACTAGTATACTCGGTCGCTGAGTACTGCTGTCCTGTGTGGGCCAATAGTGTTTACACAAATATTATTGACACCCAGCTCAACGAAGCTATTAGAACTATATCAGGCACAATGAAGTCCACACCGACATATTTGCCTGTTCTATCAAATATTGAGCCCCTGGAAATACGTCGCCAAGCAGCACTAAAAAAAGAAAGGGGAAAATGTTCTGCAGATCCTGACTTAACATTACACCAGGATTGCCTAGATAACCAAGGGCAAAGGCCAAAGTCTAGGAGACCTTCTTGGAAAATGGGAGAAAGACTAATCCGTGAAGATTTTCTACCTCAAACAACCTAGCAGAATGAATGGTATACGTCAAACCCCGACTCGGCAAATTTAATTGTCGATCCGTCACACAAGCCCCCGGGTTTCAACCTCCCCAGAAGAACATGAACGACCCTTAACCGTATACGTACACTGTAAAAAATCAGCCTGAGTGAACACATATTTCTCAGGGAGTGAATTTTTTGAGTGAAATAATTGAGTACATTTTCATCTAAAATAGAGTAAATTCATCATTTTACTCAAATATGATCTCTATTTAATCAATAGCGATTGAATAAGCTCATGTTCGAGTTATAGCTCCTATCTTTGAGTAATGGAATAGAAAAATTAACTTAAAAACTCATGTTATAGTTTAACACATTAAAAATTTGAGTGAAATCTCCCAGTTTAGAGTATTTTCGCTCATTACTAATCATACGTCATACGCGCTTCTTCGATACCGAATAAGCTATTCCCCTGTTCCTCAGTTTGTAATTATCTGTTCGAGTCGTAGCACGTCGTAGGTTGTCTTGTCCCTTCGAAGGTGCCAAGGTCACAAGCCCATAGTGTGTGTGTAAAGTGTGATGTAAAGTGTGACTGTTAATAATATGTTTTATGTTAAGAACATTTTTTTTTCACATCGCAGAAATCCGCCCAACATAGCATAGATTCAAATTCGACTGCGCCAATGCCGCAATGCTGATGTTTCCTTGACTAATTAGCGTAGCGAAAATCTAGGTACTTTCTCTCAATCATGAATTGGGAACTGGAACATTTGGCAGAATAACAATTTTTTTTTAATTTTCAGGAGCAAAAGTATCTGGATTTTCCGAGGGATTTTCGTTATTAAAAGTTAGTTTAGAAATTAGAAATATTCGAGAAGGTGGCCGAGCTGACGAATGCTCTTAATAAAGCGGATTTTTGCGATGTGGTGCAACTTTTCTAGACGTCTAGCTTAAAAAAGTTCCTGTATAAAGAGTTGAAAAATTTTTAAAATGTTTTTGATATTATAATAATAGTGTTATATTTGGTTTTATTTGGTTTTTTCAAATAAAAATGACAAATAAAAATATTTTTGAAGGTTCTACAGTTTTTCATTTGGTTTGTTAAAAAAACGAAATATTCTAAATGATTTTTTTAAAAGCTATATGTAAGCTAACTTGTTATTTTATTACAAATGAACAGATGCCTCCCAAAAGTGAATTTTAGGAAATGGACATGTTCGAGACCATGTCCTAAACTGAAACTTACCTTTGAAAGGCACCTGCCCACCTGTTTTAAAATAACAAGTTAGCTACATATAGCTTAAAAAAAAATCATTTAGAAATATATTCTCAATACTGAGTGAAATTAATACTCAGATATGAGTACTAATCGAGTTAAGTGTAACACAAATTTGAGTAAAAGTCACTCAATAAAAGGTGTACTTGAACTCAACACTTAGTGAGTTCACTCATTTTAAAGTGAATAAATTATCAAAACCGAGTCTTTCGTCTAATCTCGATTGAGTGAAAACACTCAGTGCTTTTCACTCTGTGAATTGAAGATTCACTCAGTTCTGTAGAGTAGAAATTTCACTCAATCGGGTGTGGACAGAAATTGAGAAAGTATTGAGTGAAATCTGAGTGAAATTTCACTCAATTTTTTTTACAGTGTACTGGTCAGGGGAGATGCCAGTATATGAAGCACAAGTGGGGAATATCAGAGGATGCTAGCTGTGATTGCGGGCACCAACAACAAACAACATTTCATATTGTCACAGAATGCCCCTTGCGAAAATTTCCGGGAAGAATGTCTGACATAAATGATGCTTCCGAGGAGGCAGTTGACTGGATGAAGGCGCTAGACATCCACCTTTAATCCACCACAGTCACTTCATCAAATTTTATTTCGTAATTTTTATATGTACATATATTTTTTATTTTTACATTGTATTGTTCTTGTTTGGACTTCATGTTTGATGACAACACGTGTGTGTGTGTGTGGTTGTTTGTATATTTTATTATTGTTTATATTGTGAATAATACCCTTTGCTGCGATACGAAATAATACCCCAATAAACCGATATAAAAAAAGGTACAATAATTTTGAAGAAGGCGATTTTATAAAGATAGATTTTGTTAGTAAATGCGTTTCGTGAGTGTTTAAGGAAATGGTAAGATATTGGTTTTCCATGTGCATAGAAAAATACAAAAAAAACAAACAAAAAATTAATTTTATTAACATAATAAAATCGAAAATATATTTAACGTTTATACACAAGTCTGTTGTTTATATCGACTACAAAAATATATTTGAAATAATAGATCCATTCAAAAAATTTAATCTAAGGCGTTTCTAAAATGTGTGTATTTGAAGAAAACAATCAATAACATTTGCTATAACAAACTAGCCGTAAAATTTACAATTTTCTTGCTTTGACACGTTCTCAACTAAATTGCTTACGAATTTTCATGTAAACACATAATTTCAGCGTAGAAATTCCTAATAAATTAATAAATTTGCGATATTTTTCATTTTCGCCATACCTCATCCTACAAAAATTTAATAAAGACACTTTTATTTATATTCATAACCTGGTTTCGTCGTGGAATAAAGAATGAGGTAAAATTGTGACACATTCATCTTTTTCTTTAAAAATTCTTATTCAATTTGACATATTACGAACAAAATTACAAAACGACTTATACAGAGTAGAGCCCAAAGATATTTTAATATTTCCGAGTGTGATTTAGATTATGTAGATGATTTTTTTTACTTTGATAAAAATATGACACTTTCTAGCTGTATTTCTAAAAAATAATTATTTTTCTTTCATAAATTTACCTTTAAAATTGATAGCAATATACATATATATATTATGGAGTATAGATATTATAGAAATATTAGTCTTATTCTTTTCCTGTCTTTATAGCAGTATTTGTTTACGAATCATACTAGATAATACACTTTTTTCTTTTTTTTTGGCTCAACGGAAACAGTTCTGCTCTGAATAAAAATTATTGACTTATAATTTTCTATACAGAGTGTCTTGATAAGAGAGAATTTGGGTATTAATATTTTTCAGATTTGGGCAACGACCCAGCTACGTCGAAACACCGGTTCTCATTAGAACACCGAAGTTAAGCGACGTAAGGCTATACTAGTAGATGGACGGGTGACCGGTTCGAAACTCTGTATCGTGCTGTTGTCCAAAAAAAGGCAAAAGTGTAAAATCTATTGACACACACTGCTCATTTACGCCGGTTCGAGGCCAGATGAGATCGGATATCTCGTGAGTAAGAGTCGATTTAGATACTTGCCAAGTGGGTAGGCCATTGACCATGATATGGCCGAGGACCGCGGTTCGGATTCCGCAAAGTAACAAAGTAGGCTCCGTCCAGATTAGCCCTGGCAGCAAAAAGGAGACGTTAACTGAAATCTTTACTTTACTTTACTTTTTTCAGATTTTATTTTCAGTTCGTTGGAAATCTACTTCGTTCTACTGGAAGTAAATGGCCGACTTGTAGTAAACAGTTTTATGTCAATGTATTGAACCAATCATTAATATTTTTTGATTTCATTATTTCCTTTAGTTCCTAAGTGGAGCACGAAACCTGAACCTGAACGTGAAAACCTTCCATCTTGTTCTGTGTTGTTTTCTTCTGGCCATGATGTTCTTGACTTTGCTAGCTCTTCCATTACGGTTCTCCGCCATGTTTGTTTTGGGCGTCCCCTTTTCCGTTGTCCCTGTGGGTTCCAGTCAAAAGTATTTCTTGCGATGTTGTCGTTAGGTTGTCTCTGTATGCCCTATTTATCCCAACTTTCGTATGATCACTTAACATTTTGTAATTTTTTCAAATAAGATAAACTAGCCAATTACTGACCGCTTAAGAGGACGATGCAACTTTATTTCAGTACTGTTTTTTTCCAGAGCTGGTTAAAGTTCAGTTTATATGTTTTTAGAGTACCTACTTTGAAGTATTTTCTTTCAGAAGAATATGCAATATTTCTATAATTTTGCATTAATAGTTAAATATTAATGGATATTCTGAAAAAGCAATTTGAACCAATTATTGACCAGTAAAAAGTTTAAGATACCTAATGAGTGACCATAAGCGACCCCAATTATTGACCGGACACTGTTAAAGTCAGGGTTAAAGTGATTATGCAAATAAAACTTACTTATTACTACAGTGGTATATAAAACAAGAAGTTTTTAATGAAATCTTTACTTTTTAACGTGTTTTTTAAGTCTATAATATTTATTATTATATTTGGAGATAATAATGATCAGGAGAAAATTCATTTATATAATTTTTTCCATATAAATATATAACTAATAAAAAAATAAAACATTCGGTTAGGTGTTTATGGCACGTTGCTAAAAATAGGAGCAAATAAACTAAGTAACTTTGGTAAACGCGGAATAACAATTCGATTTTACCGTAAAACTAAGTAATGTAAGGTTTATTTTTGATTACACTATTAGCATTAAAAATAATATTTTACATTAACATATTATCGGTTCGCTATTATTTTATAGTTGGGGTAAATATTTTTTTTAAAAAAATACTGAAAATGACAGATTCAAAAGACGTGTATATGAATTTATTATTGACCAACCAATAGATAAAATTCTATAGATCGAATTATTGACTAAAGGCAAGCTAAATAATGACCGATGTTGTGCCCTAATAGTGACCGCATATTTTTTTTAAAAATAAATGTATATAACTATTTATTTTCATGGTCATTATTTGGCCCATGTATAGTTTACTGTATTAATAGTTTATTTTTGAATAAAAGATTATCCTCTCTTTGAAAAAGCCAGAATAAAATTATTAATATTGCAAACTCTATTGCAATAAACCAATTACTGACCGGTAGGTCAATAATTGGATTTTGTGGGGTTAAGTCGATCTAAATACTGACCACAAATTATTTTATATAAATTATATAAAATATTTAATAAAAGTGTAGAAACATCATCATACACCATTATTAATGCCTATAAACTAAAATATGGAAGGAATAAGCTTACCCTAATCTACCCTAATTGTATTCCCCCCCTCCACCCCCAAGTGGTGGCGGCAAGTTCATTTTGCTCCTAAAAATTAATCATACATACATACATACAGCCATTACTCGCTGACGAGTATTCGATACACATCAGAAGATGGTCACGCAAGGCGTTTTCTTTCATGAGCTTTTCTGTGACTGATAAGCCCGATACGTGATGTTATCTGCCTACCGCACTGCGGACATTCAAAAATCTCATTGCTTTGTTGCCTCTTTACTTTTTGGTTGTCGCTGTTGACTGAGTTTACAACTCTTCTCCATTGAGTTCTATTATGAGCTGCTTCTTCCCACTCATTCTGCATGTTAATCCCCTTTAAGTTTTCGTGGAAAATGTCCTTGTACCTTTTCAGTTGTCCACCAGGCCTCCTCTTACCGTCTAAGCTTACCGTAAAGCAGAGATTTTGGTATACGGTTTTCTTGCATTCTGCATACGTGACCAGCCGTAACCACCGTAATAACAAGGCCGAACAGCTGTGACGTAAAACTTGTGTGACGTCACCAACTGGAGGCGTAACTCTATTTAACAGCGTTGATAATTACGCGACAAAAGTTCAAATTGTGGATTTTTTTTCACTCAGTAGATATATTTCGAAGTTTTAAAATGCGATGAAAATAATAAATTTATAACTTTTATCTGTGTTCAATATTAAAGTTATTAACTTAGCTGGGTACAATATTTGTGTTCGACATTTATATGAAGGCGAAAAGAAACTTAGGATTCAGTCATTAATGTCCTTAAAATCTACTTGTTTTGGTTCTATAAAAATCGATACTTTTTATGATTTTATAATGACAATACCTTGTCTAAAGAAATACCACGCGATACAAGTACCATCGAATCAGATTGGTTTAATATCGACATGACTATGTCTCAACAAGATATCGAAAGCGTGAAAGAAGAAAGGCCTGTCATTGCTTATTTAGGAGGATATTGCTGTTATATTGTCTTAAAGGAAATTAAATGCGATACATGTAAGAATAATTTAACATTTTCAGACAACACTGATATTGAACAAAATACACTTACAAAAAACCTTACTAAAGGCAGTCTTGGGTTTCCAAAAGATGAAATAACTAATATAGTTTTATTTGAATATATCATTTTTAACAAAGTTTTGCAAAGCCATGAGGAGTTTCTCAAAATTCACAATAAAAAAATATTTTTATCAAAAATATCTTTGCATTACATTAAAAATAATAACACCATTATTAAAGTTTCCGCAATTTACTATTTATAATGCTAAGTTATCGTAAAAAATGTCATAAATTCTATTAGAAATACACGTCTGAAAAACAACTGTTGTAAAAAAAAATGATAGACTTGGAAAAGGAAATAAAAGAAACTTAGACACAGCATAAATAAATACAATGACGATGGATAATGTGAGATGGGATATCAATTTTATGTATTTTAAATTTTATGTTTAATTATTATTTATTAAAAATTCGGTACAATTAAAGTTTATATCCATTATATACGTATATAGTGTATCAAATGCAATCAAAGTTTAGGCCTCCAGTTGATGACGTCACGAATAAGCTGTCCGGCCTTGTTCTTACGGTGGTTACGGACCATCTTAAGCGGGATTTTGTAACCATGACTTCAATACTCTCGCAGTTAGCCTTTTCAAGGACCGAGACGTCTGAGACATGATGGAACCACGGGATTCTTAAGAGTTCTCTAAGGTGTCTCTGTTGCAACTTGTTTAATACGTTCATGTGTCGGCGGTACGGCAGTTGGGGTGCAAGGGGTATTGAAGCGATACATATAGCCTAGCTTACCCAAAAGTCAACCTCACCTTCACGTGGTGCACCCTGTTTACACAAACGAGGCTCTGACGTCCGAGTATAGGCGGTATAACCTTATACAACCCTCAGACCTACCATCTTCTGGGGAAAAGGAGTAATAAAATACACCTAGCCGGCCGAGAACGTAGCACAAGGGAACTATCGTCGCAGTCCTCACTGTGCTATAGCCATCCCGTGCTACAGTTGCAGCCAAAACTGTGCGGCAGCGTAACCGCCACAGTTAAACCTTTTCACGCAGCTTACACACAGCAATGATGGAACATTCGAGTGGGACAAAATTATCGTCCGGAGGTAAAATACCCCCTCAATCGGATCTCCGGGAGGGGTGCCTACTCGAGCGTATCATCGGAGAAACAAAAACATCAATGTTTCACGTTCGCGGCGTGGAACGTCCGCACTCTACTGGACAAGATAAATTCAAATCGACCAGAGAGAAGAACAGCACTGGTCTCACAGGAACTCCACCGATTAAATATAGATGTTGCCGCTCTAAGCGAAACACGCTTTGCAGATGAAGGTAGTCTCACTGAGGAGCATTACACCTTCTTTTGGAAAGGTCATCCCGCAACACACAGGAGAATTCATGGTGTAGGCATTGCGATCAAAAACGAAATCGCCACCAAGTTAACAGAAGTACCTATTGGTGTCTCCGAACGTCTTATGACCCTAAGGTACCCCATATCAGACAAAACTTACGTCAACATCATTAGTGCCTACGCTCCCACCCTTGACGCTAAAATTGAAGATAAGGATAAATTTTACCAAGCTTTACAAAATGCCCTTCAACGAATTCCAAAGCACGAACGAATCATCTTGCTAGGTGACTTTAATGCCCGTGTAGGCAAACAACAGGAAATATGGCCTGACGTATTGGGAAAACATGGAATGGGAAACGCAAATAGCAATGGTGAACGCTTATTAACAACATGCGCAGAGTATAATCTTTGCATCACCAATACGTGGTTCATGTTGAAGGACAAGTTTAAAGGTACCTGGAAACATCCTAGATCAGGCCACTGGCATCAATTGGACCACATAATCGTTCGAAGGACGCATCTAAAAGATGTTAGGCTCACAAAAGCTAGAGTAGATGCCGAATGCGGCACTGACCACCGACTTTTAATTTCAAAAATGAAAATCCAGTTAAAACCCAAACATCCACGCTGTAAAAAGCAAAACAACATGACCAGATTGAACGTACGGGGTCTAGAAAACAACAATACCGCCGACGCCCTCCGGGAAGCCATCAAAGAATCACTTCCACCGATAACTTCAATCTCAGTATTGGAAGCTGAACAAGGCTGGACACAATTAAGGGATGCGATTCATAAAACCAGCGAAGCAGTACTGGGAAAGTCGAACAAAAAGAAACAACCAGACTGGTTTGACGAAAATCAACCGCATATACAGGCTTTGTTGGAACAAAAGCATAGAGCATATCAAGCCGTCACTGCAAATCCACATAATCCAAGCTGGTAGACAACTTTAAAGCAGCCAACAACACGCTTCGAAGAGAACTGCGCCAAGTAAAGGATAACTGGTGGTCACAAAAAGCGAATCAGATTCAAGAGTACGCCACGCATCACGATTATCGTAAATTCTTCGAGGCTGTAAAAGAAGTATACGGCCCAACTAAGAAGGTAAGCTGCCCAATCATGGCTCAAAATGGCGAACTTCTAAAAGAGGAAGAACAAATTAGAAATCGCTGGAAAGAACATTACAGCCATATCCTTAACCAAGAAAACAACCCCAATATGGAAGCATTAAACACAATACCTCAGTATAACAGCCTCGATGTATTAGACATCCCAATAACAGAACAAGAAATAAAGACCTCCATAAAACAGCTTAAAAATAACAAATCAGCTGGCTGTGACGATATTCCGGCGGAAATCTATAAGTGTGCAAGTAAAGAACTTATTGGTCATCTTAAGGCTCTCTTTGATGTCGTATGGGAAAGCGGAGAGGTACCTCAGGATTTTCGCAATGCGAATATAGTGAATATATTTAAGAACAAAGGAAGTGCATCAGACTGCGGAAATTACCGGGGAATTTCGCTATTGGCTATCGGCGGAAAAATTCTTGCAAAAATAATGTCAAACCGCCTGCACCCATATATAGAAAAAATCCTTCCAGAATCGCAAAGGGGTTTTCGTACCAACCGCGGCACCGTCGATTCCATATTTTCCATCCGTCAACTACAGGAAAAAGTAAAAGAGCAGGAGTCTAAACTTTATGTTGCATTCATCGATCTAACAAAAGCCTTCGACTCTGTGAACAGAGATGCGCTTTGGGCAATTATGGAAAAGTTCGGAGTACCCAACAAATTTCTTACAGTGTGTAAAAGCCTCCAAAACAACAAGTCAAGAGTGTCACATCATGGATCACTGAGAGACCCATTCCTAACAAATACAGGAGTTAGGCAGGGATGTGTCTTAGCGCCTCTCCTATTCAACATATTCATGGCAGCGCTCTCCATTATAGTGGACAGCAAACTGCAGGAGAGAGGATTGGGCATTAGATACTGATATGACGGCGGTCTGTTCAACATAAAAAGACTCAGGGCAAAAACACGTACAAAATTTATCACAGAACTTCAATACGCTGACGACTGCACTCTAGTTGCAAACACGGTACAACAATTACAAGAAATGTTGAACACATATACCTGGGCATACGAGGCTTTGAGCCTTAAGCTAAACATCGACAAAACTAAAATCATGTGCACTCACCCGGAAGATCACAACAATGCTATAAAAATCGGAGAAGAACTATTGGAATATGTGGCGGAATTCAATTACCTTGGCAGTTTGATTTCGGAAAAGGCCAATATTGACTCTGAAATTCAGCACAGGATTAGTAGCGCCTCAAGGGCATTCTGGAAATTAAAAGACAGGGTTTTCTACAATCATACTTGAGTACAAAAACAAAACTTGCAGTATACCGAGCAATTATAATCCCCACCATGATATATGGGAGCGAAACCTGGGTGCCTTACCGCCGACACATGAACGCATTGAACAAGTTGCAACAGAGACACCTTAGACAACTCTTAAGAGTCCGGTGGTTCCATCATGTCTCAAACGTATCGGTCCTTGAAAAATCTAACTGCGAGAGTATTGAAGTCATGGTCACAAAATCCCGCTTAAGATGGGCTGGTCACGTATGCAGAATGCAAGAAAACCGCATACCAAAATCTCTGCTTTACGGTGAGCTTGTGGACGGTAAGAGGAGGCCGGGTGGACAACTGAAAAGATACAAGGACATTTTCCACGAAAATTTAAAGGGAATTAACATGCAGAATGAGTGGGAAAAAGCAGCTCACAATAGAACTCAATGGAGAAGGGTTGTAAACTCAGTTAACAGCGGCAACCAAAAGTAGAGAGGCAACAAAGCAATGAGATTTTTGAATGTCCGGAGTGCGGTAGGCAGATAACATCACGTATCGGGCTTTTCAGTCACAGAAAAGCTCATGAAAGAAAACGCCTTGCGTGACCATTTTCTTTATGTGTGTCGAATACTCGTCAGCGAGTAACGGCTGTATGTATGTATGTATGGTACGGCACCCAGGTTTCACCCCCATATAACATGGTGGGGATTATAATTGCTCGGTACACTGTAAGTTTCGTTTTTGTACACAAGTCATGATTGTAGAAAACCCTGTCTTTTAATTTCCAGAATGCTCTTGAGGCGCTCCTAATCCTGTGCTGAATTTCAGAGTCAATATTGGTCTTCTCCGAAATCAAACTGTCGAGGTAATTGAATTCCGCCACATATTTCAATAGTTCTTCTCCGATTTTTATGGCATTGTTGTAATCTTCCGGGGGAGAGCATATGATTTTAGGTTTGTCGATGTTTAGCTTAAGGCCCAAAGCCTCGTATGCCCAGGTATATGTGTTCAACATTTCTTGTAATTGTTGTACTGTGTTTGCAACTAGAGCACAGTCATCAGCGTATTGAAGTTCTACGATGAATTTTGTATGTGTTTTTGCCCTGAGTCTTTTTATGTTGAACAGATCGCCGTCGTATCTGTATCTAATGCCCAATCCTCTCTCCTGCAGTTTGCTGTCCACTATAATGGAGAGCGCTGCCATGAATATGTTGAATAGGAGAGGCGCTAAGACACATCCCTGCCTAACTCCTCTATTTGTTAGGTATGGGTCGCTCAGTGATCCATGATGTGACACTCTTGACTTGTTGTTATGGAGGCTTTTACACACTGTAAGAAATTTGTTGGGTACTCCGAACGTTTCCATAATTGCCCAAAGCGCATCTCTGTTCACAGAGTCGAAGGCTTTTGTTAGATCGATGAATGCAACATAAAGTTTAGACTGCTACTCTTTTACTTTTTCCTGTAGTTGGCGAATGGAAAATATAGAATCAACGGGGCACCCCCTCCCGGAGATTCGATTGAGGGAGTATTTTACCTCCGGACGATAATTTTGTCCCACTCGAATGTTCCATCATTGTTGTGTGTAAGCTGCGTGAAAAGGTTTAACTGTGGCGGTTCCTCTGCCGCACAATTTTGGCTGCAACTGTAGCACGGGATGGCTATGGCACAGTGAGGACCGCGACGATAGTTCCCTTGTGATACGTTCTCGGCCGGCTAGGTGTAGTTTACTACTCCTTTTCCCCAGAAGATGGTAGGTCTGAGGGTTGTATAACGTTATATCGCCTATACTCGGACGTCAGAGCCTCGTTTGTGTAAACAGGGTGTACCACGTGAAGGTGAGGTTGACTTTTGGGTAAGCTAGGCTATATGTATCGCTTCAATACCCCTTGCACCCAAAGAAACCCCATCACCAAAATATACGCCTTGCACCAAAAAAAATTAACCAAGGCATGTGCTGACGAGCCAAAAAACAAAATGCCTGGAAGACATGGTTCTGACAAATTTTTGGGAACATTTTGCATAGGATGTTTGAAAACTAGAGTCAAAAACAACTCCTCGATTAACCCTGTATATTAAACCAAATACTAAAGTTCATAAAAAACTGAGCTTTAGAATTAAAGTCGTAACTGGAGATGTCTACTCAACTCCATTCACTAGGTGGTAGCACTGATAGTACAGAACACAACAACAACAGCTATTGAACCCTTGTTGAGGAAAAATCAACCTGGGTTTTTTTCTCCTGGAGAGCAAATCGATCATGTGTAGATAACATTAACACAATTAGAATAATAATAGAGCAATATATCGAATGGAATGCGCCAGACGTATTTATAGATTTCCACACTGCTTTTGATAGTATCACACACAACTCTATTTGGAAAACACTTATTGATGCAGGCATTCTAACAAAAGTCATTACATTGATTCAAGCACTTTATAAAAAAGCAACAGGCTCAGTTTTTGAAATTAAAACTGGAGTCAGACAAGGATGCATACCTCTCCTGTTTAATATTCCTCGGCACCTCACGACGCATCTCACTGATTGGGAATATGCCGATGATTTGGAATATCTGCCTATTTGCACAATCATACAGCGATATGCAAAACATAATAAACAAACTACAAAAAGCAACTAATCAGTACGGACTTACAATAAATACAGGAAAAACCAAGTCACAAGTGTTTCAAGGGACAAGTGTTTGAGGGACATTGAGGAGTTTACATATCTGGGCAGCATAATAAACAAAGACCTCATTAAAAAAGCTCAACAAGCATTCGGTTAACTCAGAATAGTATGTACGTCGAGACATATCAATACTGACACTAGAATGAGAATATTCAACAGTAATATTAAATCGGTTCTCTTGTATGGATGTGAAATAAGGAAAGTGACCAAAACCCTAACATCAAAACTACAAACCTTTGTTAATAGATGCCTGTGACGAATTCTTTGCATATTTTGGCCGAACACGATCCGAAACGAAGATCTATTACATTTAACTGGTCAAACTGAGATAGGCAAAGAAGTGATCATACGAAACTAGGGATGGATAAGGCATACTCTAAGACAACCTAACTACAACATTGCAAGAAATACCTTTGACTGGAACTCACAGGGACAACGGAAAAGAGGACGCCCAAACCAAACATGGCGCAGAACCGTAATGGAAGAGCTAGTAAAGTCAAGAACAAGATGCAATGTTTTCACTGAAGCCCTATGCTCCACTTAGGAACTAAAGGAAACAATGGTGAAAAAAAAATGAAGAATTAAAGTTGATATATTTATATACAGTTTGCTAAAAAATCATGACTTATTAAAACAACCTCTCGTGGTATTATTGTTAGTGTATATGTTACGGGTAAATAGATAGTTGGCTAGTTTTCAAACTAGCCAGCAATTTTGCAAACAAACAACACAACCACCCCCACAAACTAACACCTAACCAACAAAATAACAGCGCTTTATGCAAATTTTCAATTTTTTTTTTCAATTTCAAAAGTACTTTATTGTTTAAAAAATATACAAATTTTTGTTAACAAAGCATAAATATTCCTAAATCTAAACCTAAAATAAAAAAAATTGTGTAAATATAAGATAGAAATACATCCATTTAAACAAACAAACAGTATTCAGAAAAATAGGTGTAAACAAGTAAGTAAAATAACATATACAATATACAGAATAAAGAGAAAATTAAAAATAATGCTAAAAAGAATAAGTCTACTAAGACTAGTCTAAGACTAATAAGCAATTCTAGACTCTAAACACTAGTATCAAGGGAGCCCCGGTAGAATTCGTCAAAGCTGTAAAATGCCCTATTTAAAAGTTCCCTTTCAGAAGTCTCCGGAAGGTTTTTATGGAATTAACCAATCTTAAAAATAGCTGGCTAGTTTGAAAACTAGCCAAGTACCCATTTTAACCGTAGCATATACAAAAAAAAATCCGGCGGTATTCTATTTCAATATCTGTAAATTCGGGTGGAAAATTGAATTAATTTGTCGCTAACGGCGGTATGCACTTAATCTGGCAGATAAAAACCGTCCAAGAGCGGCATACTGAATATTAAACATCAAATACCGCCAAAATGATAACAGGCTAATATTTTTGCACTTTTATTTTTTGAATTGATTGATCTTTCGTTGATATTTGATATTTTTGAGGCTCCCACATATATGAGATAAAATACTTCAATATTGACTAGTTTATTTGGACATAAATGCAGGGACATTTATCAAGAAAAAGCATTTCTGAGAAATGTGAAAGACAATAACTTTTCCATATTTGTCCAATATTCTTGGACACACTCTATATTAATGTACCTACGTTTAGACATAAAAATTCCGGAAAATTGTTACATTGTAAATATTACTATTAATAGATACAAAAATGATCGATGACATGACATTAATCTGGAAATTATTAGGGATTTTTATAACGTTTTTCCCTGTTAATCAAATAAAAAAATATATTATTTTATTATGCCAAACTGTTGTTTGATTGTAATAAACCAAAAAAATACGAGATTAGTGTGTACTTTATCTGCATCGATTATATTTTCTTACCCATTTTTTATATGCTATATGAAAACTCATAATTATTTAGAATATTTTTTGGCAGACTGACATTATTTAGCGACATTTAGAACACCCTGTATATTAATTGATTTTCGGATTCTGGTTAAAAAATAAAGGCGAGTTTCATTAGAAAAGTATATGACTAAAATGTATAGTTTTTGAAATACATTCACCGGCAGGAAAATTGGACACCTTTAAACTTCGATGTATTTTAAAGTTTAATATATTTTTTTTCTAGTTTGCCGATTTTGATGATTTTTAAGCAATATGTAGCCAAATTAATTGAGTTTTTAGTATCTCTTTCTGTATTAATCATGGAACTGCCCATCTGTTAATTATATGAGGGAAAATAAAATGTTGATATTTTGGTGAAAGTTTGAAACACCCTGTGGAATATGTTAAAACAGCAAAAAAAAATAAAAATCATTAGATACATTCTTTCTCGATAGTTTGTTTTTTGGTTCATCTCATTAAGCTTTATTTTTATTGGAGATATTCGCTTTTGAAGAAGGCACTAACAATTTTTCGTAATTTTTACATTAAAGGCGGAATTACATTACTGTCACGTCACGTGAGTTCACATGCTATCACAGTAAAATTGAGTTCACGTGTGGTTTAAAGGAAACACACATTAGTATCACGTCGTTTTTTCATATTATGCGCATCTATACCAATATGTAAAATCCTTAAGTGACTGACATACTGATTAATCACGATCCTGCTCAAACCACTCAACGTAAGAAGCTCAATTTTGGCATACAGGTTGATTCTAGGGTGTAGAGGTTCGATAAGAAGGGATTTTTCGAAATTCCAATTTCAAAAGGGTGAAACCACCCCTCAAATATTACAATATTTTTTATCTAAAAAACGGTCAAGTTTCCGAAAAAACGCTTAAACACGTATATTTTATTTTGTTTTTTTTTTAAATTTTAATATTTTTAAAAATGTATACAGGGTGTTTCGAAAAATCTGGTCATTGATTAATCACGATTCTGCTTAAAGCGCTTGACGTAAAAAACTGATTTTTGGAAAACAGATTGACTTTAGGGTGTAGAGGTTCGATAAGAAGGGATTTTTCGAAACTCAAATTCTTAGGGGGTGCAACTATTTTCCTTTAAATACTAAACTATTTTTTATGTAAAAACCGGTGAGTTTTTCGGAAAAAACTCTTAAACACGTATATTTTATTTTGTTGTTTTACATATTTTAAGATTTTTTATAAATTTATACAGGGTGTTTCATAAAATATGACTATTGAGTAATCACGATTCTGCTTAAACTGCTTGACGTTTAAAGCTGATTTTTGGCAAACGGATTGACTGTGGGGTGTAGAGGTTCGATAAGGAGGAGTTTCTCGAATCTCAAATTCCAAGAGGGTGAAAACGCCCCTCAAATATTACAATATTTGTTATTTAAAAAACGGTTAGTCTTTCGGGAAAACGCTTGGACAAGCATAATTTATTTGGTTTTTTTACATATTTTGAAATTTTTTAAAAAATCATACAGGGTGTTCCAAAAAGTTGGGTAATTTCTTAACCACGATTCTGCTTAAACTGCTTGACGTAAGAAGTTATTTTTGGCAAACGGATTTTTCGAAAGTCAAATTCCAACGAGATGAAACTACCCCTCAAATATTACCAAGTTATATAATAATATCGCCATATTGTTTTTTCTCATGCTGATATAAATGTGAGAAAATTTTGTCCAGTTTGTATGTTAATGGAAATTCTTGCTTTGCTTTATCATCACCATTACAAATGATTAATTCGACGAACGAAGTCGCTGGTACACGCTAGTTTTATTATAAACCGAAAGCAATTTCTCGTTCGTTCAGCGTTCTTCTCAAGTTTAACAACTTAGGTCCTATCTATACTACTATACTTAACGTAATAATGAATCTAATAAATAGTTCTTCATCTTCATCTTCTGAGTTTGAAGAAGATTTAGAAAACGCATGTGGTTAACTTGTGGTTGCTGATAATATTAAAACTAGGCAATGGGTCCATGACATTATTATTTGAAAAGAAAGTAATTTGTTGATCGGTTATTGTAAAGCACCTTGTGTAAACGAACTTTTTCTATTAGAATTTCTTCCGTTTTCCAACCCTCACGTTTTCACGCCTTATGAAATTGACGTCAAAACAGAATATTTGAGCGCGAAACAAAGTGACAATAATGTGTTCACCCTTGATGTGTTGATTAGTAAAATAAATGCAAAACATCGGTATAATCAAATTTACTGCTCATGTGTGTTCACGTGACTTGATAGTAATGTAATTCCGCCTTAAGACCCTTTGCTTTTGGTCCTAGTCAACAGATCTAGTAAGTTCTGACCCCGAAGCAGGCCTTCTTGACATAAGATTTGCTTCATTTAGTCTTCTTCTTGAATAGTCAAGACCAGAAATGCAATAAAATGTCAATCATATACTCTGAAGTAACGAAATAGGTAAAGACAGAAAAGTCAGGATTTATGATGCAATAATCAAGAGCAATCTGTTATTTGGGGTGTAAACATGGAGGTTAATGGAGAATAACAAAAAAAAATTACTGGCGGCAGAAATGGACGCGATACGGAGATCAGCACGAACATCAAGGCTGGATAGAGTACGAAACGAGACAATCAGGCACAAAATGAACTTGATTATTTAGTTAACTGTTAAGATATTGCCCTCTATTCTAATGGGAATTTGATTGAATTGATGATTTTGGTTTTAGAGGAATTGATCTTCATTTGGTGTTGCTTACAGGAGCCTTCAAGTCGCTCCACTAAACTCTGGAGTCCAACATCAGAGTCGGCAATAAGAACTGTGTCATCGGCAAATCTAATGTTATTAATGACTTCGCCTTTGACTTTAATACCGCAATTTTTTGTAGAGCAAGCTTCCCGAAAATTCGCTTCAGAATAAACATTAAAAAGCGAAAGGGACAGCACACATTCCTGCCTTTCTCCTCTCTGTATGTTGACTGGATTGGAATTGTCATTTCCAACTTAATGTGGGCTGTTTAAAAACTGCATCAGACCAATAATGACATATGGCATAGAAATCCGAGAGGAAACAAACAAGACCAAAAGCATGTTAAGAGTTGCAGAAATGAAGAATCTAAGAACCATAATGGGGAAGACTAGAAGAGACTGAATTAGAAACACAAATATCAGACAACAATGTGGAATACAGGACGTAGTGAGATGGGGTAGGCAAAGAAAAAGACAATGGTTCGCATAGCCCTTCAAGGGAAACCCATGGGTAAGAGATAGCCGGGAAGGCCTCCAAAAAGATGGAAAGACAGTTGGCAGTCCATCTCCCAAGAACTCCTACAGGGGCAACCTTAAAATTAACAGAAGATCTTAAATAAGTAAAAGAAGAAGAAGAAGCTCACATAGGGCCCGAGTTACGACCCTTCAAAGACCCAACTTCGTCATTCATAGATGTTGAAGAAAAATGTGAGTCGATTTCTGCATAATTGGGGATTGGCTACAGGATGACGCCCTAGATGTTTCGAACCGATATGCCTCTAAATGGATGAAATCATTAGGATAATTCTTAATTATGCGTCGATTGGAACCAAACTCGACACGTGGATAGAGGTACCCGAATGGAGTCCTTAGATCGACAGACAGACAGACGGTCATTTTAATACAAATTTTGTGAAAGTGAATGAAAACATTTATTTGATAATTTTTAATTTATTACTTTTTCAACATTTTAAACTACACTTTTTCAAACATGTCCTTCAAATCCTTCAATTTACTAGCTATTATTAAGAAGTTTCACTTCAAATATGCGCACATAGTGCACACACATCATTTTTTTTATTAATTTTTCGTTTTGTTAAATGCTGAAGTTTCCTGGATACAATATGTACCACCCTGTATATTGTATATTTTTAATTTAAAATTAAAGTTATAGGGATTTTATGTCATTCAGTATTGCATTGATCTGTTTAAAAAAATAATGCATGCTAAAATTGTA
The DNA here is from genome assembly GCF_002938485.1 of Sitophilus oryzae. Taxonomy (NCBI): domain Eukaryota; kingdom Metazoa; phylum Arthropoda; class Insecta; order Coleoptera; family Curculionidae; genus Sitophilus; species Sitophilus oryzae. The sequence goes on along the minus strand of NW_022146611.1, from coordinate 532,244 downwards.
TGTAGGTATATTACGGCATGTTGTAGGTATATTAAATTTTTGCCTCCAATTAATAAAACTCCCTTAGATTATACACCAAAAGTTTTAGACCTTTTCTGTCCGTTGAAAACGGAACAAAAAATAATACAAAAAACTGATGTTCCAGCAATCTAATTGGACGGGGAAAATTCAAGGTACAAGCGAGATAAATTATGAAGGTAATTTTAATTATACAGGCAGTAATTAACGACTCTTTAGATTTTTATAAATCCCAGATTTTCAATGCGGCTTGATTATCATTCTCCTCCCGTTCTTCTAAATTACCATTTTAAAATTTAAAATAGTCAGTTGTATTTTTTTCAACAGTAAAACAGGATTTTCTATCTATTCCAAGTCTTATTTTCAGTTAATCAGATCGTAAGTATAAGAAAATATGAACCGTAATCAGAAATCATTGAAGGAACATACCTCTTATTTACCGGGTATAGCCTAATATATAGTTAAAGTAACTTAATGGTACTTTTTAAATCAAATTAAAACTTGATCCAAAAATTTATACAGGGTGAGACAAAATTAATATTAAACATTGCTCACCTTAAAGCAAATTACTCTTTTATTTTAGATGTAACACCTAATATATTATTTCGATATTAAATGGGGAATAGCGGAATTTTCTCTTCAAATGGGGAATAGGGGAAATGTCTCTTCAAATTACTATTAAGGTTGCCTACCCCTCAAACAAAGATTTTTCTAGATATTTTGATTTTTGTGATTTAGAGTCTGTGTCTGATCTTTATTATTTGATAAAATCTAGGTGGCTGTGATCTGTCTGAGGTTACTTATAGTTGTCATATTAGTTCAATTTTAACAACTAGTTATCCCCATTTTATGTCAGTTAAAATAAAAAAAAAATATTTAGAAATATGCCGAAAATGGAAACTTATTGTAAATCAAAGAGAATTGATATGATTCTATTAGTTGGTGACTGCCGTATGCATTCACCAATTAATTGAATACTTACATTCTCCTGATTTATCTAGTCTGAACTTTTTTATTGAAATGACTCGACCTACTATTATCGAAAACATGAAAGAAATGATTGTGACTGCTTTTTTGAGCCAAGAATTTAGATGCCTTTTAACACGAAAAGTTATTTTGAAAAGAGAATAATTTTTTGCAGTGAACAGGAAAGAAAGCATTTTGAGCAATTTGATTTCATCTAGCTAATTTTTGGTCCAATAATTTTATACATTTATATCTAGTTGTAATTCTCTAATAATTAAAATATGTTTTAAACGTATATCTTTTTATTACCCTTGAATATTTTCTTTTACATCCTTTAATTTTTGTTAAATTAACAAAATGTATATCACCTAAAATCATAAATAATCATAAAAAATAATAAAAATGAAAATATTTGTCTGAGGGATAAACAACCCAATAGTATTTTGAATTAAATTTTTGAATACCGGAATAATATACTGGGTGTTCCATTTAAAATAAAGAAGTAACTCGCTTTTGTTCAATATTTAATTCAATATTAATTTTGTCTCAACCTGTATAACTTTTCGGACCAAATTTTAATTAAAAATAGTTATTGTAAAAATCACGATCATTTAAGAGATTTTATAATAAACAGAAATAAATATTTTTTTGATCTCCCTGTTTAATATCCATTCGGTTGATTTAGATAGATTGAATATGTCGATTTTCCTTAATCCCTAAACCAAGCTACAGCTTTCAATATGCCGAATTTATGATTTAACGATTGCTTATTCAAGATCATGTTTTTATCAGCTTTACACGACATGTTTTATTTTTTATCTCGAACACTTAGAGATCGGTACAGGATAGTGTAATAGAAAACCTCACAAAACCAAGTTTCAGCTTTAAATATGCGGAATTTATGATTTAACCAATGCGTATTCAAAATCATGTTTTTATCAATTTTAAACGACATCTAATTCGGTATCTATATAATCAATATAGCAACCTATATAATCTTGAAAACTATTTTAGAGATCGGTATGGGATAGTATAATTGAAAAATTATATCAGATATGAAAGTAGTTTCGAAAAATTTAATAATAAACCAGGTTTTTTAATTAACACTTTTGTTAATTTTTGTCAAAATAACATGAGCTAAAATTACAGCCACCTAGACTTTTTCAAATAATAAAGATCTACTGATGCAAAATTATAAAAATAAAAATATCTAGTAAAATCTGTATCTGAGGAGTAGGTAGCCTTAATGATATTTTGAAGATATATGAATTCTCCATTGAATTCCGGAATAATATACTGAGTGTTCTATTTAAAATAAAGGAGTAACTTGCTTTTTGTGTTCCATTTAAGGAGTTAACATGCAAGTAACGAGTTACGAGCGACGAACGCAAGCGATCCTAAAATGAAATAAATTGAAATCCGATTTTAATGTGATATACTCGATAAAAACCCAAGTAAATTTTCTACATACATTACAGCACAGAATATATACGCAGCACAGAATATATTGCGTAGCTAGATATTCTATCATTACACGTAGCAAATTTATAAAGTGACAAAATTTTACGACCTATATCGACAATGCTTTGAAATAAACTAAATCAAGCGAATTACTCGTCGCTCGTCGCTTGATACTTACCATTCTTCACCGAAAGAATATATGCTCTGCGCACGCAACTTACTGCTTGGCATTTCGAGTAGAACAAGCGACGCGCGACGGGCGAAAAACTGTTTTTTTAAATACGAGCGATATTTCGCTTGAGCGATCGCTCGATTATTGAAATAAATCGATTTTTCCCATCACTAATAAAATTATTTTCTTTTCAAAAGATATTTTCATGTTAAAAGGCATAATTTTACTTAAAAAAGCAGCTGCAGTCATTTCTCTCATGTTGTCGATAATAGTTGGTCGAGTTTTGTAAACACTGTTTTTAGAATATCCCCTTAAAAATGTCAAGACTAGATAATTCCAGAGCATTTAAGTATTCTATTAATTGGTGAATGCACACTGGAGTCAACAACTAATAGAATCATATCAATTCTCTCTGATATAGGATAAGTTTCCATTTTCGGTAGATTTCTGAGATTTTTTTTTAATTTTAACTGACACAAAATGATAACTATTTGTTAAAATTGATCTAAGGCTGTATTCCGTTGTAAAATCAGGCGAACCAGACCGGTAAACTACGGTAAAGAGCGGTTCCTGAAAAACATCGGTTTGATACGGAACGGTTTGGTAAAATATTGGAAACGTCAAATGTTGACGCTTTCTAAATTTGAATACCCCTATTATAAAATTTATCTTTTATGTATTTTTAATGTACCTGTTCTCTGCTTTTACGTTTGCTTCTTCTTTTCAATGGAGTTTAATATTGAAAAGTACTTTATTAATAAACTGTTAAACTTATTAGACAGCTCAAGTAAAGATTTACAGGTCCAATATTAAAACAGATCAATAATAAATAAACAAATCTAATCAATATTTATATTTTTATAGCTTACAAAACATTCACGAGTACCATTTGTCTTGTTTTTCATGTTTTCTTTAAATGTTTCTGACTTTAAGAAACAATGGCTGCATGATAAGTTTAAATGGTCCTAAAAAGTCATTCTATTTAGTTAATGAAATTTATTTACCTTTACTGCCTACCTCCATTGCTTTTGGATGCAAATACAAAATATTATTACAAATTTTAGAAATTAAATGAGAATTTCACTCGAACTTCGAATATTTGCTTGATTTCTGTCACATAAATGACATTGATTGACAAACAAAACCAGAAAACCAGCCTTCTTGCGCTGGTTAGTTTGGTGACAGTTATAACCGAATTTTTCAGGAACCGTGTTCCGTAATAAGAAAACTTACCTAACCTAACCTAACCTAATGTTGAAGTAACGTCAAACATTTCACAGCCACCTAGATTTTATTAAATATATAATAAAGATCTACTGACACTCAATCATAAAAATGAAAATATCTAGGAAAATATTTGTTTTAGAGGTCGGCAACCCTCATAGTGTTTTGAAGAGACATAAATTCCCCATTGAATATCGGAATAGTATACTGGGTGTTCCATTTAAAATAAAAGTGTAACTTGCTTTTATAGGTGACCAATAATGTTCAATATTAATTTTGTCTCACCATATACAGACATATTAGAATATACCGGGTAAATTCCAATTTAGGTAGCTTTTATTGAAATTTAATAATTGTGCTTCATTTTTAGAAAATGTTTAATAAGTCAAAAAGCTTACATTTTACTCATATACTTCTCTAATAAAACTCACTTTTATTTTTCTCACAGAATCCAAAAATTATTTGATATACAAAGAAAAACAACTATTGATGTGTAACTTTTTTTGAGGATAACCTGTAGAACTTTCAATATTTTTAAAAAGTGCTCTAAATTAACTTACATACGCTCACAAAATTGCATTTTAATATAAATTATCGTTCTCCTTTAGAGCTTCCGCGTCGTATGAGAGGCGTCACCCTGTATAGCCAACAGAGAGTAACGAACGTCCGCAACAAAACTGTCATATAAAGATTTGAAATTATTATGGCAATATTTCAAAAACTACTATCTAGAGGAATCATTTTTAGAAAGCGCAGCATATTTTCGGACACCCCTAAAATACTTTATTTTGCGTGGCAACATCATTATGATTTACGTTGGCGACGTTTGTCAAAAATATCCTTTTTGCCTCCACCGTTTGCCCTCTTCAACACATATCCCTTTAGGCTATATATCATATCGGCTACCTTATCACTAGTGACGCCCCCTCTAAAATATACGGTACACGCTACGAAGAATTTTACAGCTCGGTGTAAATATCTCGCGCTGAGGGAATTTGTCTCATATACGAGCGAAAGTGACATACGTGTGAAGAAAAGTGCGAAACATTGAGACAAAAAGCAGTGGCGTACGTAAGGGTGGAGTTTTGATCTCCACCCTATAACTCGAGGTTGCTACAAAAATGTGATTTTAAGATATAATATAGAATTAAAACTAATACTTCCAACAAAAAAATATATGTCACTTTTCTCGTCAAGTGCGGTACTAAAAACTTTTTTTTAACGTTAAAAAAGTATTCATTTTTGCGACGAATTGATTGACAATATAAAAGAGTCATTTTAACGCCTAGGCATAAAAGTAAAGCACTTTTACGCCTAAGCATAAAAGTACGAAAATATGTTATTAAACTACATAAAGTGGCAAATTCAACGAGCCGTAACTATAGTTTCTCGATATATAATTACTTACAAGGTGTGGCTCAAACGTACAGTCTTGCCACGATAAGTGTCATTTTTATATACTCCTAATAAAATAATATGCTATTATTCAAAAAAGGAAAGCTACACAATAATTATCACACAATTGTTTGTAACGAAAAAAATTGCTGCAACAAAAAATTTAATAATATACCAGGTTTTTCATTTAAAATAACAAAGATGCTCCCACTTTTAGTATGAAGCAGCTACACTGTAATGTGGAAAATATTTTAGATAGACGGAGCAAGTGCCTTTGTGCAGAAATCCAAATTTCTAAAAAAATAATCCATCACCTGTTCTCCATATACGACTAACGTACCATGGCCGTGAATCACCCTGTATAGCCAACAGAGAGCAACGAACGTCCCCAACAAAAATGTCATAAAGATTTGAAGTTATTATGGCAATATTTCAAAAACTACTATCCAGAGGAATCATTTTTAGAAAGCGCAGCATATTTTCGGACGCCCCTAAAATATTTTATTTTGCGTGGCAACATCATTATGATTTACGTTGGCGACGCTTGTCAAAAATATCCTTTTTGCCTCCACCCTTTCCCCTCTTCAACACATGTCCCTTTAGGCTATATTTCATATCGGCCAACTTATCACTAGTGACGCCCCCTCTAAAATATACGGTACACGTTACGAAGAATTTTACAGCCCGCTGTAAATATCTCGCGCTGAGGGAATGTGTCTCATATACGAGCGAAAGTGACATACGTGTGGAGGAAAGTGCGAAACATTGAGGCAAAAAAGCAGTGGCATACGTAAGGGTGGAGTTTTGATCTCCTCCCTATAACTCCAGATTGCAACAAAAATGTTACAGGTACAGAATTCCATTCGATTGCTTTTTATCGAACACTATACAAGGTGTTTGAAAAAACATGTGCCATCTCTCGTGGGGAGATTCTTCACGTAAAAATAAGATTTGTTTTTCATATCAACATAGGTCTGATTACGTTTTGTTTCCTAGCTACAGGATGTTAAAGTCTTAATAATCTTTCGATTTATTATTATTTTCTTCCAAGTACTTTTAGAGATTGGAATGAAATTTTGAGGGTTAAAGTTACTATAACTACCACATATTTGAATGCTAAAAATGTCGATAAATTCATCAAGGACGTGCATATGGGTTATCACTGGAATATTTTTCAAAAAAAAAACATGTGCGCCACTGACTTTTCTTTTTGATATCAAAAATTGTTAGGCCGTTTAATGTCAACTAAAGGATATATCTTGATGTTTTGTAATATTTTGAGATAAATGCAATTTTATTAATCACAATAATTAATAAAATTCAAATAAAAATAAAATTAATAAATTATATATTTTACCTAATTTATTATTAAATATTATCACTATTACTTATTATTACTATTATTACAGTTGAGGGTTGGAACCTTTGGTGTTACACAGCGAAATAAAAACACTAAATCACCACAATACATATAAACTCAGTTTATAATCATCTGCTGATGATGCTAACATGGTTAGCGAAACGAGCGTCCAGTGTAAAAGTAAAAGTGTTTTGGTGTATTGTGGTGATTTAGTGTTTTTATATTACTATTAGTCCAACCTAAAGCAATTTCAAATATTATAATTGCGTTTATCTCATCAAGGAGGCCGAAATCAATATAATATCAAGAGACAACTTTTAATCGGCATTAAATTGCTTACAATTTAATTCGCTAACTTTTACTTTCATACATATATTGAATGCTAAAATGTCGATAAATTCATCAAGGACGTGCATCTGGGTTATCACTGGAATATTTTTCAAAAACAAAAACATGTGCGCCACTGACTTTTCTTTTTGATATCAAAAATTTGTTAGGCCGTTTAATGTCAACTAAAGGATATATCTTGATGTTTTGTAATATTTTGAGATAAACGCAATTTTATTAATCACAATAATTAATAAAATTCAAATAAAAATAAAATTAATAAATTATATATTTTACCTAATTTATTATTAAATATTATCACTATTACTTATTATTACTATTATTACAGTTGAGGGTTGGAACCTTTGGTGTTACACAGCAAAATAAAAACACTAAATCACCACAGTACATATAAACTCAGTTTATAATCATCTGCTGATGATGCTAACATGGTTAGCGAAACGAGCGTCCAGTGTAAAAGTAAAAGTGTTTTGGTGTATTGTGGTGATTTAGTGTTTTTATATTACTATTAGTCCAACTTAAAGCAATTTCAAATAAAAAATTATGGTATTTAAGATAATTACAAAAAACCTAATTTTAAAAAGTTATAACATTCTGTAACTCTAAAACTATGCATTTCCATACCCATGTTTATAGGACCTTTTTTTACATATTTTTTGATGAGGAATCAATGAGTATTTATTTAAAACTTTCGTAAGTTAAATTTTTATAAAGATTGCTATTAGACTTGGATCATTTTTGAGCTATTAGACTTGGATCATTCACTAGGAACATTAATAAAATTGCGTTTATCTCATCAAGGAGGCCGAAATCGATAAAATATCAAGAGACAACTTTTAATCGGCGTTAAATTGCTTACATTATTTCGCTAACTTTTACTTTCAAAATTTCATTCGAAGCACTAAAAGCATTTGGAAGAAAATTATAATAAATCAAAAAAAATATTAAGACTTTAACCCCCTATAGCTACGAAACAAAGCATAATTGGACCTATGTTGATATGAAATATAAATCTTATTTTTACGTAAGGAACGTCTTCACGAGAGATGGCACATTTTTTTTTGAAACACCGTGTACATATATACAGTGTGAGTCGAAAATAGGTGCAAATATTTTTAGGGCTGGTAGATCTTGATGCTAGAAACATATATTCTCTTTACCGTTTTTTCAAATAAGTCCAAAATAACTGAGATAAACTTAGTAACTAAATTAAAAAATATATATTTTTTGCTTAAATTTTGAGAACCGTTGGATCTTTTCTGGTTGTTTTTTCTTTTAAATTTAATCTATCACATATGTTGCCATATCACCAAGAAATTATGTGTTTTAACTAAAAACTAAAAAAAATTCCCAAAAATTTTTCAAAAAATTCCCAATTTTTATTCTCTATTTTAATAGCCGGCTGACAAATAAATAAAAATATTCTTTTATTTTCCACAACACCCACTCTACCTTTCTTGACGAACGAAAGAATTTTCACAAATTTCGGGGATGATTTTCATTATTTTTAACTTAAAAACTATTATAAACAATAATAATCCTTGCTGACTTGGTTACCGAGATACGAAATGAAATACTAGCAAAAAATAAATTATTTTAAAATTACTTCCCAATGAGTTAAGCTGGTTTTATGAAATTTTGTCATCTATTTTGTGAAAAATATGCTACGGTACTGGCGATTGTATTATTTCTCTCTATTACTCTCTCTTTTAATTAAACCTTATTTTTTTCTGCAAAGTTACAAAATCCCGTTTTGTAACTTTGCAGAAAAGTTTTCTCCCGAAGTTAGAAACTAAAAAATTTATAATTCTTTTAAAATGTATGACATGGCATGAGTTGGTTGTGCTGTCATATAGTTTGTTCGAGAAATCACCATCAGGCTAATTTTTTTAATAAATGTAAAGGTCACATTGAAAAAGACGTTGCATCTAAAGTATAAATAAATGAAAAGTTTTAGGCGTCGTATTTTTCAAATTTGACATTTTAAAGAATTTTAAAATTCTAAACTGGATATGAGTCGGTTATAAAATGATTCTAGAAGATTTCATTCTTAAATCAACTGTATATCGAAAACGGTAAGTGCCAAGTATACAAAACTATATATATTTTTGAAATTAGCTAAAATATGTCTACCGGAAGATGCTAAAATATGTGGGAATGTGGGGGTTTCCATTAAAAAAATCAGAAAAATCTTTCTAATATCTTTAAATAGGAAACATAAAAATTGTATATTGAGTAAGACACTGACTTAAAATGCTCCTGTACATGGTGGGTCAAGTTGGATGATTTTAAAGGGAAACGCCCTTTTCTATAGACGATAACTAATATCGGTGTCTGGAGCTCAATTTTTATCAAAAACATGATGGTGAAAACCGCACATCGATATCTGTTACCGTTACGGGGTGTTTTTGAAAAATGTGCATTTTTAACAAATCGCTGTAAGTTTTTTGCTATGGAAAATTTTGTATTTTTATGAAAACATTTTCAATGCACTTTTTTTACGTAGAGTTTAATAGTTCAAATATATATTTTTTTAAATTAATAATTTATGAATTATCAACAGAAGATTTGATTTTTTATATGGGACACCCTATATGTTTTTAATTCATTGAAAAGAATACAAAATTACCTTTCCAAAAATATAGCATACTTCATATTTTGCTCGATTCCTCTTCGAGATATAGAGTTTTAAAAAATTCGCCCACTTTCAATAAGTAGGTTTTGAACGGCGAAGTCTGTAATGAAAAACAATTCTAGCTGTGAGCAGCAATTAAAACGAAACTAATATTTGCAATGAAATATGCAGAATTTCATTACAACTTAAGCATATTTAACAACATCAACACGTTTAAACTCTATCTTATAACAATAAAAATTAATAGCAAAGGAAGACATGAGATTTTGCTACAGGTGTTCGACGTGTCGACCGTCTTCTGTTATGGACAGACGGAACCCGTTTTTGAACATTTCTCGCGCAATTCATTAACTCAGTAGGGATGAAAAATACCCTCTGGCATAACCACTAAGTATTTCTAATTCTTGTCTAGATTATATGGGCGATTTAAAAATAAGAACCTTTATTCATCCGCAAAGATAAAATCCATAGGCACTAAGTCCGGTGGCCTCGACGGCCTCGACGACCAACAGCTGGGATCTTAGTTAGCTATTCAATTATTCTCGAAATTGGCTGCAAAAATTTGCTGATAAGTTCAGCGTAAGTCTTGCTGAAAAACATGTTTTCGAGTTCCATTAGGGGCAGATCATCTATAAAGAGATCCAAAGCCAACTAGTTAAAAGTGGAGAAATTTTAAAAATTCTGTATTTTGAAGGGGACTATAGTAAAATATCAAGTGTGTTATATTTTTGGAAAGGTAATTTTAAGTTCTTTTCACGTAATTAAAAATATACAGGGTGTCCTAAATAAAAAAATATTTTTTCTGGTAATAACTCTTAAATTATTACTTTTAAAAAATTATACTTAAACCATTAAATTCTACGTAAAAAGGTGCTTTGAAAATGTTTTCACAAAAATACAAAATTTTCCACAGCATAAAAGTTACAGCGATTTGTTAAAAATGCACATTTTTGAAAAACACCCCGTAACTCATAAATGGTAACAGATATCGATGTGCGGTTTTCATTATCATGTTTTTGATAAAAATTGAGCTCCAGACACCGATATTAGTTTTCGTCTATCTCCTATAAAAAAGGGTGTTTTCCTTTAAAAGCGTCCAATTTGGCCCACCCTGTACATACCAAGCAACAAGGTAGTATACTTCCAAATTAACGCTGAGAAGCAGCATTTGATGTTGGTAGTGAAGAGGTCAAAGGAGAAGGTAAATTCTATATCACGAATTATTAAATAATACTGTGTGCCGAGAGATTGCCTAATGTGTTTTGAAAGATTTCATATTTTTGTGGTGTTAAAATATGTGTCAAATCATTTAAAATTACTAAAAATGGAAACTTGGATCTCATTTATCTCTTTAGATACTTATTGCACGCCACTGGGAAAAGCTGTCTTTGCATTTTTTGTTTCAGTGGTAAAATATTTAGATATTTCCCAGATTTGTATAGCATGTAATTTAAAAAATTGACAACGTACTTATAGTCAAAATGTTGATAACAACATTGGTAATTAAATAGGAAGTTTCGAGAAAAACTACAAGAAATCGCTAAATATATTTTTTTGGTAGGTGGCTGTTACCAAAGCTGTTACTAAATACAAGCTTTTCTTTGATGAAACTTTGGCATAGAGAAATTGGAACATTAGTAATATATTTTTTATTCTTCATTTATGTTTCTTCTATCTTACTCCTTACCAAAATATAGATCTCAAAAGTCACCAGTAATTTTATTGAGCATTTGATTGAACAATGAATGCTAATGAAAAAATACCCCAAAACAGAATCATTACTACGCTACTGCAGGAATATATGATGAAAAAGTTTCGTGAGTGACATACATTTAAGCGTTTGTAGGGATGATATAAAGGTTTTAAGCATCATGTTTGTTGTTAACTTTGCTTTAATCAAACTTTAGAACAACCCAAATTTAGACTTGTTCTCGTGTGACATAGGTGAAATTTGTTGTTTGCTGTAATCTTGAGTGACACGGCGCTGTAACATGCAAATAAGCTACTTAAAACACTCTTAGAGAATGTTAATTACAATGAGATATGCTATAGTTTAAAATTCCTTGTTAGGAAAAAAAAAACTTATAAAAAATTGAGAAACAAATTATGCCTTTATCCTTTATTGTCTTCAAATATACAAGGTGTCCTAGAAATAAGTGCAAGTATTTTAACTGATAGTTTAACCCCAGAAACAGGCCTATGAGATATTTTTGCGGAATTTTTTTTTGAAAATTCGGAATTTTATGAAAAAAATTTCAGTATTTTAGTTAAAAAACATAATTTCTTGATAATATGGCAACATAGGTAGTAGATTAAATTTACAAGAAAGAAAATCTAGAGAAGATCCAGTGGTTCTCAAAATTTGAGCAAAAATCTTTTTTTTTCGGAAATAGTAAATATGTAAACAGAACATCATTTTAACAGAACGTCAACAGTTTCTTGTAGACGTAAAAAAGTAAAGTGTTCTCGAATAGTTGAATTTAAATATTTTAGATAGTTTTTTTCTTCTTGTATTTTTTTTGCTTCCGACGACGGAAAGAGATAACTTTCCGAAACGTTAAGCATTTTTTTCTTTGTTAGGCAAATTTGTATTACTGTAAACACAACTTCTGACAAGCACCGTCCGTTTAGGTTTAACGCAGAAGTGTTTACAAAAAATAACTATTTTATTTTGTAGATTTTCTTGCAGTCCAGTGGCGAAATACCCAAAAAGGATTTTTTGGAGAGATGAATCCGCCACATAGGTATAGATATTTTTTATAAATAATATAATTTTAATAAATAATATAAATATAATTTATTAAAATATTGTATTATCACAAAGATTTAAACATGTTTATATTTAAAAACTTGATTGTTATTATGCAAAATCTAGTAAGCTTAAAAAATTCTGAAAACGACATTTAATTGGTCGGGGTCAAAAATATAAAACTACCAACATACGTTGCAATATATTTAATAGTTTTAAAGATATTACCATTTAAAATAAAAACATTATTTTCAGAGATTTTGTTACATAATTTGGAAACTATTTAAGATACCAGGCGTTTGTCAAACCTTTAATAACACGAACTTTTGTCTCATTTAACTGAATACGTATCTCGCGTTGTGAGATCCCAATGTTGAGCAACAAAATTGTCACCACTCGGTACACTACAAAGGATCAGATTTAATATATACTATCAACAATAGCACTATCTAAAGATAGCTATGTATTATGTATATACCTCACACATATTTTGTTTATATTATCACAGAGGGGGCTATTCGCATACTAGCCTGCAGACTTATGATCAGTTACATGGAGGAAATCTGTGTACCTATTTACCTAGATTATTATATATCTATCATATATAGCTTATCTTATAATATACAGGGTGAGGCTTAATAATGCAAATATTTTTAGAGGTTAGATACACGTCTATAAGTTTTTTTCCTGAAAAAAAATGTGTGTGTCAATAGATTTCACACTCTTGCCATGGAACAATAGCACTACAGAGTTTCCAAACGGTCACTCATCACTATTCACATCGTCTAACGTCGCTTAACTTTGGTGATCTATCGGGAATCGGTCTTCCGATGTAGCTGAGCTGTTACCCTCTTTGAGTATACAGGGTGAGTCTTAAATAAGCGCAAATATTTTCAGGGCTGGTAGATCTCGAGAAAAGAAACATATATTTTCTCTTTACAGTTTTTCAAAAAGTCCAAAGAATCCAGTTACTTCACTTATTACAATATTTTTTGCTTAAATTTTGAGAACCGCTGGATCTTTTTTGGGTTTTCTTTCTTGTAAATTTAATCTGCTACTTGTCATATTATCAAGAAATTATCATTTTAACTAAAAACTAAAAAAATTTCAAAATTTTATTTAATTTTCCGAAAAAAAAATCATAGACGTGTTCCTGGGGTCAACATATACTACCCCTAAAAATATTTGCACTTATTTAAGACTCACCCTGAATAATATTTGCTAATACTAACGAAATGTGCGCTCGTTTAAAAATATCTGTTTTTTTTGGTAAAACGTTCGATAAAAATGAACACTGTGCTTGGTTATGTCTCAAACAAATTTTCATATCATTTACCGGGTGCGTCACGAACTTTTTTATTTTTTCAGATAAAAAAACGAGATTTGGTATGTTAGTATATGACATAAATTAGGATTGATTGGTGTAGTCATTTCACCGGAAATGACTACACCTTTTGATTTTTAAATGGCACCCTCCGTATTTTTTTTACTTTATTCGATAGAAAATGACCCTCTGAATAGAATGGCATATCATATGTCAACTTTTGACACTTTCGCATATGGTTTATTTGAAATTATAACATGCGATTTATAACGACAATTTGACTTGAAATACCAAGTGTATCAAATTATTCGTAAACATTTTTTTTCCAAATATGCTAATGAGCCATCCTCGTTCCATTTGAAAAAAATTGAGATATGATTAAAAATACGATATGGGCAACTTTTAACCGGCCAGGGGGGGGGGGAGGTGGACAAGATTAGACGATCAAATCTATTTTTCCAGGGCTCCTGGATTAAAAATTAGTGTTTTTACTACAGCCATGGCACTCTAAATTGAAATTTAAAATACGATTTGTTTTTGAGTGAATATGTTAAATGTTGACATATGTCAACTTTTGACCTAACCTATGCCTAACCTAACAATTCGATTCAGAAAGTCATTTTCTATCGAATAAAGTAAAAAACTACGGAGGGTACTATTTAAAAATCAAAAGTTGTAGTCATTTCCGGTGAAACAGGAAGTGATTTGGTTGTGAATAAAAATAAAAAAGTTATAGGGGTGAGCCACTTTTGAGACGCACTCGGTGTATAATTGGTCTGAAATTTTAAGGTACTATAGTTGAAATCACATTTTTCTTAATTAGACATTATTTTATAAGCAAGTTGATAAAATTTGTGATAAAAAACATAATTCTTCAAAAAGATAAACTTTTATTTTTTGCTGAAATGTATTTTTATAAAATTTATAATTTTTGGAAATTCAAAGTTTTTAATGGATAATTTTTATTTTTTTAATTAAATAATTTAAGTCATAATTTAGGCTTAAATACACATGAGGAGGTATTTATAAAATGTTTTCAGTAAATACACAAAATAATTGGCAAACACGAATTAAACCAACACATATAGCTAGTTAATTTATTATTATTCATGGAAAACGTGTATCATGTAATGCAAAATTATGTAATTTACTTCATTGTTTTAATTATTGGCAAAGTGTGTTATTATGTTATTTTAATATATATTTTAGTAAAAAAGAAATATAAAGGATAAGTTAAAATTAGCAACAATTCATATTAATTTTAAGTAAAAATACCATAGAAAATTAATTATATTTTCTTGTTTTAAATAGTTTAAATAATTTTAAATAAATGTCAATTAATATCTTTTCACAATTATTATTATTCTCGTAAATATCATAAAAGTTATATAGCGTAGTCATGATTAATAATAGTATTTTTATAGTGATCCCAATTTTGCAATTTGATACAATTATTGCTTAGTTGGTTTTAGACTATTATCTGACAAACGAATCTAAAACAGCGGAAGGAATTCGGGCAAAAAAAGTCGATGTTGTCACGTTTAATTATAGAAAAGCAAAGTTGCTCGATATTACCTATAAATTGAATATATTTTAGTTCATTTCAGCATACATAATTATATATATGCTAATATGTTGACGTAGTTCTTATTGTAATAATGTATATTTATCTAATTAACTGATTTCGTTCATTCTGCCTATTATAAAAGGTAAAGTATTTCCTTAAGATAACGTCCGCTTAGGGTAAGCTGGCAACGCTGACAAAATTCATCATGGCATCCCAGATTCAACCAGTATGATTGGTCGAGATTCTCGCACGTCTTGTCGCCATTACCCCCAACTGTATGCCCCTCTCTAGGAATAGTAGAAACAGCATAGATTTAGGAACAACAGATATCACATTTTGCATTTTAATCCGATTAAACAATCAGAGGTTGACTACGTACTGTAAAAACCAACTGAGATAGAGAAGGCGACATTGCCACATCTCAAATTTGCGCCTATCTACTTAGTTTGATTTGCAGAAAAGGTGACTTTAAAACCTTCACCGGATATCAATAAATCTCAATTTCTTAATTAAATTAATAGTTTATTTTTAAAGAAGCATGCGTAATAATATGGTTATTAACCAGAGGATATATGCGTTACTATTAAAGGACATGTTTACTGTTAAATGTGCTGAAACGTCTAGAACTATTGGCAACGTCGCTGCTAGTCTTCCAGAATGAAATGAGCCGTCCGTCCCACCACCCCTTGCGTCGGCCCTTGGTCCGTTATAGCGTACTACGTTTAGCTTACGGTGTGTTTGAAGTCGGAATCAAGTCCGAAGTGAACTTTTCAGTGTTTTTCAGTAGTTTTTGCTTTTGTTTAATGTACTTTTGAATCTGCGAATTTTCAATATGGTACGACAGTGTCAAATGTGTGGAAAAATAAGCTCAAATTACCCGAATTTGTCTTTTCACAGGTAGGTATTGTTTCCGCCGCGCCGTAATCGCCGTACATAGGCGTCCCACAAGGGAGCCTCTCACAATTAAAATAATTTCTATTTATATTTATTGAATTTTGAGCTATTAAAACAAGAACGTAGTAGCCTGTAATTGAATTATAATTCGTCTCAATTACTACTTAACTGTTGTAGATCATAACAAATTTGAATATAAACGTTGCATTTGAAATTTTATTATAAGCCAGAAAGTGACATTTTTTTCTTAAAATTGCGTCATATTTTGGTCATGATATACGATATTCTAAAGGAATTTTGCTCAACAAATAAACAAAGGTGTTTACCCGCCCTTTTTCACATTTTATTGCATTATTATATCTGCCCCTTCGGCCTCGTTTAAACAATTTTTTACCACCGTACAAATACCTCTTCCTAGAGTTATTTGTACGGTGTGTTTACCTTTTTTTTAGAATGGGACGAACTGTAAATAATTCTTAGGCTACTAGTTTTTATACATATCTATATACAGAGGGACCCAGGCCTCCAAAAAAGCTTTTTACCTATTACGTTTTAGGTTTGTAATTTTTATTTCAATTTTTTACATAAGATGGGGGCCATTGTAACGCACATTTTCAAAATATTTTTGTCAACATACAGGGTGATTCTCGGGGTGATTTAAACCGCAATACATATGCTTAATACAGTTCATAAAGATTGGGACATTTAACTAAAATTTGATTGTCTGATGAAGCTACCTTTAAAAGTAACGGATTTGTAAATAAACGTAATATTCATTATTATGCGACAGAAATCCCATACTGTAGCACACAGATTTGATATTTTAATGATAAATGCCTTTTATTGAGAGACTAAAAGGTAATTGCCTCGTATCAGAGCCATCATAATACAAGAAGAAGACCGAAAGTCAAATCTTGTCTTATATTTTCAAAAAAACACAATTTTCTCATTAAATATTGATTTTAGGTATAGAAAGTTATTAATAATACAAGATTAAACAACTATTACATAGTACTTTACAGGAAGCTATCGATTGCGAACTAACTAAATCGTTACTAATTACTAATTTTAAAAAGTTCTTTTTAAGATCAAAAAAGGTAAAACTAAAACCTAAATTATCATTTGAGATTAAACGGAAAGTTCTAAATAATGTTGCCTATTCTAAACAAGAAAAATTTATTTATAAGTTTTATAACATATCTAATTAAATTGGGACGAAAATAATATTTCTGTTTGCTGTAGGTAATTTTCTCAGGGAAAATAAGTAAATAAAAATGACTTTTTAAGTCAAAAAAAGTCAAAAGGACAAGTTATTCCAAAAAAGGACTGTCCTTTTCAAAAAAGGACAGGTGGCAACCCTAGGTATTTCTGGAATGGAAATTTAATGGCAAATCTACAACTTTAGTTTGAAAATATGTTCTGGCCACCTATGTTTACAAAAATGTTTAAAATGTGCTTTACCATTGCCTCCATATTCTGAGAAAAAAAAATTGAAAGAAAAGTCACCAACCACAAACCTAATATAGAACTGTTTCGGAAGCCTGAGTCACCCTATATATATTCAAAAGTAACTGAAAGTTTATATAGAATTAACTGAAAGTTTAAATTGAAAATCGACGTTGGAGCGATTTTCGAAAACTACCTACTAACGTTTCAACATAAGTATATGTGGGATATTAATTATATTATTATATTAGACCTTATAACAAAACTCATCTGACGAAAAAGTGTTAATGTAGTATATTAATATGGAGTAAACATTTTACTAATTACTTTACTTTTACTTTACTAATTAAATTCGTTCCAAAAAACGATACGCCACTGGCCATTAGAACAATCCAAATGCGCCTAGTTGCCGGGGTCGGAAATTTTAGACTTCTCTGTCTCTTCTGTCCTTGTTTGACATATTGGAATGTTTGATACACTACCAACGAGTATTTATGAATGAGATGTTCGGTCTATATTTATAATGTCTTTGAGAAACAGTCACTACTATTGAAAAATCCAGTGGCGGTGTTATTGTATTGTGTTTTATATCTTTAACTTGATTTGTGTTTATTGTAATTAATACACACGTTTTAACAAATATTACTATATTTGGCAAATGACTAAACAAGATGTAGGTACATTTAAAGTAAAATAATATTATAAACTTTACTGGAAAATATTATAAAAATTCCTGATATATTTTTATGAAACGCCGCACGCTCGTGGATATTTTATAAATAATATCGCTCATGATTTTAGAAAATGGCGATCCCCTTGCCATTGCCCCGTTGTTTCAGATCCGTTTGTCAGACTGTAGTAAAAGATTTTGGAGTTCTTAGATTAGTATTTTGTCTACGTTTCGATTAATATATAATCTTCCTCAAGACTATACGATATTAAGGACTCTGGTGTATGTTCATTTCTCTTTTTTTAAAGAGAATGTAATTTCCAGGAACATTAACACCAATCGAGCCACCTTTGTCACAAACAGTGGCGGCTTAACCATGAGGTCAAATGGTCAATGCCCTCCCTCCAAAAAAATCAGGAGAAAATTAGAAAAACTTATTTAAATTATACATTTTGTAAATCACTTTTTTTCGTCCTAAAAGATTCAAAACTATTCCCAATTTATCCAATTTTCGCTTGAAAACATTTTATTTTACCCATTTTTTTTATTGCAGTCGGTCAAAATTTCATATTGTCCTCCGTTCCCGCTGTTTTACGGGTATTAAACTCCGTGGCTCGTGACTCCAACAAGGTAAGGTATACTACGTATAGAAAATATAATGGGTTAAGGTGTGATAGATATAGTTTATATTGGCCATTGACCGCGCAGATATATATAGATAAAAGGATTAGTAAGGTAGGCAACTTTATATTATTATACACTTGTATTTGGTAGTTTACTGACAGACAATATAAGAGATGGCGGTTTTTATTAGCCGACTATACCGACAGGTATGGTAGGCTATTAAGATCGGCATAAAAAAGCTAACCTAACCTAAATACAAGATATATTCATGGTGTCTGTCTGTCTGTCTGTCTGTAACACGATAACTCAAAAACCGCTAAACCGATTTTAACCAAATTTGCCACAAAAATACTGTGGCACCCGAGAATCTGGCCATTAGTTTTTGGTGGGGGTGTGGGGTTGGTAAGAGAGTATTGAAGGGGGTTAAAAATTTAAAAAAATCGTAACTCCAAAATTACAGTAGCTAGCGAAACGCGGTTTTCAATTTAAGATTATGAATAATATTTGCAACAAAATTTGTAATAACATCAAAATCAGCCAAAGTCGCAGTTTTTGAGATAAAAAAAATTGGAAAAATTCCTTTACTTTGGAACTAAAAGAACTGCCTACCAACTTTTTATTAACATATTTTAGTATGGGCGGCTATACGTGCCTCCCGGCGCCAATTTTCTTTGTCTAGAAACCCCAGCGTGTTATTATTGTAATTTGTACTATTGTTTATTAGTTGAGAATCAATATAGTTGATTAAGAAATATCGAGTGTATTATTTCTATATAAATATATTACAGGATTTCAGTCATATTGCTGGAAAATTTTCGCCGTTTGGGCAGTTTGGGTGTTTATAAAAACTCAAATTATAAAACAACCTAGGTTTTTGTATTGTTTATCGCGTATCGCGTATAATGTGTGGTTTAGTCAATATAAATCAATAATTAAATTTTTAATATCGAAAAAAAAATTAGTTTTAGTTGCCGTAGCTTTGTCGTAGCCGAGGGTTTGAGATGCAGTGCGAAATTTGTGTAGGTAATAATTCATAATTTTCTGGTTCTGAATAAATGATGAACTCTTATTGACTGATTCTGGAATAGATATTTTCAATTAGACAACATATGGTGTTTAGTTTGTAATATCGTGCGGTTAAAAGAAAACAATTGATTAAATTTCGAAAAACGTTTAGAGGAAGAATTGACTTAAAATATAAAAAAATGTGAAATAAAACTTTTAGAAATGTGTGTGTTGTGTGTATATAAATATATGTACATATTTATATTTTTGTGACATTATTATTTAAGTGTCTTTTAAATCCTACCGTAGAAAATTTGTCTAAAGAACATTGACTGGATTTTTAGTGAAATGGCACATAGTCCACCTGTTTAAAAATGTAGGGTAGGTTTCATTTTAACATAATTTGTATTTATTTTCTTTTAACTAAACTTACAAGTACCTTGTAAGAAACCAATTAAATTTAGTCGCGTCTTAAAAAAATCGACGCAATATTTATAGATATTGACCTCCCTACAATAATAACCACGAGCCGCCACTGGTCACAAGTCTTTTATTGGCCTAAAACCAACTAAACAATTGTATCAAAATGATTATTAATACCAGTTTAATATTATAAAATATAATATAAAAACAGGAAGCAAAAGTATTTATATTCCTTTGGTAACTGTAAGATATAAGGCTAATGTACAACAGTTCAGCTAAAAGTATTTTCCGAAATTGAAAGAATCGGAAAAGAGAAATTCCTAGAGGATTTTCTCTAAACAGCAAATTGTTATTTTTGTGGATATTTTATCTCCCAATGGAACAAACCATTAGGGTTCTTTTACTATTGTATTTATTTATTTAGCTTTTTTTATTACGTCTATGTCTTACATATACTGAGTTCTGTCTTTTTGGATATATTTCTTTTGTTGTTAGTATTTATTTTGAAAAATGTGTAGCCTGGCAAAGTTAGCTAAATTGAGGGCAATTGTAATGGAGAAGAATCTTTTTAAAAATATATTTTTATTCGGATCACTGATTTAGTGTACAAAGTTAATAAACATATTTTTTTTATTAATTTATTACAATATAAGTATAAAAATAAAGTGTTTATTAATTTTATACAAGAAGTTAACGATATTGTTAAATAAGAAGACTATTATTTTCTTCGAGATAATTTATAATACATAAATAAAACACAAATTTAGTAAACAGTGATCTATTTCATTTAAGCCAAGATTTATATTGCATTAATATTGAAATATATATAATTTAATACTTTAACAATGAAAAAAATACCGCGCGAAGATAATTAATCAACGAATGTATGAAAATTGTTTTCAAAATATATTTTGTTAATATCCGGAGAATTGGATAGATAATCATACTAATAAAATTACATTTTAATAGTATGTTTATTATTTATTTATTGACAATACAAGTATATAATAAATAACAAACCAGCATCACAAAGAATATATGCTAATTTAAATTCCTATGATGACCTAATGAAAACTAGCCGCGATGCATGCAATCCCAAAGGGAAATAAATTATTATACTAAATAAATATTAGCAGAATGAAACATAAACTAAGGTAATGTGTATAATTTAACAACAAAAAAAACACAACTGTATCAAAAACTACTTATATCAAATCATACTTTTGGATATATTATGTATTCCATATGAAAAATGGCTAACTGTAGAAAGGGGACATCTCCATTTTTAATAAATGTTCAGGAAACGAAAAAAACCTCACATCTTTTTGAAGAAATGTTATTTTAAATTCATTTTTACAGTATATTATTCAGAATACGTTTTATAAACCCCTGAGAAATATTGTTGTCTATTTGTTTTTTTTCAAAATGTAATTGATTGTCAAATTTGACGGATGGATATATCCCCTTTCTGCAGTAAAAGAAAACTAAAACTAAAACTTTTGATTTTTTAATTAAATCTTATTTTTTACATAACATTGTATGTTTATAGGATCTAGAAACAAACAAAAGCCTATTCGACGTCACATTTCGTTTCAACAGTTGGCCACGTAGTGATTTCCCTCCAAAATTCCAAATAATCCTCAGGAATAAATTTGATGGTATATTTAACATGTCGGTCTTTTTTTGTTTGCTAATAGGTAGCTTTTCGGGATAAGCTTTTTTTGTGCACAAGGTTATTTCTTCTTTAGTATTCCTTAATCGGTAGGTGTCCATCACAGAGCAATTTATAAATTCTCTGCAAACTACTTTATTGGCGGAGGAAATTGCCAAATGGTGTAAAGAAGCGATAGAAAAGGACTTCTTTTGAGAGCGAGGTACACTTTTTCCGTATGATTCATTACTAAGGTAGGTTTTTTTATAAAATTCTGGCCACCAGTTTTTATGATCATATACCAATCTTTACAAACTTGATAAATTGAAAATTTCTGATCATTTTTGGACGCTTTGGAAATTAGTTCGGTATATTCCTATTTAGTATAAAATCTTTCTTTTTGTTGAGTTGACGTTTGATTAGACCAAAATCACGGTCACTAGGCATGAATAAATGTCCTCTCATTGGAAAGTATATTTGGATTTCCTCGAATCTTTCAAATTCCACTAAACTGTAAAAATAATTGAAGCATGCTCCGTTTTTCGTCTTCACTAAAACCGGTCAAACATTTCTTATAGCAACTAGAAAAAAGCAGAAATCACTCACTCGCAACTACCGACAAAAATATTTATAACTTACCATTCATTACCAGCAACCACTCTTGCAGGAATAACTTTTCCGGAATAGTTAACATGTTCTTTTCGTTGCAGTTTTGCCTTTTTGATAACATTTCTCTTATATTTTTCACTATTTACAACCCCTTTTTTTCTTTATTCTGATATTTCTGGTTCACTTTCTAAACTGGAACTCATTTTAACCTCCTACTGTAACGCGATTGCAACTGGAATAAATACGTTTTTATATTATTTTATCATTCTAAACTCTCACCATCACACAGTAAAATATCATACTGTAATTTTACAGAGCTGTAACGTCATACGAAATGGTCGACCATCCTGGCGTTATTGGCTGAACATTCAGATTTTGATGTCGTTAGTTTACCGCAGAAAGGTGACATCTCCCGGATATGTCCCCTTTCTGCAATAAACGAGAACTAGATCGTTTTACAGTGTCAAGCACGGTTGTGCATTATGTCAAGTTTCTGCAGTTATCGATGTGTTTAGTCTTTTAGAAGCGAAAATTAAGGAAAAGTCAATTTCGCAAAAAAAATGGAGATGTCCCCTTTCTGCGGTAGGCCTTGTTTGTATATTATACAAACAAGGATTGTGCTAGAGATAGGTTGTTATTATACAGGGTGCTACACATTCGAGGTACGAGCATTGGTATCTCGGAAACCGTAATAGATACGAAGATGGTTAAATTGGGGCAAAGTTGCGCCTTGGGATGTTCATCAAGATTCCAATAAAAAAATTTCAAGGATTGGAATTTTTTGGAAAAAAACGGATTTTTTTGAAAATCAATTTTATTTTTTCCTGTCGTTACTTTTTTAAAAATCAAAAAACTAATTGCCCATTCTCATAGTCATTTTATTAGGGCTATCTGGTAGTATTTTTAGATTTTCAAGTCCGACTCTGGTTTTTAAATTATTTAATCTGATTATATTCATCGCACCAATATTGATCAGCGCTAATTAATATTGAATAAGGAAATCGAGCCAGTTGAAAGATTCAAATAAAGTCAGCAATTTAAAGATATTATTCTTAACTATTTTATTGTAAATTTGAAATCTGAGCATAATCTTAATCTTAATCGTAGTTATTATAGATAAAGCAACTTCTACAAACTAGTTTCCAATGCTCTACATGTTTGAAAGGGAAAAACCATCCCATTGCACAAATTTATTATTCGTTCAATTTTATTTACAGCTCTTTGAACATATCTTCTTCTTATACTTCCGAATGCATTTTGTACTTTATTGTAAATGTTGCAAAATATTGATTTCACTTTTACAAATGACGTCAAGTAATGCCCCCACCCCTTGGCGACATGTTCAGGAACCTCGCTGGCCATTATACTACTCCATCTTCCGGGGAAATTATTTGATTGTTTATATTATTTATTTTATATTATTTTATTTTTATATTGCATTCGATTTTCGATTTTCCGTATTCAATGTTTTACCCCACTCCATTATTAAGACTTATCAATATATTGTAACGATGAATAGATTTAATATTAAAAAAACAAAGCCGGGACTTGAAATTAGTTTAAATAAATTGTGTTCAAATGTCCGAAACAAAAAAAATATTAAGGGTGGCATATAATTGTATTCAGGAGAACGAGTTCTTTCAAAAACTGAAACAAAAAATGCAGGCCCGTATTTAAAACAATTAGGTTTGTCTCTGTGTCACACAAATTATCAGCTAATTTGAAAATCTAAAAATACTATCAGATAGCCCTAAGAAACTGACTATGAGAATGTGTAATTAGTTTTTTGATTTTCTAAAAAGTAACGACAGAAAAAAATAAAATGGATTTTTATAAAAATCCGTTTTTTCCATAAAACTGAGCAATCCTTGAAATTTTTAAAACTTTTTTGATGGCTTCTTGGCGAACATCCCAAGGCGGCAACTTTGCCCCAATTTAACCATCTTCGTATCTATTACGGTTACCGAGATACCAATGCTCGTACCCCAAATTTGTAGCACCCTGTATAACCATAACTAATCTGTTATTTTATAACAGTTATTTAGAAATAACAAAACGCAACCGTTGCTACTTCTAAAAAATAACACATATAAAATAACGACTGTTCGTGTTACGAAATCGACGTTCTGCCACGAAATTCTATGCGGCTCGAAGCATTTCCAAAAAATAATTAGTAAAACTGGTATGAAAAATCTCAGTTACAACCAAGTTATAACCATCGATAATGGACGGTACTCGAGTCGAGATACAGCGGAGGAATGCGCTTCGGCCTACGGCTGCATCGTTGAACTGAACGTTGCTGCATCGGTCGATGGTCGATTTGAGTTCGTAACGGCTTAAAAATAACGTATAAAATAAGCAGCTTTTTAACCAGTTGCGAGCATAGCGTGGCGGTCGAGATAACCGTAGTGAGAAGTAACGTTCATGCATCGGTCGATTGTCGATGTTGGACTAGCAACGGATTAGAGAATAACCCGTATATTTTAAGTCGTAAAAATCAAAACGCGTTTCTATGGTAATATAAATTCGCTTTGATTTTTTAATATATTGTTATTCATATAATTTTAATTAACGTAATATTTTTTGCTGCTTTTTATTTAGTTCTATGCTACGGTAAGGGCGATGATAGTTATCGGAAAATATGATACTTTAACAACAGGAAAGAATATATGACGTTAATCAAATTTAATAATAACCATCTATTAAAGAATGAAATCGAAATGACATAACCATAGAAACGCCTGTTGATTTTTAAGATTCCCTTTAAGAAAAAATTCAACCGTATTTTCATGTTTCAATTTTCTCTAAAACGGTATGCACATTTGGAAAAGTATATAAGAGGGATTAACCATTTTAGAACAAGCAAAAATTTTAATGAAAAATGCATTTTTTTTAGAAATGTCTATAATAAAAAAGTTTCTTTTGTAAAGGCAATCCGGGGACATACTGTATACAGTATATCTATTTTGCTCTATCTAGTCAGGAAATCGGGTTTCTCTATTAAAACAATCCAGTTTCGACCACTCTGTACATTTTAAAAGTAGCCGCAAATACGACGAAAATAGTTAATTTTTTGAGAAATAAAAAAATCATGAAATTGCCTTTATTTTCAGTAATTTATTATTCATTATTAAAGTGCTTTTATTTCGTGATATTATTTATTGACTTCTATTTAATATAAAATTAATATTTATTATTTACGAAACCAGATATCAATAATCAACTACAAAATCCATATCGAATCATATTTCAGCACTCGCGTAGGTTTGACGTGATTGCTTTGTATAACTTCAAAATTACGATTAAGCCGGAAGTGATACCAATTGTATTTTAACGGAAAATGTGTGTTTTGATAAACTGCATTTTGAACACACATTTAATGTTTTTCCTGAAAAATCGACAAATTGACAATTCCTGCAACAAATTTAATATTATTTTTACAAAAGAATTTCGCACTTCTATTGTCTCTATTTTTATTTTAGTAACGTATCACTGACCGTTTTCAAGTGTAAACTAATTTAAATCCTAAACCTACAGAGCTTATACAGGGTGTCTCCAAAATCATGTGCCATCTCCCATCTCTCTTGGGGTGATTGGTCATGTAAAAATAAGATTTATTTTTTATATCTACATAGGTCCGATTCTGCTTTGTTTCGTATCGCAGGGGGTTATTTTTTTTTTTCGATTTATTATAATCTTCTTTCAAGTGCTTTAGAAAAATTTTGGTGTTAAAAACTAAAAGTTATATTTTCTTCTTACAGTGCCATACTCTATCAGAGCATCGCCTACCTCTCGCATGTACTTGTGATGTGTGTCATCAGTGTTTCACAAGTACACGGGACCTACAGTTTATTGCGAACCCGAACGGCAACGGCATTATTTGAGAGGCTGTACAAGGCAAATATACTCAAGGTGGTTTGCCATTGCCTTCCTTGAGGTGACGGCTCACTGGTCGCTCTATTTAGATAAATAAATATTTTTATTTAAATAAATAAAGCAACCGTACTGGCTGAGGAATGAATCCAGTACCATTCCATCTCTCGCACCGCAGATCGACACACTACTGCTAGGGCTACGGCCGGCCACAAAAGTTATATTTTAGTGCTATTTTTGTGTATTTATCAGGGTCGTGCATATTATCACTGAAATATTTTTCTAAAAAAACATGTGAGCCACTGACTTTTTTTTCTCTTGTCAGCAAAATTGTGTAGGCCGTTTAATGCCGATTAAAAGTTGTATATTCATATTTTGTTGGTTTCGACCTTCTTGATGAGATTCTTCTTAATGAGAATTTATGCGGGTCCAAATTCTTAACTCGATTATCTTTTTCGGTAGGATTGGCCTTATTCAAACGGATGCAAACATAATATCATTTGATATATACAGCCTGGATCGACTTAGAATGACATTTATATACAAACCAAACCAACCTTTTAACCCTAATTTCGTTGTAGTTTGTTTTGATTTATATGTTGACCAAAAATCTAGTTTTATTTTGTATATTTCTTATTTAAATTGGAGAACAGTCAAAAGTTAACACTCAAATATCAAAAAACACTAAAAAAACTCACTAAAATATCTGTTTCATCTTATATATGTATCTTTGTTTTTTTTTTGTACATTCCATCCTTATCTGATATTTAGAAATTGAAAAATCAAACCTTAAGATATATTAGAAAAATGACGATAGAAAAGGAATTGAACAAAAAGTATTTCAAGCCGGTCGGATCGACTGAATCGGATTACATGTTGCCGATATACACGTAGTCTTTGATTAAATATATAGATAATGGTTTGAAAGTTTGAAATTCCTTTAGTATCAATACCAAATAATTATCGACCATATTCATAAGTTAATATTAATACCGTCTAATTTTCTTTGGAATATTTTTATATTCTCTGAAATGTTTAATTTGGAAAATGAAACTGTTAAAATTTGCTTGCTGTTTATATTAACTAGACTGCAATATTGTCACTTTCTACACTCATCCAGTTGTAAATAGAGTTAGGAAAGGTGCTCTCGGTATTTGCATAAAAGTTTAATTAAACTAAAAAGTTCTTCGAAAATCGAAAAGGGTCAGAGCTAAGCCGATTTTTATAAAATCTTTTATTTTAATTTAGTCTCTTACCTTACTCCAGCCCTTCCAATTAATTACAATTTAATTTAAATAATACAGATTAAGAATATTTGGATAATAATTAATTAGACAACATTCAACTTAATTATTGATTGACTAAAATTTAATTAAGTAATTAATTAATTTTTAATTTTATTTTATTTACAGGGTGTCAAAAAATAATGTATCTAACTTCGGTGGGTGATTCTACAGATAAAAATACAACAAAAAATTCCTTATAAACATATGCCCTAAAATCCTTCCCGAAAAAATTACAGCCCTAGAAAGGTTAAATAAAAATAATATACTATTTTGTTTATTTTTAAAAACATTGTAAACCGTTTTTCTTGAAATTAGGTATTCTTACACACATTTTATTGCCAAAACGAATGACGATAGTGTAAAATTCGGTAACAGCGCTGAAAGGTGATATACCTACCCTGATATCCATTAGAGTAGAAAGTACTACGGGTGGTACTTCTTTTATCCTTGTAGATACAGTAATTTCAATAAATGAAAATTAAACCTAGGACTTTTTTTGTAAAAAAGGTGCTCTTCGTTTAGTTCGAAACAGTAAAAGGTGTTCAAGATATTTGCGTTTAAAGGTGTTGATGCGCCGATTTTAGCATTAGCGAAATCAGGAGATTAAATTTCTTTACATTTTATCATTTCGCTAGTACTAAAATCGATGCATCGTAATCTTTAAACGCAAATATGTTGAGAACCCTTCACCTTTTCGAACTAAACAAAGAGCACCTGTAAATATAAAATATCACTTGTTTTATAAATGTAAATTTACGTTGAAATTTATAATATTCATTGCAAAAAATTATCCATAAACTTAGAATTTTATGTTCAGGAACACTGTTAGATTATTTTTATTATTTTATTTCAATATAATGGAAAATCTACATTTTAGATGATGAATCTCTAGGGCGTTAAGCTCAATGATTGCACAAAAATTAAACAGTAAAAGGGGTTTATTTGACGTAAATCGAGAACAACATACAAAACAGTTGTTTATGCCAGGCGCACGCGGAACAAGTGAATGATCGGCGCACAGAACACACTAAAGGATCGGCGGCTGACAGGCTT
This sequence comes from Sitophilus oryzae, assembly GCF_002938485.1. Taxonomy (NCBI): domain Eukaryota; kingdom Metazoa; phylum Arthropoda; class Insecta; order Coleoptera; family Curculionidae; genus Sitophilus; species Sitophilus oryzae. The sequence goes on along the minus strand of NW_022146611.1, from coordinate 503,491 downwards.
CAGCGAGCGTTGTGCATGGTTGTGCGTCGACGGTGGCGCCCTACCACCGAGCGCCACTGGTCACTTGCCGAACTACGGCCCAGGGGTGCAACTTTGTTCAAGTTAGCAACCGATCGTTTAGAAGCGATGTCGAAACCAGATCGATACTATGTTCATTGCAAAACTTTTGTCGCTTAAATGCTGCGAAATATGATATCACTATCACACTCTTGCACACGTGTGCGACACGTTCTAGGCTATGTCTAGGCAGTCGCCTCGCCACAAAGCGAGAAATCAGAATATCGCTACGAATCGATGTTGCTACTGAACATAGTGCCTCAAGCTACAAATTACTTTACTATCGCTTTGAAACATGAACAAAGTTGCACCCCCCAGACTCGCGATCCCCATATTCCCCATAATGCGAGCGGCCAGGAGCGCGAGTGTTGACTGGTGATGCTAACACTATAGCACATAATTATTTATTGTCTGATAATTGTTTACAGTGTTAATTTAATGTATAGATATAATTATTGAAACACTCATCGATATGGTAAAATCGTCGGTATGCTGGTTTACCAAAGTAAATTTTGTTTTGTTTGTAGTCTACAAGTATCGGTCAATTTTGAGTATTTTATTACTACTTGTGCGTCGGGCATCTTTAGCTCTTAGAATAAAAAACCTGGGAATTTTATTTAAGCGCAAACCTAAAGGATGTACTAGGATATATTTTAAGAAAATATTTTAATTTCTATAAAGTAGCTCAAAAAAGTGTGAGTGGATCGGATGATGTTTTTTATATGGAACACCCCGTATATTATTGCATTTTTGGCTTTCTTTCAGATCACTTTACATAATCCTAAGATATGAGTAAATATATTTTGATAGTATTTTTTATAGAGATATTAATAAATAAATAAAAAATATACAGGGTGGAGGGTGGCGCACCTCATTCTCCTCGGTTAATTATACAAAAACGGAAAGATGTAGAAACTAATTATTTTACGAATATTTTAATTTAAAATTATTTTGAAATGTACAGGTTGTGTCAGAACTAAGATACATACCAAAGTTATATTTTTTTTGATGGAACACCCGGTATTTTATTTTATTTTTGGATTCTAGGATATAAAATAAAGCATTTATTATAAGGGTTTAACATGTCTAAAACCTTTGGTTTTTGAGATATTTATTTATTAAAAATCGATTTTTATTCAAAATCTGAGCCAGATAGGTATAGGAAACCCTAACATAGTTTGAAAGAGCATTTAAATCTGCTTCGATTTATTTAAAAAAATACATAGTGTTTCATTTGAAATAACGAAGTTTTCATGTAAAATAAATATTTAAAATAGACCAGCAGTTTTTGATACCGCTGTATATATTTAGAGAAGCAATTAAATTTTCTAGTTAAGTTTATTTCTCTGGCTTAAAGTCAGTAGAAGAATTAATTCTGAAGAGTCCTGTACAGCGTGTTAACAACCTTTTTTTATTATGGCAGGGATATTTAAATATCTTTAATCCTAACTCACTCTGTCTATGTGGTGTAGCGCCTCTATGTTTACTTATTTATCTGAGATTTGAGTACAGAAGAACTATACGTTAATATGACTATTTACTAGAAAATATGAAGTTTGATTTATGTACAGACTTTTATAATGGGTAAAAAAATTAAAAACCTTAATATCATTTTACTATTATACTTGGCCAATTGTCTTAAAACACACTACACTAAATTTCTGCTCTTGAGGCTACAAATCCTAAATAAAGCTGCTCTTATTTCGCCGAGTGATTAATTTAATTGACTTTTAAAGCAATTTTGTACGGTCAAAAGACAGATGTCTGCTTCTTCCTGATAAATTAATTATAGAACGATATCTCCAGAAAACAAGTGGGCAGAAGTCCAAGATCAGTATTTGGATCGCCAAAGTATGGAAAAAGGGGGATATAAAGGAAACAGAATTAAAGCTTGAAAATTGACCAAAAACGATAAATTTATAGTTTGGTAAAATAAGACGATATTAATCGAAAGCTGCCGGTAAAAATAGAATAGTTTAAATAATAAAAATAAAGTCTAAAAAAATAACTAATTTTAACACTAAAAAGAAACACCACCAAGACAAATACAAAACTATAATTAACTAAATATTTAATTATAGATTTGTGCTTGTCAATTTTTTACCATGAATTAAAAAATAATAATTTTGTTTTAAATTCTGTCTGACTCCCAAAACTTTTTTCTGGCTATGTTACTGGACTGAAACTGCAATATAAGTCTTCGTTAGTAGCTTATCATTCTGACAGATGTTGCACATGGCTTTGTTTGCAGGGCCGGCGGAAGGCAAATATTGAGACCGGGCGAGTACCCTATCTGGCGCCCCCCCCCCTAGTTATTATAATTCTCTTTTTGTTTCAATACTATCCTTTAACTACAACTAAGCATATTTATGCTACTTTAACAATAAATTTTCACTTAAAGATACTTCAAAATTCTTCTCTTCTTTCAATCTTAGTCTGCGGTTTTTGGTTTTTGTATACCTACCGGGTGCGTCTCGAAATTTACTCACCCCTATAACTTTTTTATTTTTTTACATAAAAATGAGATTTGGTGTGTTAGTATATGACATAAATTATTAGGATTGACTATTCAATTGTTTTTGGCCACTTCCTGTTTCACCGGAAATGACTAAAATTTCTGGTTTTTAAATGGCACCTCGGTATATTTCTACTTTATTCGATAGAAAATGACACTCTCGAGTAGAATGATATATCATATATCAACTTTTGACATTTTCGTTCAAAAAACTTTATATTTTAAATTTCAATCTAGAGTCCCATGGCTCTGTTAAAAACACTAATTTTTAAACAAGGAGCCTTGGAAAAATAGATTTAATCGTCTAATGTTTTTCATGTCTTGTCCTGGCCGGTCCGAAAGATGCCAAAATCATATTTTTAATCGAAAATATCAAAAGATGACATATGTCATAAAGTAGAAATAGACCGAAGATGCCATCGAGGATGCCATTTAGAAATCAAAAGTTGCAGGTAGTAATTTCCGGTGAAACAGGAAGTGGCCAAAAACAATTGAATACGTCCAATTAATCCTAATTTATGTCGTATACTAACATACCAAATTTCGTTTTTTTTCTGAAAAAATAAACAAGTTATAGGGGGGAGCCACTTTTGCGACGCACCCGGTATATGTATAGAGTTATGAGAAATATAATTCCAACTTCTGTAGTCTCGTTCTGGTATAAGTGATCTTTGAAAATATTAGTATTTAGTTTCAAGCAGTTGCATTATTTTTCTATTAGCATTTAAGAAAATTTTCTTTTCTTTTTCACAATCAATTATTTCGTGCAGAATCAGTTTATGATCAGATACAGTTTTGTATTTGATCATAAACTTCAAAATGAGGTTCAGCCACTGTTTGAGATGCATTCCTTTGTCTTGCTCTAATGAGAAAATTCTACGATTCTACTACCATTTTCCGTGTATTATTACACATTCAATTGGGAAAATCAAATTCACCAGAAGATTGATATATATTTTCCCACTACTGTTAATAAATTCATTTAATTAATGAGGCAAACTTATAAGCTTTTTTTTTGGATAATCGGAGCTTCTTCTTGCTTTAGGATATCGAGCTTCTTGCAAATGAATATTTACCTAATATAATTTAAGGGTACATCAGCCTAACAAATAAAATGGTAGCAAAACTGTCAATTGGCTCTTGACCCAAAACAGTTTGTTTAGAGAACATTTATAAAAACACGAATTATAGAAAGAAAGGTTATTTACAAAAAGTTGATAGCTTTTGAATTATAAGTAAAATACCACAAACAAATCAGATTTATATTTTTTTATTTTATTTTGTTTAAGATTTTTCCACGAAAATGAATTCGCAAATCCCAGTTTCGACTAGAACACCCAAAAAATATATAGAATGGAAGAAATTAACACTATCCCAAAACTTTCGTGCAAAGAATTTTTTGAGCATAATTCAGTAAACTATAATAGGATACGTCTAGGATATAGTAGTGTTTATAATGTTTAGTCAGCTATTCTTCCCTATGTGGTGTGGTAATTGGTAGTAGGTATGTTAATGTGGAAATTGATAGTACCGATTAATTATTGATCTGGTCATTCGTTACTCTTTTTTTAGATTACTGTTTTTCAATATTTTAGTTGCCGTCGTGGCGCCCCTCGTATACGGCGCCCCGGGCGGCCGCCCGGTTCGCTCGGCCCTTCTGGCGGTCCTGTTTGTTTGTTAACCCCATCAGTATTAAATATCTATGGAGGTAGCTATGCTCTGTTAGGTAGTTGTTCAAACTAACTATATTACTGACAGTTCCCTGTTTTTGCTTACCAGGACTGCCATCAAATTTTCGCGTGTTTTGTATCGCCTCGGCACTGGGAAATTTTTCTGTCAAATATATGTTTGAATTTTATTTAAATTATCTTTCGATTGCTAGTTATTCTGCCTAAAACTCGAATCTCTTATACATTTCCTCTATAACTGGAACAAATAGAACAATAACTTATAAAATCTATATTAGAATAAAAAAAGACATAAACTCCAGCTGCAGCCATGCTGTAAACTTAGGACATGGACAAAGAGTATACAGGGTGATTCACAGCCATGGCACGTTAGACGTTTATGGAGAACCGGTTATATGATGTTTTTAAAAATTTGGATTTTTGAATAAATTCATCTGCTCCCGTTATTTTTTCAGCTTTTTTCAATTATTTTCAGCTTTAGAGTGTTGCCGCTTCATCCTAAATGTGGTAGCATCTTTGTTATTTTAAATTGAACACCCGGTATATTCTTACATTTTTCGAAACTACTTTTATATCTTATAATTTTCTAGTATACTAACCGAGGGGTGTCTCACTAGTGGAATTACATGTACATTTTCTTGGCAGTCATTGGCAGTCATTGGCAGTCTTACCGTAGTCGCCTGAAATAATTACATGGCAGTCATAGGCAGTCTTATTCGCAGTCATCGGCAGTCGCTTGGTAGTAAGATGATATTTTGGCCGTACGTGTACATTTTTTACCCAAGTGAGACACCCCTCGATACTACGACATAAAAAATAGAACACGAGTAAAATTGATAAAAACATGATCTTGAATAAGCATTGTTTAAATCATAAATTCGGCATATTGAAATCTGAAATTTTGTTTATAGGTTATGAAAAGTCGACATACCAAATCTGTTCAAACCAAAGGTTCAAACCAACTGATTGGATATTAAACAGGAAGGTTAGAAAAATAATTATTTCCGTTTGTCATAAAATTGTTCAAATTATTGTTATTTTAAATTCAAGCTTATGTGTATTATTTAAAAAATCAAAATCGAAATAAAATTTCTTTTCAACGATAATATCATGTTCCTATACAATCTGGTTTCTTCAGTAAAATCATTTAAAATATAAATTGTTTCGTTTAAAGAAAATCGTTACCATGATAAATATTCAAACTTTATAAGTATCAATTCGAGTTTACGTGCGAAATTTCTAAAATTGTCGTGGTAACCAAATTCTTAAAATGAAACTAAATGTAATATAATAATAGCATTATTAATAATTTTTAAATAGTTCTACTTAAGAAACCGGAAGGTTTAGGTATAGGAACATGATAAATCGTTGAAAAGCTATTTTATTAGTCCTTTGATTTTTTTCTTTCAGTCCTTTGAAATTTTGAATTGAAATAGAAAATATTTAAGTAGTTTTATAACAAACAATTTTACGAATCCTTATTCACTATCATGTTTATGTCAATTTTACACATGTTTTATGTTTGATCTCAAAAACTATTAGAGATAGGTCAGTATAATACCGTATGATAAAAAAAAACGGCGTCAGCGATGGCTATGAAATGAAGATGGATGTCATTTTATATGTAAAATTATATGGGGAATGTCAACGATCGTCATTTCCAAGCCACTAGACGCCGGTTTTTTCGATCATACGGTAGAAAATTTATAAGATACGATAGTAGTTTTCAAAAATATTATAATATACTGGGTGTTCCATTTAAAATAAGAATGATACTACCACTTTTAAACTGATGCGGCAACACTGTATGCTGAAAATATTTTAGAAAGATGGAGCAATTGCCTTTATGTAAAAATCCAAATTTTAAAAAAAAATCTATCACCAAAATATTAAAACGCTATATTTTTGCCTGAAAAATAATAATTTAATCTAAGAGCGAAAACGCACTGACGACCAGGTCGCAGCAGACAGCATTTGATTCAATGGCATTACTGGTCGCAGCTGCGTTTCGTAATAATACGAAATCCAATGCTGATCGCTGCGACCTGATCGTCAGTGCGTTTCAGCCCTAAGCGTTTTTCCTGACCATCCTGACCCGTAGTTCCCGTACGCAATTAAGGAGGATCTACCATAATTAGCAATATCGGCAATATGTTATTAATTAAGGCTGGTCTTATACCTATAAAACCTTGTTGCTAATCGCTGGTACGTTTTGCACACTATTTTGTCTCTCAATAGCATATTATGCACTATTCTAGGCTTTTCTTGGCATTGGAAATCGAAGGTTTTTTTATATACGGTTATATCAGTTATTTTAATAATCGAGTATCGAGCAATTGTTCACTCAGTTATTCCATTAGTAGTGTGCAATAGATGTAAACTTTTAGTCACGTGACTAAGCTTGATCGGCTCAGCGTTGCCCACTTTTACATATTTTCTTTGAATCAATATATTTTAGGCAACGAAAATACATTAATTGTATATAAATAGTTATTATTTACATCAATAAAACCCACCTCCTTAACAACTATGTTTTAAGGGACATAAAGGGCCATTATTACCGCTTTCCCGTTCAAAATATGCTAATAAAGTTGCGATATTTTTTTTACGGCTACTTAGCTATCTTGTACACTTCGCACTAAAAGAGGTTCTAAAATGAACAATGTTCTACTGCAAGGTCTGCTAGTAAACATTTTTAAGCTTAAAGTATCACAACACTATTTATTTAAACCAAAAACTCGTAATACAAAAATATATAATAATATAATAAATAAATAAATAAATAAATAAATAAATGTGGCAACTTGGCATGTTTTACAGCAGAGCTACCACCTGAATCCCCAGTGGGAAATTTACATTCCAGCCTGACGCCGAATATGTCCATGGTTGGTAAAAATTAATTTAAAAATCGCTATATTTAACTATACTTAAATCGATATATTTAACTCTACTTAAAACTAGTATAGTTAAATATATCAAGTATTAAAAGATTTTGGTCTCTATAATCATCATCCAAGAGCACTCGTTACAAACTACCGAGTTCTTAATCCCTAATTTAAACTAATCTCCAAGTTATTTCTCGATTTAAACTTAAACCACTATATAAAACTACTTCTTAAATGAAACTTCTGTCATCTATAAATTATATAATATCTTAACGTTCCTGAACTTGTTTGGGTAGTTAAAACTTTCCGTACTTGATACTATATTAAAACTGGTATTATAAGAAATCTTTATGTCTTTATGGTACGTTTATTACAGCAATGAATAATTTTACTAAAAGACCAATAATAATATAAAAAGAAGTATTAAATAAATTCGAGAACACAATTCAACGATCTAATGAACGAAACAAGCAATAAAAACTTTTAAATCATCAGGATTAAGAGTTTCGGTTATCAATTTATGAGCTCAAATTCATATTACATTTAAATTATTTAAATTTTTGGTCAAATTTAGTGTTATATTTTCCCTATTTTTAGCCCTATTTTCATGATTTTTTTAGGAAGCTGTATATAATTCTAACGGTTGGTTCTAGCACCAAATCAACATATCTCCGAATCTCTCGAAAAAATTTGTTGAAGCGGTAAAAGTGGAGTTTTTGCTCCCATTATAATACCTCCCCAGAACATTACAGTTCCTTCTTTATATCTTGGTACAGATTTTGCAGCCTGAAGTCTCGCTCATCTTCCTGGAGCTCTGAGAACCCGAATTCGATGGTTATCTGATCTGAGGCCAATTCTGGTCTCCCCCGAAAAAATAACATTTTGCCAATTCTCAGTTGTCCAGTTTTGATGTTGAAGGCGTCAATTTAGCCGGTAAATTTAATTTTGCCGAGATAACTGTGGGATCCGTAACTCTCTTCTACTGTAAAACCCTCGTGCACGAAGCCTTTTTCTTATGGTTTCAACTGAAACGTCCACATTTGTAGCTGCCAGAAGTTGTCTTTATAGCTCTGGATGAGAAACATTGGGATTTATTCTAGCAATTTACCACACAAGGCGGTCTTGTTGTTCAGTTGTGACTCTTTGACAACTTTGTCTGGGTCTATCCTTGTGTAGTCCTAATTCCAAGTATCTGCCATTTGTTTTCGATACAACACCCTGGGTAACGCCCACTATCTCTGCTACGTCTTTCTGGAGCATTCCTTGTTCGGTGAGAGGAATAATTCTTCCCCTCTGTGTACATCTGTTAATCCAACATAAGGCATTTTTTAATTTTAACATTGAAAATGTTTCTGTTATCCTATATAAGGGAGCCTAAATCGAATTAAAATGCTACATTTGCCACACCATGACGTCATATATACAAGGGTATAGGAACTGCGCAGCGGCGGCAGTCGGCCAGCGCGCGCAAAAACCATTACATCGCTAATTATTTATTGATATATCTTTATTAGTTTAAAAGCAAAAAATATGGGGTTTGCTTTGATACCTTGTCAAGACATAAACTTTTAAATTGTTTCTTTTTTTCATTTAGGCCTTCGTTTTTCGTTAAATGAAAGTTATATTAAAAAAAAATCTATTTTTAAACCAAATTTTCGCATGATTGAAATGATTATTCATGTTTAAAGTTTTTTTTTGGTCATAAGCGCTAATGGAAATGTTTTTTTGTAAATAATTATAAAAAATTACTCCCTACGAAGACTTTATTGTGTACTGGATCAAAAAATAAGTATTTGTTTTCTCTATACGGTGGTATTAATATATCGATTTTTGATGATAGTGCCTTTTTACCCGGTTTAATTTTGTACTACTTTCGGAATAAGGGTCCCCATATCATGTACTGTGATGTACTGTACTTCCATCCCTGAAAAATTCAGCTTGTGACACCGAAGTGAGAGGTAACGTCAAAATAAGCTTTAATCTACCTACATCATCATAGGTAGGTGTAGGTACTCTAGGTAAATTCTACCTAGACAGTAGCTGAACTAGCTGACAGTAGTAATTAATTTGTTATCCGATAAGTAGTTGTCATTATATAAGTTTAATCGTCTTATACCTCCTATAACGGTAGGTTTTGGATTTTTCCTGATTGGTTTGTTAAACAAAAATATACTGGGCATATAAATGTCTGTTACAGGTTAATTCGTTAAAGAAATATGTTACACACATATTATTTTAATAATAATAGTATAATAGTAATGGCTATATTATGTTATAACACATTATTGAATTAACAATTGAAAACAGTATTGAATGTACTTATTTTAACCAATGCATTGTTTTGTTTTTTTAATCTCACAAATAAGAAATATTTTATAGTTTTTATTATAAAAAACAGTGATTATACAATTTATTTACACCCCTTACACTGTTTTCTGTAAGGGGTGTAACCAGGAGTATATTTCGTAACCTTTTACGATATAAGAGGGCACAAAGTGTTTTATTACTTAATGCTTAAAATTTAATAATATATTTGTACATAAAATAAAATAGACTAGAAAGTCAATTAATTAATATTGACGTAATTACTAAATAAGTACAAGATTTTTTTTCTAATTATTTTAGTGTATTTTTAGTCACCGAATTATAAAGGAGAGATATCCAACCATTGCATTATTTTACTCACAAATAAATGTTTTATGGTTTTTATTATAAAACAACGATTAATTTATTATACACCCCTTAACCCAAACACTCCAAGGAGGATATTTCGTGACCCCGTATTTAAAGTGGACAAGGTTTATTAGTCAATGTTTTAATTACCCAGCGTCTTTAATAAAAATCTAATGTAATTTTTCATAGAAATGATCTGACATGAAAAGCAAATTTTATCAAAAAACTTTTTGATTATCTACAAGGAGTAAACCGCTGACAAATGTCTGTATACTAATGCCAAAGTAATGCCAAAAATACAAATTAAATACCAAATTTCTCATATAATGCCCCACTAATGCCAAGCTGATTCCAATATAATACCACTAATACCACGAATAATATGTAACACATTTGTTTCACGAATTAACCTGTAACAATACTGGTAGGTACGTGCACAGATTTTTTCCTAGGTAACTTAAAAGTCGTTAAAAAGTCTAATTATATTTAAAGAAGATATAATTCCAACAAATTACATTATAAGGCCAATAATGCACAAGTAATACCATTAAAATTTTAGCGTTTTTAACTTGTGTAACATATTTCTTTAACGAATTAACCTGTAACAATAGTGGTAGGTACGCGCACAGATTTTTTCGCTAGGTAACTTATTAAGTCGTTAAACAGGCCTATAAAAGCTATAACAACATAGGTAACTAATATTTATAATTTAATTCGAGTTTTAATCTCAAATAATAAATGTTTTTACTGGTGTATTTCTGAAGTGTTCATTATTAAAAGTAGATATTCTTCAAGTTATGCGAAGTAATAAGTAATGTTTCCGGTGAGACCGCGTATATGTCACCGGATTCTGGTTAGTATAAAGACTTTTTCTATAGAAAGAGTTTTTTCTATATTTTCCTTTCAAAATAAGACTAATTTCTTCTTATTCTTTTAAATATTACAGTGTTTCTTTTTCCTAAAATGTTATACTTAATTTTCGCTTAAAATTAAAAAATCACAAATGGAGGAAAATATACGTTATTGAATAAAGTTTATACAAATCACTTTACCATAACAAAAAAGTAAAAACATGTCATGGCGGAAGATATTCAGGTGGCATTTCACACATTTATCTATTAAAATCGAGATTAAAATAATAAACTTGCGTAACATGTTATACACGAGATAGAAAGTTTCAGAATCGATTAATACGCAATACGCTACGCAGTCAACTTATTCCTATGCGCGGATGAGCGTCTTCAAGACTCTTCCTTCGGCCAGGGTCACGACGCCGCCGAAGAGGAATCGGCCTACGTTTGGCTAAACAGGCTGGACACGGTGGAGTACGATATTGGCGAGTCTGAATATTTATAAAAATTTGCAAAGTAAAATATGTTGGAAAAATAATTAATCCATACATATATAAAAGCTCAAAGGGTTTTTTTGTTGCATCCATCCCGCCGAAACCGCTTTACCAATCTTGATGATTCTTTTTTAAATGAAAGGTATATATGTGTAGATTTGTTATGAAGTATTTTTATAGTGCTTAATGGCTATTTCTTTGTGTAAAACGACTAAATACTAAAACATACCTGAAAAACGCCTACACACAATACCTCCAGAAATAAATTATTTGTCATTGTCAGTGGTGTGTCAGTTAGATTGTATATTACGTTTTTAGATATTTTAGAGTGAGTTCATGCCGCCAGCTTTAGATACATAAATATTAGCACAAAGGTTCGTTTAAACGACATTAGTGAAATAGCTACACAAAGCGATTTTAGGAAATTCATCCTCTTAGAGAGTAAAATTATCTCGGAACAGTTTGTTGTATGGAAATTCCTTACTATTTGGTCTAGAAGAATGAAATCCTACAAAAAGAATTAGAAGAAATTTTTGAAATTCATCAACCAAATGGGTAAAGTTAGTAAAAAATTATATAAAACTTGGTGACCTCTGGATTATACACATAAAAATTGGCACAAAGGTAAAGCGAATTTATGAAATTTATACCCTTAGGGACTAGAATAGGGAATGAAAGTTTGCTGTACGAAAATGCAATACTATAACATTATAAACCAGAGAGTATAAAATTTTATACAAGGGTTTATTTAGTGACATCATAACGAAATATATCTTCCTCAATTATCCTTCAAAGAATAAAAAATAACCTATAAAGAGAGTATTAGTGCTCTTAATAAATAAAAAAAAGATGAGAAATAAAAACATCTATATGCTCACGAGCTCTCTATAAAGAAGTAAAAAATAATTTAAATCAATGCATAAACGATTCGAGGTGTAAGGCGAACGTAGTCGCGAGAAAAAGCTAGTAATTTATTAAATTATTTTATTTAACTCAATAATTTTCATTGAAAAAGAATTTTTGTAATTCGCCACTATATTAGTAAAAAACTAAGAAACTCATATCAAATTTAAGTTTTGCGATTTTGACTTATACTTTTTACAAAATCTGAACACATTTTAAAAGAAAAAAAGTTTTTGATAATATTTGTGTAGATTGACTACAAGTTGTATAACATAAATTTCTACGACCGGTCTACCTAGTGGTCTGCAGCATCGCCTTGTGGTGCAAACGTGGGCCTGTTAATCTGTGACGTGACGCACAACAGCCAAGAAAAACAGAAGCGTGGCTAAGAATTTAGTAATTTAAAAAAAAGTCTTTTAGATACAGTAGTAGGTATTAAAAAGTTTTGTGTTTAAATGGGGTTTGCCTTTAACAGGTAAAAAGTTATATCGTAAAGTGTAACTTTCCGTAAGAATTCTTTATCTGTCATTGATCATGATCTGTCATCATGTTAACCTGATGTTTTGTATGTTATTTTGTTTTTTTCGAGGTTTTTTTGCTTGCTTGTTTTACGGATAGGTGCGATCGCATAATTATTATTGATAATGTTATATTTAATGTTAACATTACTACTTTTTCAGTGAATCTTTAAATCTGTTGTTTTTTGTTAAGTTCGTTATTTAAACATATGTATGTAAAACACTCATATTAACACTAATCATATTTTTACGTTTTTATTCATCATTTTCAATGCCCCCCCCCGGTTGCATCTTTGTAAAGGACTGTGAATTTTTGTTGCGTTGAATGAAAATTACCGGACAATCGTGATTTTACTACTGAACACAAAATTCAAAAGAAAATAAATCGCCTGCAGTCGTTTATTCTTTATTATCGTGTTTATTTACAACAAAAAGCCTTATCTTAAAGTTGTATACCAATTTTTATCCTTGCAAGAAATTTAGTCAGAAATAAAGAATGATTCCATATAAGTTTGGTTGTGTGTACCAAACCAAATCAAACCAAATCATATTGCCTCACATATTGCCATATGTTTTCCCATTCTTCTTTAAGGACCAAGCGAAGTTCATTTAATGAAGCTGGTACCGCTTCGCGACCTATAACTCTCCTGCCAAGCATTTCCCAAACGTCGAACATGATGGGCAGTTCATAGTAGTATATTATAGTTCACATTAATCATCAAAGCCGCCTTGTCATATTGAAAAATAACTTCAAAAAGAAATGATAATTAAAAAAATTGCAAATTGTTGGTGGCAAGTTTATTTCGCTGTTAAAAATTAACTAAAGCAAGTACTGGCATGATCCAAAAAAACAAAATGCTCAGGAGACATTGTTCTGACCGTAAAATATAATTTGAGAAACATTACACACGAAATTATTTCACAAAGTTAGGGTAAAGAAACAACTCCTAGATCAACCTTGTATACAGGGTTGTTCACCACATACGACACGGAGTATTGTAGCTAAACGATTAGATTTTTACAAATTGTAAGTTTTGGGTTCGTTGAAGGACTATTAGAGCTACAATTTAAAAATATTTTTACAAGATAGAGAGTGTCCCAAATAAATAAAAAATATCAAAGTTCTATTTTTTTTAAATAGAACACCCTGTATATTATTACATTTTTGGTTTCTACGATTAAAATAAAGATAAATTTGGTTAGGGTTTATTCCACTTAAACCTCACCGTTTTTGAGATATTTTCAATTTTGCGAAATTGCAGTGTAAATTTTAAGGCTTCATTTCTCCGAGGATATAAAAGTTTTTAATACTAAATATTTACTGAAGTTTATTTATTGATCAATTATTGTGTTGCAATAATAAAAATTATACTACTTTATACAGAGTGTCTAAAAATTTATTTTAAATAATTACTAGCTTTAAACGGCAATAACTTATTTAATTTAAATAGAACACCCTGTATATTTTATGAGAATCAGATGCAAAATTTAATTGTTTATCAAATTGTATTATACCACTTCTTACCTATTCCTTCAAGTTTTCGTAGAAAATGCATTTTCTTATAATTTAGACCTCATTTATCAATATATCTATGGAATATTGACATTTTATATTGTTTTTAAAACAACAAATGTACAAAATGTACAGGCTAGTAATATTATCGTTTTACTAAAAACGACAATAGTAAAACGATAATATTACTAGCCCATTTATATGCAAAAAGAAAACTATTTAAATCTTTGTAAAAGAGTATATCATTAATTAAATATACCACCAGTATTTCCGCCCAAATACTAATTAACTACATACTTAATTGTGTTCGTTAATAAATTATTCTAAATAAGTGTGGATTTGAATCAGAAATCAATATAATAATAAGTTATGGAAATGAACGTCTCTACTGTTATAAATAAACATTTGTTAAAAAATTAAATATCATTTTTAAGGTGTTACTTTTTACCACACTATCTAATATACATACATAATTCAGTTTTTTAGTATTTGGAGCAATTATTATTTATTAATCAACGCAAACAGTCAATTAATGTAGTTTGAATACTGGAATCATATTAATTGGTCCTCTTTAACAAATATGTAAACATTTTTTTTATTTTTTAATGAAATAAACGAATTATATCGACAATATTAGTATCTGTACTCTATAAAAATTTAGTACATCTTTAAAAATAATCTAAAATGTCAGTATTCCATGGGTATATTGATAAATGAGTTCTAAATTACAAGAAAATGCATTTTCTATGGAAACTTGAAGAGATTGGTAAAAAATGGTATAATACAATTTGATAGACAATTAAATTGTGCATCTGATTCTCATAAAATATACAGGGTGTTCCATTTAAATTAAACAAGTTATTGCCGTTTAAAGCTAGTAATTATTTAAAATAAATTTTTAGACACTCTGTATAAGGTAGTAAAGTTTTTATTATTGCAACACAATAACTGATCAATAAATAAACTTCAGTAAATATTTAGTATTAAAAACTTTGATACCCTCGGAGAAATGAAGCCTTAAAATTTATACTGCAATTTCACAAAATTGAAAATATTTCAAACGTGATTGAAAATATTTCAAACGTTTTTTAAGTGTAATAATCCTTAATCAAATTTACCTTTATTTTAATCGTAGAAACTAAAAATGTAATAATATGTAGGGTGTTCCATTTAAAAAAGTACAACTTTGATATTTTTTATTTATTTGGGACAGTCTGTCTATATTTTTAAATTGTAGCTCTAATAGTCCTTCAACGAACTCAAAACTTACAATTTGTAAAAATCTAGTCGTTTAGCTACAATACTCCGTGTGTATGTGATGAACAACCCTGTATATACCAAATGTTAAATTTTATAAAAAAGTGAGTTTACGAATTAAAGTTCATATAATTATATAGAGCTTGCTAAAAAATCATGAAAATAGGGCTAAAAATAACTAAAATATGAACTTTAAATTTGATCAAAAATTTCTCCGTTGCGTTTCTTTTTGTATTGAGTATGTATATTATTCACTACTTTTTATATTTAATATTTATTTTATTTATAACTGTTTATTTTGTTTTCAGAATAATTTCACCATGAAAAATACAGAACTTGACAGAAGAACATGATTTCCAACATGATACTATCATTTTTGATTGTCATCTTATTATCCGTACGCATTGAAAATGTGAACAGTATTTTAAGACTAAGTGCGTATCATGCAGGTCTGGATTATGAAAATTGGCTTACAGAAAGCGATAATATAGAATATGACGCTGATGATCACCTGTCAAAACTAGTTGTCAAACGTCAACTAGCCGAAGAGGAGGCCTTAGAAGGCGAAGAAGAGCAACAAGATATATTTACTAATGAGACATATGATTATTCTTATAATATATCGGAGAAAGATTTGGATTTCATTAGAGAATACACTGTTCCAAAAACATGGACTTGGGTGTTAATATTCTTTCACTGTGTTGTGTTCGTGGTAGGGTTACTAGGCAACGTTCTAGTGTGTGTAGCAGTGTACAGGAATCACAGCATGCGAACTGTGACAAATTATTTTATAGTGAACTTAGCTATAGCGGACGCTTTAGTGATCCTGTTCTGTTTGCCATTTTCGGTCGTTTGGGACGTCACGAGCACCTGGTGGTTTGGAACGGCTATGTGCAAGATTGTTCTGTATATCCAAGTAAGTTTTATAAACACATAATTAACAATTTTTATATAGGTATGTTCGTTAAATCCAGATTTGTAGATAACTGAGATATTTTGTTGGCACAGAGGCATTGAAACATACAATATAATATTTTCTTGAAATTATTAATCGGTCGCTGTTATGTATTGAAACGGTCGGTTATTAGGTAAAATATAGGAGGTACCGCAAAAAATTAAATACAAAATTTATAGGATTTTTAATTATCTATTAGCAAGTAAAAAATTCATATATACAGAGTTGGTCATAAAGTCGTGGCATATCAAAGTTTTAATTTTTTAAATAGAACCCCCTGTATATTATTGCATATTTCAATTCTTCCTTCAATTCTAAGGAAAAATCGAAATACACACAATGTACCTCAAACCAACCGTTTCCGAGTTATTGACTTTTGAACATATCACTTAAACAATTTGATTTAATTAATATCGATATGTTCAGTTTCATTTAATGATGTCATTCTGCCGAAACTGTGATACTGTTGTAATGGGGTTTTAAATGCCTATTAGCTACTAGTAAATTTAAGTATACAGGGTCGGTCATAAAGTTGTGGTACATCAAACTTTATTTTTTCTAAATGAAACTCCCTGTATATTATTGCATTTTTCAATTCTTTCTTCAATTGTAAGCAATAATCGTAATACACAATGTACATAAATTAAAGAATTGAAATGTTAAACTTAAATTTTGTAATTTCCAGACTTGATAAAATCTCATTTTATACATCTATAAATGCTAACTTGAGAACTAATGTTAAATATTATTAAGTATCACAGTTTCGTCAGAATGGCATCGTTAATTAAATCAAATTGTTTAAGTGATATGTTCAAAAGTCAATAACTCGGAAACGGTTGGTTTGAGGTATATTATATGTATTACAATTTTTGTTTAGAATTGAAGGAAGAACTAAAATATGCAATAATATACATGGGGTTCTATTTAAAAAAATGAAACTTTGATGTGCCACGATTTTATGTCCGATCCTGTATACATAAATTTATTACTCGCCAATAGACATTTAAAAACGCTATAATTTTTGTATTTAACTTTTTCCGGTACCTTGTATATTTTACCTAATAATCCACCGTTTCCATACATAAAAGCGACCCTGTATACTTTCATAATTAATCCAACACTTTTTATACACTAAAAATTATGTTTAGCCCTTACGCCTGTAGCTGGATATTTGATATTGTTAAAGTGTAAATTCCATTATATAAAGGAAAATATGTCTTTAAAACAACAAAACCTCTTTTTAAGTTTAAATTACAATAATTAATAGTAACTAAAATAAGTTAATTTTGAAGTTGTGAACTTAAATATTATATCGTTTGAAGTTAGATTGTTATGCAAATTTTTGCATACATAATTTATGTAATGAGATTAGAACAGAACGAGGGCATATTATTTAACCTACAAAATTACAACAGAGAGTTTAAGAAGAATTTACAAAACTAGTAATTTTGAGCTTAAAGTGGTGGTATAATGCATAAACAACATAATATGAATAATGATTAAGTAAACAAACAAGGTAACTAGGTTTGAAAACAGGTTAACCATACATTTCTTGGAAATGTTTTTAAAAATTTAAGTTAAGAAAAATTAAAATGGGTTTGTGGTAATATTTAGAGTAAGTGCCTATTTTGCACCTTTTGCATATTAAACGTATTTTTTAATATATTCGCCATATTTCCTAAAAAAACATCGTGTATAAAATAAAACATATCAAAATATTATACAGGGTTTTTCACAAAACACGTCCTATCTCTCGTAAAGAGATTCCTCACGTAAAAATAGGATTTATTTTTCATATCAACATAGGTCGGATTTTGCTGTTTCGTAGCTACAGGGTGTTAAAGTCTTCGAAATATTTTTTCGATTTATTTTAATTTTGTTTAAAGTACTTTTAGCTTTTCGAATGAAATTTTGAGGGTAAAAGTTACTATAAGTGCGACATATTTTAAAGCTAAAAAAGTGTCGACATATTCACCAGGGACGTGCATATGGGTTATCACTGGAATATTTTTCTAGAAAAAGCATGTACGCCACTGACTTTCTTTTCTCTTGTTAGCGAACTAGTGTAAGCAATCTATTGCCGATTAAAAGTTGTATATTGATATGTCGTCGATTTTGACCTCCTTAATGAGATAATTAAACAGAATTTTATTAATTTGCTTTGATCAAAGTCTTAATAGCAACCTTTTAAAAATTTTAATATCATTAACTTGCGAAAGTTTTAATTAAGTACTCATTGATTTCTCATCAAAAAATACGAAAAATAGTTCCTATAGACATGGATATGGAAATACATAGTTTTAGAGTTAAGTACAGGATGTGAAAACTTTTTAAAATTAGGTTTTTTGTAATTATCTTAAATAGGTACCATTATTTGTTATTATATAAATGTAAAATTTTAATTGTAATTATCTTAAATACCATTATTATTTATTGAAAGATGTAGAAATAAAATATTTCATAGGTATATGTAGGGAGGTAATGTGCACAATTTAAAATTATTTTGAAATGTGGGTGTTTCAGAACTAGATCCATACCAAAGTTATATTTTTTCTTATGGAGCACCCTGTATTTTATTTCATTTTTGGATTCTTGGGCCCTAAAAAAGGTATTTAATATAAGGGTTAAATATGTTGAAAATCCTTGGTTTTTGAGATATTTAAATATATTTAAATTTGCATCCTACAATAGAATAGATTATTAACACCCTGTACATTACTTTTCAGAATTAATTCTTGTGCTGAGTTTAAAGGTAGAGAAATAAACTTTACAGAAAATTTTTATTTCTTCCTTAAATGTATACAGGGGTATCAAAAATTGCTGGCCTATTTTAAATATTTGTTTTACATAAAAACTTCGTTATTTCCAATACAACACTATATTTAAATGCTCTTTCAAACTATATTAGGGTTTCCTATACCTATCTGGCTCAGATTTTGAATAAAAAGCGATTTTTCAATAAAACTGTAATCAAGATGGCTAGTGTTCTCCTGGCAAGTTTTTAGTGACAGTTAGTTGCTATTTTCAAAATGGAAATTAGTTTATGGACCTATTTAAATTTATACCAGTTTACTTTTATTTAATTTACCTACAATAGTTTAATAAATAATATTTATTAAATATGTGTTTATTATTCTATCTAGAAAAACGAAGTAGTTCTTTGAATTATTTTACGATAATTTGTAGATATATGGATTTTCTATAAAAGAGCCAATTACGGCAAATTCATTTTCTTACTTCCAGCGGCAGGTTTCTGCCTAATAGGTTTTTTTATAAACCACACGACCAGCTCTGCGAAATAGGACACGAAGTTTTTCAAAGAAACATAGCTTATTAGGAAGATTCCTATTTGGATATCTTTGAGCATAAGCCCTTGAGGCCAAGAAGCAATTTTCCTCACAAAATAATATCACTAGTAACATATCTATTCGTTCCGCCAGCAGATACTGCTTTATTTTTCTTGATAATAATGAGTACTTACTTATTAAACTCTTGTAGGTAAATTTAAGTAAACTATTATGAATTATAGATAATAATGTCCATAAACTAATGCCGACTTTAAAAATAGTTACTAACTGTCACTAGAACATTGTCATGGCGACACCAGCCAACTTGATTACAATTTTATTTAAAAATCGCTTGTTAGTATAGGAAACCCTAATATAGTTTGAAAGAGCATTTGAATCTGCTTCGATTTATTTAAAAAAATATAGGGTGTTGTATTTGAAATAACGAAGTTTTT
Source organism: Sitophilus oryzae (assembly GCF_002938485.1). Lineage (NCBI taxonomy): Eukaryota > Metazoa > Arthropoda > Insecta > Coleoptera > Curculionidae > Sitophilus > Sitophilus oryzae. The sequence goes on along the minus strand of NW_022146611.1, from coordinate 483,440 downwards.
ATATAAAATATATCCTTAAAATAGATCAGCAACTTTTGATAGCCCTGTATAAATTTAAGGAACCAATACAATTTTTCAGTAAAGTTTATTTCTCTATCTTTAAACTCAGCATAAGAATTAATTCTGAAAAGTAATGTACAGGGTGTTAATAGTCTATTCTATTGTAGCATGCAAATTTAAATGTCTTTAAATATCTCAAAAACTAAAGATTTTAAACATATTTAACCCCTATAATAAATACTTTTTTTTGGGCCCAAGAATTCAAAAATGAAATAAAATACAGGGCGTTCCATAAGAAAAAATATAACTTTGGTATGGATCTTAGTTCCGAAACACCCTGTATATTTCAAAATAATTTTAAATAGTGCCACATTGTCTCCCCACATATACCCATAAAATATTTTGTTTCTTCATCTTTCCGTTTTTGTATAATCAACCGAGGCGAATGAGATGCGCCACCCTGTATAATTTATTAATTTTATTTTAATTTTAATTTTATTAATTGTGATTAATAAAATTACGTTTATCTCATCAAGGAGGCCGAATTCGACAAACTATCAAGAGATAACATTTAATTCGCATTAAACAGCCTACATAATTTTGATATCAAAAGAAAAAAGTCAGTGGCGCACATGTTTTATTTTTGAAAAATATTTCAGTGTAATCTATATCCACGTCATTAATGAATTTATCGACACTTTTTTAACATTAAAATATTTAGCATTTATAGTAAGTTTTACCCTCAAAATTTCATTCAAATCACTAAAAGTATACTTGGAAAAAAATTATACTAAATCGAAAGATTATTAAGACTTTAACACCCTGTAGCTATGAAACAAAGAAACCTATGTTGATATGAAAAATAAATCTTATGTTTACGTGAGGAATCTCCCCACGAGAGATGGTACATGTTTTTTGAAACACCCTGTATAACTCAACAATTAAAAATTCAAATAGGAATATTTAGACATTTAGCACCTAGATATTAAATTTGTATTTTACAGTACGTTTATCTGTTCTGTAGCTACGGGGCATCCCATAAGGGGGGAAACAAAATTGTCTGTTAAAGACATAATCTTTATAAAATTTGAAAAGTCAAGAAAAAAAAACAGTTAAAAATTAATAAAAGCACGAAACTATTTCACAAACAACGACTTCACTGTTCTCAAGCTCGGTCTGCTACCGTTTTAATCGATCCTTTTCGTAAAAAATTGGACGATGCGCTCCGTCAATAAAAATGCTTTAACATTTTTGTAAAAGATCTATTTTTTAGTAAAAAAATGACGTTAATCAAAATTAATAATAACAATATCAACTATATTTTCACTTTTTTATTTCTCTAAAACGGTAGGTAAATTTGGAAAAGTAAATGGAATTAATCATTTTGAAATAAACAGAAAACACACAACAATAACAATTTTGCGCATTGATCGCTTGCCCGAATAATATAATTTTTGTTGCCTTAATAATAAGAACATTTTTCCTCTTGTACTTTACAACGTCCTACGGTTCAGGGACATACTGTATATAATTTATCTAGATCAAATCTCAAGTTTTTAATTTATAAATATTTTTTTTTCGTATTATATGGCATCAAATACCTACATATAAAATTTTCAAATTTCTTTGTCAAACAAAAGTAATGCCTACAATTTCGAATTCCACTCCCCTCTAGCAATATCTGTATTATTTTTACGCAACATATTCATCTTGGGTTTCAAATTTTACGATCTGTGCCATTAGCGAAGCATATAATTTCGAAGTAAGAATTGTAAAAGACTGTCTGCGAGATAGCAACTTTGCCAGGTTTATTAATGTTGTTTTTATTATATCCGTCACAAAAGAAGTGCTCGTTCTCGTAGGTGAGCGAGAATATGTATTAGATGCAAAATTGGAAAAAGATGTTAATGCTTTATGTATGACGGAAATTATTTAACAAAGGTTTTTTAGGTTAACAAAACATGTATATTAACCTACATTACTCCTCTAAAATTTTTGTAGTAACCCTAAATGGAAGAACTGCTACTAGAAATGATAATTATGGTAAAAGTTTTCTGAATCTTGGCGTATAATAAGAAATTTATCATCCTCTGCCCACGGGCAATACATGATTAAGTGATACATATCATTGTGTCACTGTGATCATGTATCACCTGATCACAGATCATCACATGATAGGTGATACATGATCACAGACAGTAGAGGGTGCCTTGTAGATACTTAGCGGTCATGGAGCTTTCGAACATTATTTATATCGCTTCAAGGAAAGAACTACTGCGGCCTGTAAATATTGCAGCAGTGCCATCGACGATGTGAATCACGCTATTTTTGAATGCTCGGCCTGGGAACCATATAGATTATAAATCAAAGGGATTTTTAAGGTACCCTTTAAAAAAAACCTAATACACTCTATTGTGGAGGACAAAGATATGGGAGGCTTTCGTGGCGTTTATATCACAAATTATATGACTGAAAGAGCTTGATCAACAAAGGGCTGAAGAATGACCAAAGACCAAAGTCTAATGTAGAGGGGTATTTGCGCCGAAGTAATGCATGAGCAGTTCCAGGGCAGTTTGTCAAGCAAATAGAGTGGATATTTTTAGGTAGGAATCCGGCACACCTCGGTTCGCTAGAACAACAGACCAGGCGTCTAAGAATATTTTTTTACCATCCCCAGAAAAAAAGAGGGTGCCCTGTATAACGCACATGGTAGTCCCATCCGGCATCCTTATACGTCTTGGTGGAATTCATTGACCATAACACTACAGCTGGGAAAAGTCAATGAGGTGCTGCTTAGACCCAGCCAACTTCTTCTGAGAAGATGCAAGACCTTGTCGATGATGGAGGGGGGGAAGCTATTAGCAGTGGCAGCTCGTCAGGGTAGGCCAGGTAGGCGGCGTCTACCCTAAAATTTTGGCAGAATTTAAGCGGTTTATTACATTACATTATTTACTATTAATGTTGCCAATACATAAAAATACTGTCAATACACGGAAGTGTGTTTTAATAGTCAATATTATGCGTTAGACAACTGTGACAAATCTTTTCGGATTAATCACTTGTCTATGGGTAGCGTGACTATTTTATAATTTTTATAATTAAAATAATTTATTGAGCGGTAGGGAGAACTTGGATTAATGAGAGCACCGTCTTTTCCGAGCGTAAATATAGTTTATCGTTTATATATAAAAAAAAAAACAAAATATAGCCAGCTAATAAAAGAAATTAAGGCATCGCACTTTTATAGTAAGGGTTCTTTCTGAATTAAGTTACTATAAACTATATTGCCACTTACCTTATTACGTCAACATCCGTCAGCAATAAATCAACAACAAGAACCTGTCGAAGACTTCATTGATCCCCTTGTAGATCTCCAGCTTCGGTCATGGACTTATTCTTTAGATTAAACCACTCAACCGGTTATCACAGTGTTCTTTTAGATAGTTTAATATTTTAGAGAAAAGGTGAGATTCAAAAATAAAATGCCGATTTTTCACAACACCTAACTATATTTAATATAAAAAAAAAATAAATAAAAATAAAGAAAAAGATTTAACAAGACATTTATAATTAACGAAATATAAAAAAAGGAAAGAAATTTAATCAAAAATAATTAAAGAATGATATTAAAATTCAGAAGTGATAAAGTTAAAAATACAAAATATTCTTCTTATTAGTCTAATCTAAATTATCTAAAATTAGCATACAATTCAAACCTCTCTTAGAATTTTCGTTGGTAGAAAATTAATATGTCAAAAAAATATTAACTGAAAAATTGGATTTAAATTAGAATTTAATATAAAGAACAATTGTAAAATAATCATTTGTGTGATGATATCTAACTTTTACTAAAGCCTTTAGAACAAACAGAAAGTCTTAAATCGTTAATAAAAAAAATATTAAAGAAAATCTAAAACAACAAATTAAAAATCTTTATACATGAAATGTTTAAAAAATGTTCTAACTTGAGAATTGAATATTAAAGAAAATCTTTAAATAGAAAACTTACTAAAATTATTAAAAAGAAACCACTGGATAATATAAGATCTACACGGAGAAAATTCGACCGTCTAATTTAAAAGTCAGTACCGAACTGATCCAAAAATCTATTTTTCTAAACCTCGAAATATTTAAAATGGGCGGGTAAAAAGAATAGGGAACCACCAAAAGCAGAGCCATTCTCAAATCCTCTTCGGGTTCGCTTTTCAGGAACCGTCTGATTGGTCTGAGAAAACCTCAACTACCCTGTCGTTCCCGGTCTAGTTGGCTTTACTTGACACAGATGTCGTTACTATGACCATTTCTACGTTATTTTCCAAATTATTACTAATATCCGTGTAAATATTATAATTACCGTAAACACAATTACACATGATTAAAACTAACCCTAACTAAAATATATTTTAAGGTCTGTCCTTAAAAAAACCAAAACAAATCATATTTATAATTTGATTTCATTAGGTTTCCCTGTTTCATCTTATATTGTCACGCGTTTTGGCCTTAGCTCGGCTCTTTTAAATTAAAAAAAAAGAAAAAAAAATTTAGAAAAGAAGTAAAAAAAATACGAAGAAGAAAAAAATATTATTAAGTTAGCGATTAAGAAAAATAAATATTTATGGAATTTGCAGGGGTCTAGTCAGTGAACAAATTTATGCCCTAGCTCAGAAAATTCGGAGAGTAGGGGCGGTTAAGAGCGCCATTGACTTTAGACGGAAAAAAAAGTCAGAAATCCCCCAAGGTGTATTTAGGGCCTTACAAGTTCCACAAATACATAAATATAAAAAAGTAAATAAATAAACAAAAAAAGTCAAGATCTTAGAGAATTATGTAGACATAGGGCCAAAGGAAATATAAAAAAAATTAATGCAAACTGATTAGTTTCAGTACCCTCTATTGAAATATAAAAGGAAAATATAGGAAACAGTAAATAGAAAATACCAAATAGCAAATAGTAAATTAAATAAATCAATAAAAAAAAATTGTGCACCAAGAAAAATATATCTCACAATACGCAAGTAACAAAATTACGTAAATACCTAGGTACCTTTCGTGATCACGTAAGATTTACAAAATAAAATATATATGTATATATCAGCGCAACTAAATTCAGCTAAGATATCAAATTAATCAACAAATTAATAAATCAAATAAATAATACTAAACCAATTCACTAATAATAATAATTAATAATATAATTATTAAATAAATAAATCAAAATAATCAACTAATAATTATGAATTCATCAGTTCAAGAAATTTAGATATCGATAAAAAAAATGAATAGATTTAAATTTTAAATAGAGACAAAAAGAAACTGTGTCAGCTGTATTAAATTTACAAAAAAAAATTAAAGGAAAAAAAAATGAAATATTATTTTATCAACAGAATTAAGTATGTGAAAATTTATTCTAATTAAATTATAATGTTAAAAAAATTATCTACGTTCAGTATTCGTACGCACCAATGAAATTCAAATCGTAAGATAGGGAAAAAAATAAAAATTGAATTGTACGATACCAAATAGTTGAAAATCTTCTAAATCAAATCAATCTTAGGCAACACCGTCGGCTGTCAACTGTCAACCGTCGACTGTCAACTCCTCCAGAAAAGTAAAATGGATACAGCGAAAAAAAAACTGCTCCAACAAAAAAACTGGCTCAGAGAGAAGTCTTCAACACAGAAGAAAAACTTCTTCGGCCCAGACAAAAAAACTTCTTCGGTCCAGACAAAAAAACTCTTCGGCTCCGACGAAAAAAAAACCCTACGGAGAAATAATATTATAGTTTCTCCATAGTACGAGATACCATAAAAAAAGATAGTTTTTTTTTAAAGAAGAAAAAAAGTGGAAAGAAATGTATTAATTTAAAAAAATAGGCTTTACCTGCTAACTCAGGGTTTTCTACGAATCCTCAGGTGATTAATATTATTTCTTCCCCTGGATGGAATGGGGTGCTCAATAAAAAAAAGGCGGGCTGCTTGGTTGACCCACGTCAGCGTTTTGAGGTGAAAATCCCGTCACCGGTAAACCGTAGCACCGTCCAAAAAACAAAAGGTAAGATAGGATGCTGCAGTAATTTTTGAGGCACACTCGAAAATCCCCACAAGGGTAAAAATCAAAAACTTGACAAAAATGACCGAGAGGCCTCTGTACCTCACACTAGCTGAACATAAAGTGACCAAACCAAGGTAGTTCCAAGAAAAACGAAAACCTTTTTTGCAACAAAGAAATAGCCAGATAAAAACACGAGCCCTTGATAAAATATGGATTGCCAACCATGAGCTGAATAAAGACATGAAGAAAAAGTTATATATTAAAGGAAAATAAAGTTAATATCAATAATTTATATAATTAATAGAATAAATAAAGTTAACGAGATTAATGAAAGTTATATAGAAATTTGCTTATCAAAACATTCAAAAATTAATAAATAACAACAATCTAGAGATATTGCGCATGACTCACTTGCCGGATCGATACGATATTTTTAAGACAATTATGCTTAGAAAATTCTACCTAAAAATTAAAATAGAGCAACATAAATTTAATGAGTTTAACTAAGTGACAATAGGCTCAATAATTACTGTTGATTAAATAAAATACAAAAATATATAATCAATTTATTAAAGTATATTTTGGGTTGCCTAATAGTTAATGTTAATAAAAATATAAATAAATATTTGACAGTTCAATTCAAAAATTTCTAACCTACGTATTTAGTATATAAACAGAATTAACGGCGGAAAGAATTATTTTATCTATTTCGGCTAAAATAAATATTAAATTGTATCAAATCAAACTAGTTTTGTACTGCAAAAAAAAATGTTATTAAGTGTGAAATATGTTTAGTTAAAAATAAGGATGGAATAATTACTTTTGTTAACATGTAAGTACGATTTATTTATTCTTGGTTTACTGAATTGAACTGATCGATATTTCAGACTAATAATAATATCAATTAGCGTTAAATTATTAAAGAAAAGAAATAAAATAGTTTAGTGAAATTTTGGCACGTTACAATATGTTTATTTATTTCACATAATTTTGGATATTTTGGATAAAAAAAGGAGGACAGTCCTTAATTTTCAGAATATCATTACGTGAACTTTACTTTAATATTTAAATTAACAATTATACTTGTTTTTATCCAAAATCTGTTTGTATTGGCCCGTGGGAGGTCTATCGTGAGAAGAGTGTCGTTTTAGAGTTTTATTGCTTTCTAGGGGTTTTGCTTATATAATCTCGAAGTTAAAATTTAGGGTTTTACAGCTTTAATGATTGATGCTAGTCGTTTCTAGCTGTTTCAAAGCAAGTATTATATTAATTTATGGACGTGGGATTTTAAACTTAACAGAAAAATATTTAGTTTTTCCCAGAGAAACGGGTCCTTCATTCTAAACAGTTTTTACGATCTTCTGAAAAAATACCAATTTAAGGGCGGAAACACATGACAAAGGTTTAACAAGCTTGGTTTGTTGTCTGCTCTAAAATATTCCATTACAAATTACCCTTTACCCTAGAGTGAAGCTATTGTTTCCATTAATATCAAAACAAAAGAAAATTGAGAAAAAACACCCACTAAAATAAAAAAAACAATAAAAAAAATCTAACACAAGAAAAAAAATAATGACCAAAACAAACAAAACAATAGGTTCACGATATGATTCCTGTTACAAAATGTTAAAACTATACTAGTACTTAACTAAACTGAAGATCCTTGATTGTTCGTTGACTGCTATTGGATGTGGACTGCGATTCTTCGGCGATTTACTTTCCGCGCGCGTTTAACCGATTTGCGTTTCCGTATTCTCGAATCTCGTGTCGTTTGCACTTCTTTCAACCTTTTGATCCACTGTCTTGGCGAACACTTAACGCTCACTGTCTTTGTCAAAATTTCTTTTCAGTGTCCTAATGTCTCAATTCTGCATTGGCTTGCTGAATTCTTATTTGTGCACTGTCCTGAATTATCACCGTCCGATCGAAGTCAATGGCCCGTTAACGCGCTCGCGAATCAAAGTCTCCACGTACTGTAATGTTCCCGAAACTATTGGTGCATGGCTTCACCTGTATGTTCATCTGGATGGCCTCGGAAATTCGGCCATATCACTTGCATCCCTGTGATATCTGCATGCTGCTCTACTTGAACGGAAAACATCCTATTTTCCATTCTGTTGACTTTGTCCCCGACTTTTCTCTGCATAAACTTGCATTTACGTTCCAACTGCCCCCATCAAAATGCTGCTCATTTCTTTCGGATATAGCATTTACATAGGCTTTCAATAGTACCTGCCTACGTCTCATTCCGAAAACATCCTGTGTATCAACTCCATTCTGGATAAGCATCGCCATAACTGTGGTTGTATGAAAAACCAGGTTCTCGAACTCCGTGTTACTGTTTGGTTAAGCATATTATGACTAAACGTGGTAACCTCTCTGCTGCATAGTGTATGTCATTTTTCCCAATCTTGTTGTTAGGACCTCTATATATTTAGTGTTGGCTGAGGGGTCGTGAAATTAACTGTGGTCACTACGTCTACTCCAATCTCCAACAGTTATATGTGTCTGTCTCAAAATGCTCTGGGGGTACTGAAATGTTGATATGTATCTATGCCTAACCATCCATTTACTGTGTTTCTCTGGATCCCTCAGAATATCACTCTGTAGTTGGTGTTGTACCATTGATGTGACATTCTTCACGTACATAGTCTTCCGGAGAACATCTCGCTGAACTCAGGATCTACATCATACTTCCTCCTCGAAAACAGTCCAAACCTTCCACTTTATTATCGATTGACATCATTTCAGCAAATAAACATAAAACAACAGTGGTAATATGGATGATTGTCAGAATAACGAATCCTATGAAATATTTAACTTTCTAAAACACAAAAAAAATTAAAACGTTCTTACAAGAGAAACATGTTTTCAAAAAAACAATTTTTTGAAAACAAAATACGTTAATAACGATGAAAATTTTACTCTTGGTCACTGAAAACTACTTCGCATCTATATTCATACTTCCTTTATATTCTCTACGTTTCAAACACCACCTGTATTTCCATTTTACAACGAATGTCTTATCGAGGTGGGCCTGTATGTAGCTTTTCATATTTTGACCATCACACTCAGACATCAGGTTTTCTTATATATTATAATAGAACTCGAGTTAGATAATTCTGCATTTTTGTAGCATCTGATCTATCAGGTAAACTCTAGAATTTCTGACAATATTACAGCATTTATTTTCCTGGTTACTTTTGAAAAATTTAGGTATCCTAAAACTTAAAATATTTCTTTATTCGTGATTCTAATACGTGATCTACTAAAATAAAACCCTGTAAACAGTTTAAGAAAGAATTATATCAAAATTTTTGGAAAAAAGAAATAAAAACTTGGGAAAAGAAATACAAGTTGATAAAATAAATGTTAAATAAATCAAAAATGTATAAATATTATTCAAAGTATAAAATTCACGATGTACCTATAATTAATAATGGAAAATAAATTGATTGCAGTTAAGTATAAAATACCTATTATGGTTATCTAGTTATAAAATTTACCACATCAAAATAATGTTGGCAAGACCAAGTCATTAAAAAGGACCTATATTATATACCTGGAAATCTAACAAAATTAAATATTTAAGGTGGCTATTGCCTCTTAGTAGTAAACTAACTTCTTTTCCTGCCAACAGCTGATTTAAAAAAAAACTGTGTAGAAAAAAATTAATAAAAAGATTTGTATATACCTATAAATGCTGAATAAACAGAAATATATTTTAATTATCTAAATAGATAACATTATCTGGAAATAAATTAATAATGAAAATGAATTTATAAAAACCACCTGAAAATTAAAATAGATAAATTAGATTAAATCAAACAAACAGAGCAATCATTCAAAATTAAAACGATGTTAGTTATATTAAACAAATAAGATAAAAAAATTAATACCCAAATTAGACAAAAATAAATAAATAAACCAAACAAAAAAATGTTTAGTTCAATCTGAAAAATAAAATACCTGAAAATAATCGTTATCATTATTTTCACTTAGCTCAGAGCAACAAATATTTTCTTTAACGAATGGAGAGAGAGAAAAATAATGAAAAAAAAACTGTATTATCGTCCTGGCAAATAAAAGTCACTTACGTATGTTACACATTATTTAAACAAATATTTAAAAAAAAATAGATACTTATTTTCAACAATAAAACACAAGAGAGAAAAGAAAACTGTATATATTCAATGTACCTTTGAATGCAAATTATTACTCTGAACCTTGTTTCACTTTAAGCAAATTATTACTCTGAACATTTACTTCGTTTTAATGTTTTAGAATACCTATGCTGAATTATACTAACCCTTTTCTCTGTCAGTTTCTATTTCTTCTTATATGATGTTTAATCTTCTAAAGATCCGATGTATCACTGATTTTCCCCCATGTAAGGTGTACTGGAGAAATTTCTTTGCCATCTCCTGTGTCTATGCAATCACTCTGCCTTAGCTTTTAGCGGTCTACCCTCTTGGGCGAATATGTCCTCATATTCCTGGAGAAATTTCTTTACCATCTCCTGCTCCGCCATATCCAGATGCCCACATTCAACCTTTGAATGTACCTCAGATGAGCTTGAGTGTACCCCATCTGAACTTGAGTGTACTCCTCCTGAGGATTACCTATCCGACCTTGAAGGAAAAATGGTCAAAACGCTCGAGCCTAATTCTTTACAGGTACCGAAGTATGAAAAATATGGATTTTAATATGGTCTGTTGTGTGGCTGTCCATTCAGTATGCAAATAACGGTTATCTATTGTGATTTTTGATGGATTATGATAGGTTTTCTATTGTAGCCGTTAACTGTAGAAATGTTGACGGCAAAGTGGTTCAGTGGTTAAGACCATAGTGTGTGCAGGGACCCGGGTGTATACAGATACACTACAATCATAACCAGGTAATTACAATATTATTGATTTCTTCATGAGTTTAACCAGTCAGGGTTGCATGCAACCAAGCCTTGATCCTCCGGTCTGCGCTAAACCTTAGGCGTTAAACCCACGAGTACTTTCTAGTCTATTGCTTTTTATTCCAAGGGTTATTCGCATACATGTTCTGTCTATTGCAATCTTCGAATTGAGGGTTCGAATTTTCCGTCCTACGGCGTCCATGAGCGTTTCCGCCTTCTCTGTGTAGAGCCGTTATGTATAAAGATACCTTGCTTCCCCTAACTTGCGTAAAATCGCCGACCAGAGTGGATCCAGTGCTACTAGCTGTGGGCGATTCTCCTTTCCCCCACCTGCTACTGCCACTGTCTTTTATCCCAGACAGCAATTCAAGGGTTCCTCCCTCCGAATTCTCAGCACGCTCTGGTCGATAGTTTCTTACGCCATCACTGACCTCCTTATCAGTGAACGCAGGTTCAGCACTCATTGTCGTGAATGACAAATCCGTAAATAAATTAGGCGTACATCTGATATGTCCACACTCTATCCTCTAACTTCCTTGCACTAAAATCTCTTCCTTTCGTGCAATAACTTCCTTCTGTTTACCCGTGCTTTTCGGAGCATGTCTAGGCCACCTTTAGTAAGTCCCTAGACCAGATTCAACGTCCTGTATATAGTTTTTAGGATCCGTTGATCCGAACCCGATAGACCAATTTGCTGCTAGTGAATTACATCGCCTTCTCCACAACCTTACATGCATAACCCAGTACCCTATCTAAATTATTGTCGAAAAAACTATTCTCTTATTTTCGACGACTACTTTTTAAAACACCCTCGTAAAAGATTTAAAGCTCTCTGGGACGTAACCGTCACTTCATTGTGTCCCGTCCAGGTACCTACTATTGAAATTGGGGTCTTAAAAAAAACATCTGGTTCCAGTTCACAAGTGCATCGATTTTCATCTAGAATTCGTTATCTACAAACGTTACCTAAACTCTCTAAACGGAGAACAATTTTTTTTTCTATTTTTGTTTCTAGAATAAGGAAATGAATATAAAGTAGCATCAAAAGTAATAGTAAAAATAAATGAAGTATGCTGCAGTATAAGTCAATTGTTGCAAACCCAGGTAATAAATATTCAACAAGCCAAAACGCCTAATAATTTCACAAAAAAAAACACAGCCGACTTTCCCATTTGTCCAACTGTAATAAAATTTTAGCTTTTTTTAGAAAGACATATAAAAAAATTATTCATCAAATAACAAATAACAGTTATTCCATTACACAAATAACACTTATAGAAACCAAAAAAAAAACATTTAATATTTTAATCAAAAAGACAAAGGTCCACAACAATACTTATTACTGTATAACGACATGTGAATACTTCGTTGCATGTCGAGAGAGTTCGCTGACTTTTAATTAGTTCTATCTATGAAACATTACGTGCAATTACTAATTACCAAAAAAAAAAATCTTAGTTGACCATTGTTCCTGCTGCTGACAGATGTTGACATATTTACCTGTGCGATTTCTTTGTCATAAAGATTTACGCTAATTACTTTATCGCAATCGATTTAGTAATAACCTTCAAGTTTCCTTAATTTTTTTTTTAAATGAAATAAAAAGAAACATCTATCGAAACATCATGAATCTTTCTTAAAACAAAACACTATCCTGAGATTAAATATTGAATTACTCTCTGAATTACCGCAAATACTACTTTATGTAAAAACATATTCTGGCAATTATTCATTAAGAGAAAAAACTTAAAATCAATAACACCAAGATCATTTAAAATTTCTACAAAATTTCTAAATCACTCTTATCGTTGTAACAAATATACAAAATAAAAAACATGGAATGCATTTCAAGAAAGTAATAAAATCAAATATCGCCAACGAAATTACTTTAAATCAACAAATAAAATTTTGTGTTCGTACCGATACAAAAAAAACTGAAAAGACCTTGTGCTACAACTAGTGCTACAACTATGTTTAAAACAAATACAATAAACCAAGATAAAACATCAAAAATAATAGAATTCTAACATTTTAATCACTAACATCCATTAATAAAAACATATTAGAAAATACATTTCCGATCGATTATATAAAAACATTATTTTATTTATTACAATTATTATGACTAAATAGAGTTACTAATACTGTTAAAAATTACAAAAGGAAATTAAAGGTAATCAAAAAAAAAATTAGTCTTTACTTTTTAAATTAAAGCAAAAATAAAATCAAAAACAATAATCTGGGTACAAACTACAAATTGATTTTTGTGTATCCCACCGTAGCTGTCACCAATTTTTATGTGACAAATCTTTTCGGATTAATCACTTGTCTATGGGTAGCGTGACTATTTTATAATTTATATAATTAAAATAATTTATTGAGCGGTAGGGAGAACTTGGATTAATGAGAGCACCGTCTTTTCCTAGCGTAAATATAGTTTATCGTTTATATATAAAAAAAAACAAAATATAGCCAGCTAATAATAGAAATTAAGGCATCGCACTTTTATGGTAAGGGTTCTTTCTGAATTAAGTTACTATAAACTATATTGCCACTTACCTTATTACGTCAACATCCGTCAGCAATAAATCATCAACAAGAACCTGTCGAAGACTTCATTGATCCCCTTGTAGATCTCCTGCTTCGGTCATGGACTTATTCTTTAGATTAAACCACTCGACCGGTTATCACAGTGTTCTTTTAGATAGTTTAATATTTTAGAGAAAAGGTGAGATTCGAAAATAAAATGCCGATTTTTCACAACACCTAACTATATTTAATATAAAAAAATAAATAAAGAAAAAGATTTAACAAGACATTTATAATTAACGAAATATAAAAAAAGGAAAGAAATTTAATCAAAAATAATTAAAGAATGATATTAAAATTCAGAAGTGATAAAGTTAAAAATACAAAATATTCTTCTTATTAGTCTAATCTAAATTATCTAAAATTAGCATACAATTCAAACCTCTCTTAGAATTTTCGTTGGTAGAAAATTAATATGTCAAAAAAAAATATTAACTGAACAATTGGATTTAAATTAGAATTTAATAAAAAGAACAATTGTAAAATAATCATTTGTGTGATGATATCTAACTTTTACTAAAGCCTTTAGAACAAACAGAAAGTCTTAAATCGTTAATAAAAAAATATTAAAGAAAATCTAAAACAACAAATTAAAAATCTTTATACATGAAATGTTTAAAATTTCTTAACTTGAGAATTGAATATTTAAGAAAATCTTTAAATCGAAAACTTACTAAAATTATTAAAAAGAAACCACTGGATAATATAAGATCTACACGGAGAAAATTCGACCGTCTAATTTAAAAGTCAGTACCGAACTGATCCAAAAATCTATTTTCCTAAACCTCGAAATATTTAAAATGGGCGGGTAAAAAGAATAGGGAACCACCAAAAGCCGAGCCATTCTCAAATCCTCTTCGGGTTCGCTTTTCAGGAACCGTCTGATTGGTCTGAGAAAACCTCAACTACCCTGTCGTTCCCGGTCTAGTTGGCTTTACTTGTCACAGATGTCGTTACTATGACCATTTCTACGTTATTTTCCAAATTATTACTAATATCCGTGTAAATATTATAATTACCGTAAACACAATTACACATGATTAAAACTAACCCTAACTAAAGTATATTTTAAGGTCTGTCCTTAAAAAAACCAAAACAAATCATATTTATAATTTGATTTCATTAGGTTTCGCTGTTTCATCTTATATGTTTATTTATTTCACATAATTTTGGATATTTTGGATAAAAAAAAGGAGGACAGTCCTTAATTTTCAGAATATCATTACGTGAACTTTACTTTAATATTTAAATTAACAATTATACTTGTTTTTATCCAAAATCTGTTTGTATTGGCCCGTGGGAGGTCTATCGTGAGAAGAGTGTCGTCTTAGAGTTTTATTGCTTTCTAGGGGTTTTGCTTATATAATCTCGAAGTTAAAATTTAGGGTTTTACAGCTTTAATGATTATGCTAGTCGTTTCTAGCTGTTTCAAAGCAAGTATTATATTAATTTATGGACGTGGGATTTTAAACCTAACAGAAAAATATTTAGTTTTTCCAAGAGAAACGGGTCCTTCATTCTAAACAGTTTTTACGATCTTCTGAAAAAATACCAATTTAAGGGCGGAAACACATGACAAAGTTTTAACAAGCTTGGTTTGCTGTCTGCTTCAAAATATTCCATTACACAACAAAATAATTTTGACCCTTAGACTACCTTTGTTCGGCGATTCCTGCATCGCCTACTATCAGAGTCGATGCACGACGTACGGCAGTCTTCTGCCTCTGTCTAACTTATCGTGCGGTAGCGACGCGACGTAAGTCGGAGTTGTATCGTATTAAGGCGGGGCTTAGGCGAAATCTCCGGCCGCCTTCGCATGAAGTCGTGGAAGCTCGGTAGGCTTAGAAGTTAAGGGGATATTCCCGATATGTCATAAGGGGATATATCACATTTCGTTACGGGGAAATTTCATTATGATTCATTATACGTAGCATTTAAAACTTTTATATGAAAATTCAAAAAACGTTTAAAGCAAATTGGAAACATTTTTCGGGCTTGTCCAAGATTATTCAAAATGATATAACCAGTTGTATTTCAGAACACGCCACAGAAATAAAAGAACCCGAAATAAAAAAGCGCGTTATTTTATTCGGTGCAAGAAGACGATACAACAGATATTACAGAAAAGCCTCAGTGTGCTATTTCAATTCGATATGTTAATAAAAGCGGCTAAGTCAAATTGGCTTTGCGAATTTTATTTTATGAAATATTAGATTACATTGTTATACATTTAGAAATAAGGTTGGCAGATAGGTACTTGTATCTCAATTATTTTTGTTTATCTCTTGCGGGTAAAATTTAAAGAATCCTATAAAAAATTTCCAACGCATTTAACAGTGATTTAATGGTACGTATACATCGCCGCTTTCTATGTTCGTTGTTCAATCGGGACGGCCGGTGAAGACACCGCAAGCATTCCGCGCGCATTTATCAGTGACTATGTGTATTTTCTTTGAATAAATTCTCTTTTTTGTGTTTTTCTTTGAATATTGTTTATTAATGGAATGTTTAAAGAGTCGCACTACTTATCACAAAAATTGCGTAGTTCTTCTCGGACGATAGAGACATGATTAACGACGAAACGAATGTTCGCCGGATTTCTATTGATCGCGGGATGTTCGTTAAAACAATAAAAGTAATGCGCGGCCAACGCTCTGCGCGCGAGCTGCGCATTCGCAGCGCAGCGCACCAATATATACGTACCATAACAAACAAAAAATGGTATTGACCAACGTAAATTAATGAATAAATTGCAGGTATTAATAATAGATATGATAATTTCGATTATAAAATAATTTAAGGAGAATAATCCTGAAAATATATTTCCAGAGACTTTCAAATTGTTTGTTTTGTTTGTTACTACACCATTTACAAGTATATTTGGTTTGAGAGACATTTTTCATGTTTGAAATGCATTAAAATTTATAGTAGTATTATAGTATAGATTCCATGAAAAATAAATGTTTATCGTCACTTGCCTTACTTTCAATCTATAAAGATCTTTTCACAGCTCTTCAACAATCTGATGATTTTACTGATATAATAATAAATAACTTTTCTTTATTAAGAGACTGACTCACCAATTTAATATATAAAACATAATTATTCTTTCTCACAATACTACCAATTTTTAAGTTTGCGTCAATAAATAAAAACAAAATAAAATTCTATGATGTAATCCATAGTGACTCCATTGTAATAGATAAAAAACATATACCTACTTGTACATTATGTCAATCATTATATCATTACATTGACTGCTGTTATTTTTGCTTTAGTTTTGTCCTAAATATTCTTGAGCTATGTTTTTAACCCAGAGATAACATATATTTACAAACTGGGTTAGGGTATTATGTAAATTAGGGGGGGGGGCAAATAGACGCAACTAAAATTTTGTCGCCTACCCAGTCACAAGGGTCACGAGCCGCAACTGGCTATTAGTCAGGTGCTAGGGGAAATCCCCTCCGGCACTTTAGCTGGGTCTAAGAAGCATTTCATTGTTTTGTCCTTGGCTGTAGTGTCGTGGCCAGGGAATTGCACTGTATAACGAAGCCTGATGAGACTACCTTGTCCGTCATACCAGATACCCTCTACTGTCTGTAGTCGTGTATCGCAGGCAGAGTGCGTGAAGTGTCTTAGCATAACCGGTCGGACCAAGAGGAGGCAACATTACCAAAAAAATGCGTGGCTAGAGAGAAGACTACCCCGTGAGCATTTTATTCCTTTAAGGGAAATGTGTTCTAGGTGACGTCGATGTTACGTTACCAGGCCCTTCTGGTGCCCTATATGGGAGATATATAACTGTTATAACGCAGATACATACATGTGACAATATCCAACTTTGTTCACTGGGTAGCCTCTACTGGCCCCAACCTTGGGGCACCAGGGGGCAACCCATTGTATTTTCTCGTCTCCCTCACTTCTACATGCGGGGCTCTGTAGAAGTGGACTGACTAACCCTTGGGGTTCAGCACCAGCTTTACCAGAATTCCAATGTAAGGACATCGAGTTGGCGAGTCATCAACTCGAGGGAGGAAGACCATGGTCAGAAAAAAAGGAGGCAATAGAGAAATAGAGATATATCCTCTATTATATATCTGGGACAACACCGATAGACCTAAGGCGAGACCAAGTTAAAGAGGCGGAGAAAATGGAGACAGATCCTCCAGCCTTTACCTCAAGGGTACCTGAACCGGAGACAAGCTCCTCGACTGTGATTAACCTCCCTTCCACTTATTCTATATTCTAGACACAGCTAAAGTGCTCGAAGGGATTCCTTGTACCACCTAACTAGGAGCTTCCTCGCCAAAGACAAGGTCTCGTATCTCCTAGAGGGACTTATTTTTTATAATAATAAATATTTATATGCAATGGATACCCCAATATCGAAGAAACCGTGGAAGAGCTAAGAAGACTTGGAAGGAGGGTGTCACAAGAGCAATGAGTGCCAGAAATCTAAGCGAGGGACAATGGAACGATCGGAAGACGTGGAAGTTAGGCATCGGACAACGTCGCAAGACGTTCTAAACCGATATATATATAGTCTTATGTATAGTTCTTTTGTTTTTTGGTATACTTCTTCTGTTGGTGTTAGTTTATTTAGGTTAAATATTATTTTTAGTATTTTATTTTGTTCTCTTTGTAACATGTTTAAGTTTTTTTCTGTAGTATTTAAAAACGAAAAATAGATAATATATTTATATTTTATCGAAATCTAACGGTCCTATAAGTATATTAGAAGAAGGACTAGGCCAGTTCGGCCTCACTAAATCCAAAATGGCTGCAGTTTGGCGTCGGGTCATTAATTGCTTTTGAACTGCTTTGAACAAACCCTGTTCTCTCAGATGGGAAACGCCTTTAGGACCGGAGTGTAGGGATCTCCCTCTCTACTATAAACAGAGGGCCTACCCACTAAACACATCTTTGTCTACCCTCAGTCCCCGTCTCGGAATCGCCCGGGGCATTATTTCAAGACAGCGGGTTGTCTTATGTGTAACTCTTCCTGTATAGTTCTGAAATTTGGTCTTAATGATAACCCTCAGCATTTCGGCAACCGCTATGCTCTTCTCTTTGTCTTCACCCATAAGTGCCGCGACATTACCCAGCCTGACCTTCGCAACCAAACCTTGGTGCCGCATCTTGCCTCTAGTCCGTGCCTAAATTCTTCCACACTCGAATAGAGTGTGCGTAGGAGCAGCGTACTTCTCGCAGTACACACAACCATCTCTATCTTTGCACACTATAACGCCACCTTGGGTGAAAAAGTTTATAATGGGAACTCAGGTTCACCAGGTTCCCTTACAAATAGGTTCCAGCTAGCTCAGTAAATAATTAAGTAAAATATATGCACAGAACAGGAGATATCAAAAGGGAGATGTATGGAAAAAGTGTACTGATTGAAAAGTCTAAAATGTACTGGATTCGTTTAATAAATATTAAATTTAAAGTTAAAATAAATTGCCAAGATCTATCATAAAATGTAGCAAATATTTAAATACGAAATAATGAAATATATATACTAGTAAAATGAACTATCCGTAAAATAAATTAAATCATGAATAGTATCACAAAATATTGTTGTGACTAAACTGTGAACAACCCTGATGCGTATTTGTGATTATGATTAAATGACTATAAAGAATAAAATGAAATTTAAATGTAAAAAAATCCCCTATACCAAGTTCACATACGATCGTATATTTAATGTAATAAATTTTAATCAATCATAAAGTCCTCGTACTCATCTCGTACGACCATCACACACAGTCCGTGTTGTAAAATCCTGTCCTCTAAAATAAATAGTTGTACAAAAGAACATTACACAGCTGTACATGTCTCTTACCAACTGACGAATATATCCTTCTACAAGGCTTCTCTGGAATTCTGAACCACACACAGGCCAAAAGCGCCCACAACTAGTGCCAAAACTGCACAACCAGTCTTCTCGACTCACAATAGAATTCCAGACAACTCCAAAGAATCAATTCCAATTCGGAACGGCAAGGCAAGGCCAAAAAAACTTCAATGGAGTTTTTATCAGTCAGTCAGGATCAGAAATGCTGCGTTTACCACGGCGGTTCGAAGTAGAAGAAGGACGAGTTATTTGCAAAATCCTCAGAACATGCTCGATTCCAAGTCAGAAATACCAACATAAAGTTTAACACAGGCAACCAGTAAAACAAAAGACCCAAAATAAAATTTGACATAAAATTTTATTTAATGCGTACGGATTGAGTGAAACATTTTATTACATCATAATAAAATTATAATAATCCCTATACGAACATAATATCTTCGGAAAATTATTAATACATTTTCCGATCATATAAAAAAACCGTTTAAAAAGATCGAAAACCTAATTTACAAAGATCTATCTGTCAACCTTCAACGCCGGTGTCACACGATCAGCTGACAAACAATTGAAACGTCAGTCTGTAAATCGTAATATAAACAAGATGAAATTTAGGGAAAAATCAACTATAATCAGGTAAAACCAATTGATTACACACAGGAAAAATACATAATAAAATTCTTAACCCATACCTATGTATATTGCAGACCCAACATTCCCACTTGTTGCGTTGAAAATAGACCAAAGATAATCACATCAAGTTTATGTTCAAGAATCCTCCGAAGAAATATGCCAAGAAAATTATCCTAACACAAGCATAAGTCTAAATAAAGAATTAGTAACCACTGTAGAAAGAAAGGTAGTTTTAAACAGACAAATTAATATTATAGTAATGAGGTTTTATATTACAGTTATCGGAGACAACTCCATCCAAAGAAATTGTTGTGATGATGAGACTTATAGATAAGATATTATTAGAAATTATATGTACAGTTAAGAAGTAAGCTAATTAAACGTTATTATTCAAGTTATTCAAGTAAGTTTTAGTTTAATTCCTAAAAATAAGCAAAATAAGTAAAATAAGTTACGGTGAAATTTTGAACCGTTAACAACACCCTTTTCAAGTATGTGCCAAAACACCAATGACCCGTGATAGCTTGAGTACAGACCCTATTCAAAAGCGGTTCAAAAAAGGTCTGTTTCCAACAGAGTCTGTTCAAAAGCTGTTCGGTATCGGTTCAAACAATTCAAAAGCAGTTCATAAACAGATCATGACACGACGCCAAACGGCCATCTTGAATTTAGTGAGGCTGAACCGGCCTAGCCCTTCTACTTATATTTGCACTTATTATTTTAGACTCACCCTGTAGAAACTCCTTAGTGTCACTTTTATGAACTGTTAGTCTGCGACGTGAAATTAGTTTCCAACTCAAGATTTACTCATTTTTCTGAAATAATGCCTCTTCGAAACATGACCTAAATATTTATTTAGGGCCAGAACCCTTCGGTTTATTAAATTTGTCTCAGGTAAATTCTAAATTGCTCCTCAGAGAGAGACTGGAGCAAACCTCCGGCTGAGTTAGATTAAACTTCGCAAAATAAAAATTTTGTTTTCATAATGAAACGCATGTTTACCGTCTAAATCAAAACGTGAAACGAGTTTACGTTGAAAGGTCTTCTCTTTAATATTACTTTTTTAAAAGTTTTTCAATCTGGAAATACATAAATCTCCGTTATACTGGATGCTTCTCTAACTTAAAATAAATTCAGGAAGATATTTTAGGTAAATGTACCAATGCTCGCCATATTAACAAAAGTGTATAACACGTATGATGATATATCCAAATTATATGGTATATTGCTTTTGGTAATAATTTCATTTGTAAGCAAATATATCGAATCCATTATTCTATTTTAAATGCAATTGTCCCAGTTATCGTCATTATCGTGTTTGAGTAATCGTCATATTTAAATGAAACGCTGTATTTATATTAGACATGTGAAATGAATATTTACTTAATATGAGCAATTGTTATTTTCAAGACTTTTTTACTCCAGTATCTTTTATGCACATAGCTCTTATATTTCTTGCAATGGATCATGCCCTCTTAAGAATATTCTTGAAAGTTTGTTGAAGTTGTTTGTGCTATCGAAATTTTATTTTGCTTTGCAGTTTCGTTTTAAGTTAAATATTAGTTTTTCTTCTGAATCTCCTTTTTCAAAGGTTTCAATAATTATTTAAGCTACGGAAAGTTATAATGAGAGGAATGGAATTTATCTATTATCCATATATTATCAATTAAGATGTTTTCCTCTGGTAGGCTTAAATTGATAAAGATTGTGGTCTCATTTTCATCGCTATAGGGTCTGTACAATAACCTTATCTCACAAAGTTGTTCTTAATGGATAAACCATTATTATCAGCTTCAATCGTTTTAAGCGTGTTATCTGCGGAATATTTACGTAAGTTTTCTTACCATATTATCTGATAATACCAGAAATCGTCAACCCCATGTCCTGATATTCGTCATCTCTAATTAACATATATTTTCTTTAAAATCCCGAAACAAAATGGTATGACGGAGACTGGTACACATATTCTTGCTGCTTTACATAACACCATTAAAGAGAGGTCTAGACATAGTAACATTAATCTATACGCAAATATAATTTTTACTTCCATGCACCAGTAATCGTCATATGTGCCGATTATTAGGACACCACCACTTTTATTAGACTAGTAATCGGCACACGAAAATAAACTAAAAATATTCTTTAAATCTTGTATAATCGCATAAAGATAGCAAGTACCGGTTAGCATCAATACCGGTTTTTTAATATAAACCATGCATAATAAAACTTAATTTTGTATACTTCTAATCTATCTTAAAACTTTGGATGTCTTAACACGTTAAAGAACTTGCACAGAATCAACATCGTCCCAATCACGTACTAAAAAGTGATGCAGAAACGAATTACGACAGTTATTATAAAATACACATGTTGCGAAATCGATCAAATCATATCAAATCTGTGAAATGCATTTTAATTTATTATTGCGCTATACTATAAAAATTCCTTAATATTTGACAACAACTGCGATGTGACAAAGAAAGTGACGAAATACTGGTACAGTGCCGATTACTGGTACACTTACCTTTATTCTATTACTGGAAATAAGTTTCATTTTTTCTGGAATTTACGATATGGCTAAAGAAATGGTAAGTGCCGTTTCATATCGTCCGTTCTGACCATCAGCGCTGATCATCCGTGTTAATTTTCAAGGTCAAGGTGTCTCATTAAGACATTTCTAGATGTCATTTAATAAAAATTGACATAATACTTGTCAAAAATTAACACTAATTTTAAGAAGATTAAAAAGGGCAGAGCCAAAAATATTACAGTTAACACAAAGATTTACTTTTTGTATGACCCCCCGTTTTCAGACACACAAATCTATTTCCAAAAAATCACTTTTTTCGAATTTTAAATTACAATAATTACAATTTAAAAATAATTTTAGTCAATATAAAAATAAGTGGGTGTCCGGTGGCATAGAGGTACAGGCTCTCGTCTACCAATCTCAAGGTAGTGGGTTCGAATCCTACACCAGCGGCATTTCATCAGCCGACTATTTTTATTCAAATAAAAATAGTTTGGGTACCTAGGTCGATTCAGCCTTAAATGAGTACTTGGGATTCACAATCCTGAAGTAATAATAGGCGGTTGAAGCGTAGTGCTAGCCACATTACCACGGCACATAAAACAATCGGCACGCCAACTCTACTCAGATTCCATTGTTTAAAATTTCTATAAAATTTGACCTTGTCGGCGCCATTATGGTTTCCTAGTCAGGGCCGGATTAAAACGTATTAAAAAATTTCTCAGAAAATACGACAGGGTCGTATTGAAAAAATACTGTAATTGACTGAAACTGAATTTTATTTACAATACTTTTGTCCAAACAAATGAATCGTTAACCGCGCATACTTCTCGAAAAGTAAAAATGAAAAAATCAATTAAATATTTCACTGTAGAGAATAGACAATTAAAATTAAAAACATGCAACTAACAAAAACATGCCAGGAGTTACAAACAAGAATTAAAAAAATACCAATAAAATATTTATTGAACAATATAAAGAGGCTACGTACAAATTATGCCCATCAATGGGCGTAGCAAATTTTATTAATATTCAAATTTCACAAATTAATAAATCCACAATTTTTTTTGAGAAACTTCTATTTTTTTCATGGCAGGAAACAGTAGGTACCGCATTGTATTTTATACGGTTACAAAGTGAATTGGTAAACATTTTAAATTCAAAGTGAACAGAACGCAACCTGTACTTGTGGGCCTTATTTATATCTTCAATCAAGTCTTCTCTATTAGCTGCAATTGCCCATGTTCTTGCCCTAAAAATGTATTGTTAACTTATTTTTGATATAATCATTTTATTTATTTTTATAATTATATTTAAATGAATAATATAATGATTTTTAAATTTAATTTTTAATGTCTAGATTCTAGATACAACATTAAATTTTATTTTACTAAATATTTAACATTAAATCTTACTAATATTAAAGTTTGTTAAGATTTTTAATTAGATCTTCCTATTTAGCTGAATGTCCTAATATGTATACTACTGTTTTTTTTCACAACTAAAATATGTTAAAATAATTAATCACATATATACATACCTAATAGGATCTCTAGGAAACAGAAAGAAACTTTTATTGCAGTTTAGTCCTCTACTCGGGCAGTTTTTTGCTGCACAACTTCGCCCAGGCATTTTAAAAACACGTAAAAATTAACGATTTAAAAATGTTCAGAAAAACAAAAATAAATTATATAACACAAGAAACAAAAATAAACTAGAAAAACCAAATATATAACACAATAAACAAAAATAAAACAACAACTATAAAATATAACTCAAGAAATAAACAAAATAAATTAATCCGTACGCTACTGACTCGAATCAGCCGAAAGTGTGCGCAGTCGATGAAAGAAACTACGACACTGGTTACTTTCTGTTGATGGAAACCCTAATGGCGGCGTGCGCGACGGTATGCGCGTAGCGTTCCCGCCAAAGAGAGTTAGCCTGCCGTGTGATTTATATGCCGTGACATTACCTTCCTTGTATACCGAACGGCTCTAGCACGGCAAGCTCTACCTTGCTACTCCCAATGTGTTAAACGCTATATACTGGAGCTATTATTATTATAAAAATAAGTAATAAACTGGCAGTAAGTGCCACTAAAAAAATAAAGGAGAATACAGGCGAAGTAATGCGGTCTAGGGGTTGACCTCGCCAAAATTATAATTGACTGTCATTCTCCAGCCTTCTTTGATGCCGTTTTTATCGATCGTATAATATTTTACATTGTATTATATTTACACATGCTTCCCTTTGAATATCCTATTTTATTTTAATACATTTTGTTAACAGAGGTTAGAAAAAAATGGAAGAAGCAGAATACAAAGGTTCTGAACTTCGCTCCTTTCTACTTTGAACTAGCTAACCCATTATTTTGTTTACGTTTTCTGTAGTATGTATTTGCTTCTTTACTATTATAAATATATATACATAGATATATCAGCACATAATTTTTCATTTGTATTATACAGGGTGTCAAAAAAAATCATGTATCTAATTTGGGTGGGTGATTTTACACATAAAAATTAAACAAACATTACGTAAGAATATATGCCCTAAAATGCTTCCTGCAGAAGTTACAGCCCTCGCAAAGTTCAATAAAAATATATATATATTTTTTTAAGAACATTGGTAAACCGTTTTTTTTTGAAAATCGGTACTCTTACACACATTTTAATGCCAAAACGAATGGCGATCGTGAAAAATTCCGTAACAGCCCTGAAAGGGTACTTTCCATTATGGTAGCGAGTACTACTTGTGGTACTTCTTTTATCCTTATAGATAGAGTAACTTCAAGAAATCGCATAAAAAGCTAGAAATTTTTAAGTAAACAGGTGCTCTTTGTTTAGTTTGAAACGATTTCAAGATATTTGCGTTTAAAGGTTACGATGCATCGATTTCAGTATTAGTGAAATGATAAAATGTAAAGACATTTTTAAATAAATTAATCTCCTGATTTCGCTAATACTAAAATCGATGCACCGGAATATTTAAACGCAAATATCTTGAAAACCGTTTCGAACTAAACGAAGAGCACATTTTCTACATAAAAAAGTCCTAGCTTTAATTTTCATTTGTTGAAAATAATGTGTATCTATAGGGATAAAAGGAGTATCACTAGTAGTACTCTCTACTCCAATGGAAAGTACCCTGTTACGGAATTTTGCACTACCGCCATTCGCTTTAGCATTAAAATGTGTGTAAAAGTACCAAATTAAAAAAAAACGCCTTACCAATGTTCTTAGAAATAAACAATTTTTTTTTTATTTTTATTCAACCTTTCGAGAGCTGTAACTTCTTCGGGAAGCATTTTAGGGCATATGTTCACAGAAACTTTTGCTTTATTTTTATCTGTAGAATCACCCCCTAAAATTAGATACACTATTTTTTGACACTATGTATTTATTATCTTGTCTTCAATTCTATTAAATTTCTTTTTTATTAATAGACAATAGCAGACAATTTCAGGGGAAAATAAAGTTATTTATTAACAATATTATTGCGCAGGCGTGCCATTATATCGGGTAGTGCATCGTCGTTGGAAACAGGCAATCCCATTGAAATTTTGAACTGTCCATATTGGCTCTTCAATTAATTTTATAGTAAGAGTGGCTGCAACGACGTCCCGTAATCCTGCTGTTAAAACATAACAGCTGGTTTTATATACAAAAACCAATTGTTTTGTTTTAACAGCAGGATTGCGGGAGGTCGTTGCAGCCACCCTAAGTCGTATATAAGTTTTTACAGGTCTGCCTATGCTGAATACATATGTACTTATACCAAATTTGAACAATTTCGGACGAGCCGATTTTAAGTAATTTACGTAAAAGTGTGCATCTATTTTTAAATTAAAACTGAACAAGTAACAATGCAAAACCAGTCAAATGTCAACATACCTTAAGTTGTCAACTTATGATTTTATCATTGTCAAATATAATTTGTTGTTATAAAGTTTAGAACCTACGCTTAGTGTCCCCGAAATTTATTTTTGTAATTTAAAACTGGTTCGAATGAGGCAAAATCATAACGCATAATAAATTGTAATTATAAAGTCAATACAATTTGACATTGTGACAACAACAAGACAATTTGACATAACGTTATAACGTAATTGTAACGTCAATACAATTTGACATTGAACTCATACGTTGACAATTTAAGGTATGTTGACAACTTAAGGTATGTTGGCATTTGCCTGGTTTTGCATCCCCAATGAGCATTTTATTCCTTTAAGGGAAATGTGTTCTAGATGACGTCGATGTTACGTTACCAGGCCCTTATTGTGCCTTATATGGGAGATATATAACTGTTATAACGCAGATACGTAACTGTTTCCTAAATGTGACAAAACTTTGTTCACTGGGTAGCCTCTACTGGTCTCAACCTTGGGACACCAGTGGGCAACCCATTGTATTTTCTCGTCTCCCTCACTTCTACAGGCGGGGCTCTGTAGAAGTGGACCGACTAACCCTTGGGGTGTAGCTCATAACTCATACGTTGACAACTTAAGGTATGTTGGCATTTGCCTGGTTTTGCATTCCCAATGAGCATTTTATTCCTTTAAGGGAAATGTGTTCTAGGTGACGTCGTTGTTACGTTACCAGGCCTTTCTTGTGCCTTATATGAAGTATACATTTTTTATACAGTTTCCAGTCGGTATATCAGAGACGTTCGCAAACGAATGAAATTTATAGAACCGCGCGAACAAGACTGGACGTTCGCTCGTTGGATAGTAGCATTTGTTCGTTCGGATAGTGAATAAGCACCTTTATGTAGATGAAAGGGTGGGGAAAGGAAATAAATCACCTGAGATCCAAACTATTTTTGCATCATTCTTTTCGCCTAGCTGTTTCGGTATGTACGTTAAGTGTTTCAAAAATGGCTATTTATACGACCGAAGAGAAGGTGCATATCGTTAAATGGTTTTACATTTCGTCAAGTGTGGAATGTCATTGGGCGTTTTGTGTTCACCTTTCAAGATCGCCCTGTGCCTTGTGCCACAACTGTACGCAACATTGTCCATAAATTTGAGCAAACAGGCTGCATTGCGGCGTGCAGAAATTGTGACAATAAGGAAGGCGCAGAGAAGGTGATTCCCGCAAGGAAATTAATATTTGTGCCGCGGTCGAAACAAGCGAACCTTGTTCAAGCCGAAATATAGCCGAACAAGTTGGTTGCAATGCTCGAACGGTGCGCAGGGTTTTAAAAAAGCATGGATATAAGTCCTACAAAATCAGTACCACGCAAGAAATTTTTCCCGCAGATTGTAACAGACGTCTGGAGTTTTGCGAGGCTGTAAGAGAAAGAGCCGATCGGAATAATTTATTTTTGGAAAATATATTATTCTTAGATGAAAACTCGTTTCCCTTACATGGCTACCACAATCCTTCGATAGTACGTTATTGGTCTCGAGAAAATAAGCACCTTAGTATGGCACTGCGGACACAATATCCACAAAAAATAAATGTTTGGGCTGGCATGCTGCAAAATCCTATCATTGGGCCTTTTTTTATTGATTGTATGTTAACAGCTGCCAAATATTTGGATATGCTACAAAACGAAATTGTACCAGCAGTTCGAAATTTGCCAATCAATTTTGAGGAAGTGTGGTTTCAGCAGGATGGCTGTCCTGCGCATAACGCGCGGAACGTAAATCTGTTCCTTCAAACCACATTTCCCAATCGGCTAATTTCCACACAAGGCACCACAATCTCCTGATTTGTCGCCCAATGACTTCTTTCTGTGGGGATATGTAAAAAATTCCATTTATGGCCATAACCATGAACGACCCATGAATATTGACGAGCTGCGATTAAAAATCGTTCAGTCGTTAGAAAATATCCCCGCTGTTATGTTAGCTAAAGTTAGGTCAGAGTTTTATAACCGTCTTGGCTATTGCGAAGCACAACAGGGAGGTATTTTTGAACCTTTGATTTAATTTTTTATAATTATTTTGCTAATTGTCCTTTTTTAAAGTTGATTTTTAGTCATTTTTTTAATGCTTGTTTTAACTTATGCTGAAACAGCAACAAAAACATGAGCAGTGTAGATACAACCGGACGTTTAATTATTTTTATTGTTAAAAGATTAAACGTCTCGAGATGTATGGATAAGCTTCAAAATCGTAAATATATTGTAGAATGATGTACACCCTTTCAAAATCCGACTGATTTGATAAATGTGTCAAAGTATGTCTACCGTTCTAGGACTTCGATACTGTCAGTGTTGCCAGATGAAGTTTTGAAATTTTCCTGAAGCCTGGTTGGCACGGTCAATCTACCAACAAAAAATATTCTTTTAAAATATTTATCTGATGATACTTTTAGAAATGCCAAGTTTGAGAAAACAAATTAAATACACACACTAAATTGTGTCCAAAAAATAATGCTTTCTAAAAATGTATTTCCTGGATAGAAACCTTAATGTTAGGGAATATTTCCTAGACCTGGCATCTACGGCCATATTCTTTCCCACCACTTGATTTGTCTTAGCTGATTGGTCTCACCCCGCCTCTCGAAATGTGGAAGCCATGCATATCTCTTCGCACGTGTCGCCACCAAACCAAACCAAACTCTTGAGTCATAGGCGTACTAATATTTTATTTTCATTTAGATTTAGTATTACAGCCAGTTTTAGTTTAAAAGTTTTGCTTATGAATTCTGTAAAATTTAATTTATTAGAATTTTAATAATAATCTTTTTATGACAGCTGACAATGCTTAAGATGCGAACAGTGGAACAACGCCTTCACCACGCTGCTTCTTAAGCCCCATACATACTCAATATAAAAAAAACTCATCGACATGATCAAAAAGTTTTATGATCAAGCGGGTTTTGTATCATAAATAAAAACAGATAAACAAATTTTTATGTAAAACGACCTTTAAAATTAACATTATAAACATTATATAACTGTTAAGTGGCATCGTATTTATGATTCTAATTGTGCTACACTTTAAGGGGTGTGAAATAAATTACGTATTTATAATAATACTGAATTTATGCGGGGTGGTATAACTAGTGTTATAACGGTTGTAGCTATAGTATTACGGGCAACCAACGGTCCAGCTACGTCGAAACACCGGTTCCCATTAGAACACCGAAGTTAAGCAACGTAAGGCGATACTAGTGGATAGACGGGTGACCAGTTCGAAACTTTGTATCGTGCTGTTGTCCAATAAAGGCAAAAGTGTAAAATATATTGACACACACTGCTCATTCACGCCGGTTCGAGGCCGGATGAGATCGGATATCTCGTGAGTAAGAGTCGATTTAGACACTTGCTCGGTCATTGACCGAGGACCGCTGTTCGGATTACTTTATAGTATTACATTATAACATTATCATGTCATAATATTATGAAATAATATTTCCTACTACCAATTTTCTTAATATTGGTACAGCAAACTTATCAGTATAAAGTTTTACTTATCTTTATCCTTTTTATTGCTATTTATAATTCTGAATACGAGGATAAGAAATTTTAGTTTTCAGTACGCCTATGACCGAAAGCAAACGTCTACCTCCCGCTTCATCAGCGGCCATAATTGGATGGAATCAGGGATGAGTAAATATAAAGGACCCTAAAATTAATAAATTTTGCTCCTCTGCTGCAACACGTAAGAAATATTTATTGATGGATCAGTATGACAGAGAAGTAATAAAAAGGCCGTTTTTATGAATAACAAAATGGTATTTGAACATCATATTATAATCATATTGAATTGACAATGGATTAATTTATCAGCTATCTGCAGAAAATTGACAATAATAATAAAAACATGACACATGGCAATTAATATAATTCCAAATTAAAAATCGATAAGAGTTCTTATTCATAATAGTAATACAGATATATTTCAAAGAACTTTACTTAAAATTAACTTTTTTAATTTTGTACTAGTTTATAGCACTTGGTGGTATAACTTAACAAAATAATATCAATCATTAAATAAAGCATAAACGAACCAATAAATAAACAAAAAGGTTAATTTATTTAATAAAACGTACAACGTACGGCTTTGTATGCCGATTGTGTGTATGAAGAATAAAGTCAACGTTTGTTCAGTACAATACGATATACTGAAAGAGAAAAGACTATAAAATACGGGAGAAAAATGAGAAGTTTATTACCTATCCACTTAATCCGGATCGGTCGACAATAGAATTTGTGATATTTACAACATTATGTAATTAATTGATTATCGGTCCTATTATGTAACTGAGGATGTACGCAACTATGTAATAGAGCATATTTTTTGGTTAGTTTATTTAATGAAGCGTACACACGGCTTTGGTTGCTGATTCTCGTGTCTCAACGTGTTCAGTACAATACGATATATTGAGAGAGATGGTGATGCTCTATTACGTAGACACGTACATCCCTAGTTGCATAATAAGACAGATAATCTATTAATTCCAAAACGTACTAAAAGCGCAAATTCTGTTGTCGAACAATGTAATCAGTATGATTACAGATTAAATAATTATGGAGGTGCATATGGAACATTAAACGATTCATCATTGTGTTAAGTTATACCACGTAATTTAACAAAAAGATCAATCATTTAATGTCTCACTTCACACTGGCTCACTCCATTATTATTTAATACTGATTAGAATGGTCGACAATAGAATTTGCACTATTTACTACGTAATACAGCATATTTTTTGGTTAGTTTATTTAATGATATAACCGATAATATACACACGGCTTTGGGTGCCGATTGTCGTGCACAGAGTCTATAGACTCTGTGATTGTATAAATGAACAAAGAGAAAAGAGCAAGAATTTTCCCAAATGGATAGGTAATAATTTTCTCTCCCTGACTTACAAGATTGCCATAGCGATTCGCTTCTAGACATTGGATTTTTTATTTAGAGTCAGTTGTAGGTAAATGATGACTAAAATAAACGACCCAAGATTTTCTCTTGCCGACCAGTATATTATCGTAGTCTTAAAGAAATTAGAATAAAATAAACTATGTTAAATTTATGATTATGATTAAGTGGATAGGTAATAATTTTCTCTCCCCGACTTACAAGACTGCCATAGCGATTCACTTCTAGACATGTAGGTAAATGATGACTAAAATAAACGACCCAAGATTTTCTCTTGCCGACCAGTATATTATCGTAGTCTTAAAGAAATTAGAATAAAATAAACTATGTTAAAAGTGTTCATGTATACTACTGAAATGAAGATAATATATCTAAGCTAAATTTAATCTATTACAGTTGTAGTAAAATGAGTAACTAATTGTCGAAAAAATCCAGATCCAACCCTAGATGCCACATATTTTTGAAACGTCTACTTATGCGGTTTGAAATTTTGATGCAAAATCTGGCAATACCGCTCAGAAGAAATGTACCCACCCATACCCACCCAACTTTTTTCTATTTTTAATACATTTGATTTGCCATTAAGCTGCCTACATCACTGTCTTACACGTTAAAATCCTATACACAGAGTTGACCTGTCCCGATGTGTATATATATGTATATATATATATATGGGAGATTGCCCCAGCGCCGGACAGTTCCCAGTACCGGACACTTTTGATTTTCAGGTTTCTATATGAATTGGCTGTAACTCCCTATTAAAATCAGTTAAAACGCTATATGTACGTTACACATTTCGCGCCATTTCCAATTAGTTCATGTCGTTGTGGAGATATTTGTGATTAAGTGTTTACGTGGGTGTTTTCAAGTGATTCCACTAAACTTTAGGCCCCTTTTATAATACGTAAAGGTAAGTTTAGTAGTTCACTAATAACTTATATAACAACTTACATTATTGGAGACTATAACCACATGCGCAAACGGACGACATTATTTCTAGGTTATGTTCAATGCGTATTTTATTTTTCGCTGACATTTCCCCAGTATCGGACACCCGTACATTGCCCAGTACCGGACAAAATATAATTGATCGTGATAGGCAGATTATAGCCGTCAATACTACTATTATTTGTTGTTTCAGGCATATTAATCATGCCAAATAAACAAAAGGGAAAGTGGGATGAAACGAGCATGAAAAAGGCTGTGGACCATGTACTGTCAGGGAAATATAGCATTAGGGAGGCAGCGTTCCACTTCTCTGTTCCTAAAAAGTTCTTTAGGAGACAGGGTCACGACTCTCCGGAAAAGGAAATGCCGTTAACATGACACCTACGTTAGGAAGATTTGAAAATACATTTTATGTTGACTTAGAAAATGAACTAGTGGGACACCTTAAGGATTTGGATAATCGTTTTTTACCAGTCAACAAAAAGAAATTTTTAACGTTAGCATATGATCTCGCTGAGCATTTCAAATTACAGCATCAATTTAGTAAAACAAAAAAGACAGCAGGAAATAAATTTTATCATGGGTTTATAAACCGGCATCCAGAATTTTCGTTGCGTTCTGCTCAATCAACTAGCCTTCAGAGAGCGCAAGGATTTAACAAGCAACAAGTGGAGGCCTTTTTTGAGAAGCTGGAGAACCTGATGGAGAAATATTCGTTTTCCCCAAGTAGGATTTTTAACTGCGATGAAACCGGCGTGTCTGTGGTACATTCTAACGCACTAAAAGTTTTGTTATTAAAGGGAAAAAAACAGGTCAGCAAACTAACATCTGGTGAAAGAGGGAAAAATATAACTGTAATGCTTTGTATAAATGCTGCAGGAGACCAATTTATACCACCTTTATTTGTTTTTCCAAGGGAAAGAATGGATGTTAAACTTACGAAAGATGCACCGGTTGGAAGCATTTTTGTCGCTCATCCAACTGGATGGATAACCGCCCAAGGATTTTTAAAATTGTTAAATGCATTCGTGGATCGAGTTAATCCGACTGAGGAAAACCCAATTCTTTTAATATTGGACGGCCATAGCACACATAAAGATCTGCAAGTTGCATATAAAAATATGCAAAAGAACACCACGTTCACATCCTAATTTTCCCCCCTCACACGACACACAAAATGCAGTCTTTGGACAGAGCTATTATGAAACCGTTTAAAGGTGCATTTAATGCAGCATGTGAGGTCTGGATGAGCAAATACGGAAGACTAGGCTTAAAAATAACTGTCCAAGAAATCAGTGGTTTAGTTGGAATTGCATTTTCAAAAATTTGTAGAATGGAATTGGCACAATCTGCATTTCAATGTACAGGGATATATCCCTTAAACAAAAATATCTTTACAGAACTAGATTTTCTTCCTGCTTCAAACACTACGAAAATATTAGAAGCCGACAACCAAGAGAACCATGAACCTAAAAATCATTCACTAACCCCTTCTACTGGCTTAAACTTCGGATCTCTAAACCAGTCTTCATTTGACAAAATAGTTCCTTCCGTTTCTACAATAAATCAACGGAACTTCTAACTTCTTCTTCTGTTGGTTTTACCGTAAGTTTGACGCCCCGATCTCCTAATAAAGATACAAATATTTCATCTTCAATCATTGATGGGTTGATTCCCGCCATACCTGAAGTTAACAATGAAAAAAGTGGGAAAAAAGTAGAAATTTTTCCACATTTCCACATTTACCGACAAAACAATGAACTTCTTTCAGTCAGTCGACTATGAGGCAATTCCCTCCACATCAACAGCCTTCCAAAATGCCATCAGTCAGATTTCTCCAGTTACTGATGATCTACAGAGAAAAATAATTTTAAGGAAAAGGAAAGGAGAAAAAAGCGAAATATTAACTTCTACGCCATATAAAAAATGCTTGAAGACAAAGCAGAAGTAAAACAGCAGGTTGAGTTAAAAAAACAGGAGAAAGCAAAGCAACAAAGTATAACAAAACATAAATGAAAAACACAAAATCAATACCAAATCTGAAAAGTTTCTGTCTGTTAAACGAAAGCTAATAGACGAAGCTGAAGAAAAGAAAACAGACGAAAAGGCTTCTAACAAAACCGAGTGCATCATTTGCGGTGAAACTTTTGAGGAGAACTGGGTCCAATGTTCAAGATGTGATGGGTGGGCTCATGTAGAGTGTGCTGATAATGATAATATCCTTTACTTTGTTTGTGACCATTGCATACAATAACTTATTAAGAAGTATGAATTCGTAAGAGTAGTATTATTTCTTGTAATCTGTCCGTTTATCTGTTCTAATAAAAGCTTTGTAAATTTATTTATCTGGTTTAATATTCAAAATATATATTGTCCGGTACTGGGAACAGTTTTTTTTACAAAGTGATTAGCAATACTGCCGTAAATTTATAATTTCACTGTCTATATGAATTCATATCGGTTTAAATTTACTACCATATATTAATTAGGTTTTCTTCCATCAATGGCAGTCTAAATTTTAGACTTATAGAATGTTTTTTCAAAAAAATGGAAGGGAAAGAGCTTAGGTGTCCGGCACTGGGGCCAATCTCCCTATATATATATATATATATATATATATATATATATATATATATATATATATATATATATATATATATATATATATATATATATATATATATATATATATATAAATAGAAATGAATTTTGTGGTAAGTTTTATTTATATTTTTTTACACAGTTGTAGTTTGATAATATCGTATTGTAGGCTTTGAAAAGGTTAAAACTGGACCGAAACGTTAGTTATATAATAAACACTTCCTAAACCCAGAAAAAGTTTAATATTGACCAAAGCCAAGAACCCTATAAATAAAAAAATATATTAGATTGGTCAAAGAAAAGTTAATTAAAAAAATATATATATATATATATATATATATATATATATATATATATATATATATATATATATATATATATATATATATATATATATATATATATATATATATATATATATATATTCTTTCTTGTTTATAAAGATATATATATATACATATATATAAAAAAAAATAAAAAAAAATCATTATACATTACGTATTAGGTTCTGGTTTGACAGGTGAAGTTAACTCAAAAATATTTATCGCCTGAACGCTGCCAGGGGCTATATCCTCCTAAATTAAATCCCGAAATTAGGGCGGTCTTATCCAAGAATACTATAAGACGGTATGAGCGACTTATGCAGTAACAGACAAATAGGTGCTGCAATATCACCTATCGCCTTATTAATTACAAAGATAATTAAAAAAGGAGGAGGGGGAAATAATTGGCCACACATCGAAAGATTAAGTGACATTGGTAGACTTCTAGGTGAATTATATCTGAGAGGATATCATTCAGAGTCAGTGTCAAGAACATAGCTTCTCCTCATAAATTTAAATAAAGTTACTAAAGACTTTAAGATCCACTCCAGTCTCTATCTTCTATTTGGAAATGAAACCGTTTCTTGGACGAAGCTTAGAACTGATCAGTTTCTTTCCAATATCTTTATTATTCCAAGACCAGATGGAACGATTGATCCTTAACCTTAAGTGATTTAATGAATTTGTTAAAAGGAATCAATAGAAAATTGAACAACATAAAACTGTTTTATGGCACCAGAAGATCTAAAAGAGGTCTACTTTACCTTGTTCCAATTAAAGACCCACACTAAAAATATATAAGGCTTTATATTAACAAATCGCTATGAGTTTGCGAGAACTGTTTGTCTTTTAGGGTTTTAAAAAGATGTTTAAAATTTATTACGGCTCTTCTTAGAAAAAGAGGTTTCTTATTAGTGGCCCTATTTAGATGATATCCTTCTTTTTGCAAATTTTCTGGAAGCTTGTAAGAATAATGTGAAAGAGACATTATTTTCGATTTATTTTTATAGTGTAATTTGAGAAAAGTAACCTCATACAAAATCAAATTTATAAATATTTAGGTTTTTTGTATAATTCACAAGCTATGATTATTTCTTTGATTAAGGAAAGGCGTTTAAAATAAAAATAGCACTATTAGGAAGATTTTCTTATATGACAAGTTGTAAAAGAGATTTTTCACGGTTCATTGGGTCGTTAATTTCAGCTGCTACAGCTATTAAGTAGGTATGCTTTTGACACACTAAGTTGTCCGAGAAGCATTTTTAGCCTTACTAAATTCTAGAGGTAATTATGAGGCAGATATGTATATATTGCCCTCTTTATCCATGGATTTCGCTTGGTGTTCAAGTAAAATGCGTGAAAAGTGCATGATTAACATCATGGGTAGTGTTAAGTACTAGACTTTAAACAAATTAGCAAGAAAAATGTGGAGCTGGTGGCAAGAACGAAATATTTATGTTCTTATATACTCATATATTGCCTCAAATGACAACATTTTTTGTTGACTGAGCATCTAGAAGAATACAAAGAAACCGAATGAAGTCTTGCAGTGCGGTGTTTGCTTTTAGAAAAATTACCGAGATAATTTGGTTTTTTCAGACATAGATCTTTTTGCAAGTCGTCTGAACAAAAAGTGTGTAAAATTTGTTTCTTGGGTGAGAGATCCGGAGATATAGATAAGATGGGCTTTAAGAGTTATACAAAAAAAGTATTGGGGAGAAGGCAGAGAGAATCCTTGTAATACCCCTTTGGACTTGTCAATAATGGTTTTTTCTTCTTTTTAAGTCACTTTTAGTGTCAAAACCTCTAATTTTTGAACCAAATTCTATTGTAGATAAACTTTTTCCTGGTAGCAGGGAGTCGGGATGCCGCTATTACAAGGAATTCCCGAACAATAAATATCTCTTCAATATCCAGTTCTACCTTCCAGCAGTACTCAATAAGGCTAAAGTTATGGTAACAATTTTGCATGCTAAATAAGTTGGATCCTTTTGTACTTATGGTACCTAATGTCTTGGACCTATCCTAGTCAGCCTAAGAATGGGGTGTCGTATGGTACCCTTAACTTATATCTTCTGCGCTGGCACAAATGACAGGCATGTCTTCTGATTCTCGAATAAAAAGGTTCATTAAAGGTATATTTGGATTAAACCCTCCAAAACCAAGGCACAAAAAGACTTGGGACCCTAGTAATGTTCCGAATTATATAATAATCTAATCTAATATCGACATATCTCTATAATCTTAACAAACAAACTTAAATAATCCTAACAGCAATAGCAACAGTTCATCGAATTCAAACTTTAAGTTTAATTAACAAAAAATACATGGTGGTTAAACCCAATGACAAATACAGTGGTATCGCAATGGGCCCAAGGCCTCCGAGTGAGGGATCAAACATGATCCCAAACCCGAGCAACCTAACCTAACCTAAACCCAATGACAGGGCAGAGATTAGAATAATTTATTTATTTGTGATAATAGACTTTAATTGACAATGCACAATTGGCTCACTGTATAACTAGTCTTGAATATTCTATTTACTTTTAATGCTTTGTAGGCAAAATTTAAGTGTCACTACAGAATGTATCTTCTTTGGTAATTATCTGTTATTACCTTTTGTGTCACGAGTAATATGAGAAATCATTTTCAAATTTTATAAATATAAAATATGAGGTAATAAGTTGTTGCATGTATGTATTTAAACATCTACAGACTATTATTTATGAGACGAGGCCGGAATATAATCTTAAGATCAAACGAACTTACCTTAAGTGATGTTCGATCTTGATTATATGTAGGCCTCGTCGAAATAAATAAGTCCCTAACCCACCCTATAATTCATTTTTGAATTATTCCCGTTGCAACAACAGCTTTAAAACAGACTGAATATGGAGCAGTACGGCGCGGCAGGATGAGCGGCGGGGTTTTTTGCTTTTTCAGCTTTAAAATAGTGATCGGTTCGGACTAATCCGAAGGTACTACAGACTATTATTTATTTCGACGAGGCCTACATATAATCAAGATCGAACATCACTTAAGGTAAGTTCGTTTGATCTTAAGATTATATAAGGATTCTTGCCACTTAACTGCTGATATAGAAATTTAATTCTACGCTGTGTTTGTCCTAATGTGGATCAACCTGCTCTCACTACCGGTTTCGGAGCCCTACTCCATCATCAGGTGAGCTTGGGCAGATCCACAAAATGACAACCACAGCGCAGAGTAGTTAATTCCGACTTGTCGGAAAGTATCGGTTAGATACTTTCTGTTAGAATATAGTATCGGTTATATATAGTATCGGTTAGATACTTTTTTTATATAGTATCAGTTAGATTTTTTCAGATAAAAAAACGAGATTTGGTATGTTAGTATAAGGCATAACTTAGGATTCATTGACGTATTCAATTGTTTTCGGTCACTCCTCGTTTTACCGGAAATTACTACAACTTTTGATTTTTAAATGGCACCCTAAGTATTTTTTTCACTTTATTCGATAGGAAATAACACTCTCAATAGATGTCATTCTATTCAGAATGTCATTTTCTATGAAATAAAGTAAAAAAATGCCGAGGGTGCCATGAAAAAATGCATCGCATGTTACAATTTTAATTAAACCATATGCGAAAATGTCAAAAGTTGATATAAGATATGTAATTCTATTCAGAGTGTTATTTTCTATCGAATAAAGTAGAAATATACCGAGGGTGCCATTAAAAAATCAAAAGTTGTAGTCATTTCCGGTGAAACAGGAAGTGACCAAAAACAATTGAATACGTCAATCAATCCTGATTTATGTCATGTACTAACGTACCAAGGCTCGTTATTTTATCTGAAAAATAAAAAAGTTATAGGGGGTGAGCCACTTTTGAGACGCACCCGGTAGACACTAGCCGTCATAAGCAAGTAATGATGTTTTATGTAGCGACGTCAATTATCAATTAAGGAACCGGTTGTGGCTCGGGTTGTGGTTATCGAAGATATTGGGTCGCTATATGTATGTATAAGTATATCAAATTTTCCCTGGCCAATTTAAAAGATTTGTCCAACTCAGCATGTACCCCATCCCTTCTTTACTATGTTTACCTTTTCAGTGTCCAAATCAAAAATACCTAACACCTTCAAGGTTTTTAAAAATTTGCAAGAATATCGTTGATAGTGCGTAATATTTACCATACGCGCTTAATAT
This sequence comes from Sitophilus oryzae, assembly GCF_002938485.1. Taxonomy (NCBI): domain Eukaryota; kingdom Metazoa; phylum Arthropoda; class Insecta; order Coleoptera; family Curculionidae; genus Sitophilus; species Sitophilus oryzae. The sequence goes on along the minus strand of NW_022146611.1, from coordinate 443,977 downwards.
TTACATCTCAAAGAGAAGTAAGGCAAATTTCCTCAGAGACCTTGTAGAACTTTCAATTATCCAATAGAGCGGCGCGAGACTCAAGGCAATTATTCGAAAATTGAAACTGCTATTACCGATAAGCGACTTACTAGCTTCTGTCGGTCCCTGGGTCATTTTATTAAAAGTTGCCATGCGAAGCGCGGCGGCACAGGCAAAGTTTCGTATACAGCCGTTCTCTAAATTTTCCGAGAGTTTGCGGAAATTGGAAAACGACTCGACGACAGTTTCTAGTGTCTTCGAATCGAATTATAAGAGGCCTAGGCAAATTTTGCATGCCTCGATTCTAAGTATATGGCATAGATTGGAAAACTTTATTTCTGGAAACTCTAGGAAAAGTCTAAACATAATAACAAATTACATTATAAATAGGTTATTTATAACTGCGGGCACAAATGGGTTATTTATAGAGCAAAACTGCGACTTTTGTATTTCTAAATCGGTACACCTGTAAAGATAATATAATATCACAAAATACAGGGTGGTCCGAACTGTATTCCAGAAACTTCGGCAGCATATTCTGCAGGTAAAAATAAGTAAAAAAGTTCGTATAAATGTATGCCCTAAAATGCTTAGTTTCGAAGATACAGGGTGTAGAAGCTTCATTTTTATTCAGATTTTTTCCAAATAATTTCTGAAGTAACGTCAATATTTGGATGAAAATTGGTGTCTGGGAGTTTTTTGACATGCGAAATTTGATTTCGATGTCGGTATGACTCCTATTTGTAGGAGGTGCCAACTACATGTGTTTTAACCACTGAATTACATGTAAACAACTGGAACGCCTGCCCAGTGTTCGGGATTCGAGCCGAGAGGTTAGAAAGAAAGCACTGCAAATTGTGGTCATGCCTCCTTCTTCTACACATTGTCAGTAATGAGATGATTGTGGGCTCGCAACTTAAAAGTAATTTTTTGTTTGATTTAAATGTTGTTACCAACTTTTAACTATACTTCAGGCTTAATAAATAAAATATAATGTATTCTTTATTATTATTTATTACATAAAGTCTTTATTTTAATATGACAGGTAAGTCTTCATAGGTTAGGGGTACGGGTACCTACATTTTTTGAGATACCTAGGTAAGTACTACCCAGGTAAGTAAAACTTGAATTGCATTACAAAATGATCTTTTTAATTGTGGAAAGGAATAGGAAACAAAGAATAAAAATAAAACCCAATGTTCAAAATATTTTCATTTTTTTATGTACCGGGTGGCCAACTAAGAATGGACGCCGGCTGTATCTCAGAAACTACTTATCGTATAACTTAGGGAAAAAAATTCTAATAAGTAAATCGACCAAGAGAAATCGCCGGAAATTATTTTCAAGTTCTAAAAATGTCCGCTAGGGGGCGTTTTTCTGATAGCCAATCAGAAAACAGGGTTTTTCTCAAAAATATGCAGGTGAACAGGTAGTTTAAATATTACTATTGTAATCACAGAGAAATTTGTCATTTTTTTGATATAGAGTGTTTTGCTCTAACTCATAAAATAAAGTGGTGGGGGAAGGTTAAACTTGCTTTTATTAAAATAAGGATAACTCTGGTTTAGGTTAACCGATTTAAACAAACTAGGGCTCGTTTAAAAGAGCTTTTCTTCCTTAATAATCTTCAGTATAAATTTTGATTCTATAATTTTTTCCGTGGTAGCTAGAGGGCGCTGTTTGAAATCATAACAGATATTGCGCTTTTGCATTAAAAATTTAAATAGCAGACTATATTTCTTTTTACACAGTTAAATAGAGCACAAAATTTCCAAAATATCAGAGCAAACCGCAACTCTCTATTTTGTCTCTAACCGGAGATATTAAGAGAACAAATCATGTTAGGCTGCCGCTTAGGATTATATGGTCTAATAATTGTAGTAGTAGGCTAGTAAGAAACAAAAAGAGGCAAATTGGCTACGTCAAAATATCATAACATATATTTTAATTTCATTTTAATACCATTTAATTGTTATTTATCCATATTCGTTCTTGATTCGACCCCATAAATTAAAACCCAGGCATATTGAATTCGATGACCTAGCTGGCCATGGAAATATGCCGCTCCAGCGTCTCTCTCTACTAAAGTACAGTACATCTGCTGGATCTGTGTCTATGAAAGGAATGCGGACAAAAAACATTTAAATAAAGAGCAATATATTTTATACCTCGATTTGACTAGTGCGTCACCGCAAATCGCTCCGCCCACTCATTTTATTGGCTACTTGCAAATTTGTTTCCCTTCTCACGGATACCCCGTAGCTACAGAACGGACAGACGTACTGTAAGTGGTATCCAAGAAGCCCCACACATTCATAACAAAATAAGCGACACAACTGCACCAACTGCATCATCTACACCAACTGCATTCATGCTGATGAAATTGCGACAAATGCAATTTCATCATGTTGGATCCCCTAACAAAATTGGCAATTCATCACTTAGAAATTATGGATAGTTCATTTCATTCAGATAATCAATCGCCATCCTAGAATTCCTGCCTAAACATGTATGGACCAACGGTCTTGGTGCTGAACTCGTTAGGGTAGATTTAGACCAGTAGTGCATATTGTTAACATTCGCACCTTCGGGGCTATATGAAAAGTGACCCATACGACATAAACTTTATAATATAATAATAAATAACACAAACAACAGGTAAAACACGAAAACAAGTGAAATCAAGGACGAACTTGGATTAATAGCTAAATGACGTTACATGAAATAAACCCCTAGTTTTCGGCCATACGAAATTTGGCCGTTTTCTGTTAAAAGCAATATGGCGGCACAAAATTCCTAGAAATTTTAATAAAATTATTGATTGTCCGACTTTCGGACATTATAATCTGAGAACTACCTATGTATAATTAACCAAGAAATTCGTAAAAATTATGTGGATGAACGATAATGTTACATAAACAGGTTTAAAAATTTATGACGTCATCTTTTTTAAGAAAACGCCCGAAATTCGGATGCGGGAAAACTAAACTTAAACGTTTTGATATTTTGACGTAACCAATTTATCTCTTTTTGTTTCCTAGCCTACTACTATAATCTGTAGACTATATAATCCTAAGCGGCAGCCTAACATAATTTGTTCTCTTAATATCTCCGGTTAGAGACAAGATAGAAAGTTGCGGTTTGCTTTGATATTTTGGAAATTTTGTGCTCTAATTAAATGTATAAAGAGAAATATAGCCTCCTATTTAAATTTTTAATGCAAAAGCGCAATATCTGTTATGATGTCAAACAGTGCCCTCTAGCTACCACGAAAAAAATTATAGAAACAAAATTTATACTGAAGATCATTAAGGAAGAAAAGCTCTTTTAAACGAGCCCTAGTTTGTTTAAATTGGTTAACCTAAACTAGAGTTATCCTTATTTTAATAAAAGCAAGTTTAAACTTCCTCCACCACTTTATTTTATGAGTTAGAGTAAAACACTCTATATCAAAAAAATTACAAATTTCTCGATGATTACAATAGTAATATTTAAAATACCTGTTCACCTGCCTATTTTTTGAGAGAAACCCTGTTGTCCGATTTACTACCAGAGAAACGCCCCCCAGCGGACATTTTTCGAACTTGAAAATAATTTCCAGCGATTTCTCTTGGTCGATTTAGTTATTAGAATTTTTTTCCCAAAGTTATACGATAAGTAGTTTCTGAGATACAGCCGGCGTCCATTCTTAGTTGGCCACCCGGTACTTAGCTCGGTACCTACCAATATCAGAATACAAAAAAAAACTTCTACAACCTAGAACACCACTTAACTTAAAAATTAGTTTTACATTCTTACATACTAAAAAACGAAGGCATCAAAAAATTAGATGTCTACATATATAAAAAAATGCTAATGTTTATCTGTGTCGTCTCTACAGAAGTAACGACTTGCTCTAGAAAGTTGCTTTTTTACTAAAGCATAGCTAATTGGCTCTTCTAAAAAGTCGTCGCCGGATTTCTTGTTTTTCATTCAATTAAAAAAAATAAAAGGTTTTTTTTTTCCTGATGTCGCATGTCGTGGCGGATGCGCCAGGCTTCAACTAGTTATAAAATAAAATTGTTTTAATAAGCTCCTGCCGAAGACCTCTATTACCTACTCTTTGTGACATTTTTTTTGCATCGGTATAAATTACAAATTGGGCTCCACACCAGAGAAGAACAATCGTAGAGAAGCGGCAAAACGAATCCCACCTAAAAATTTGGAGTGGGAGTTAAACCGGCTGTCATCTGAACGTGTTTTCGGAATACGGCCAGCGTTGCCATTGTTAATGATAAAGTCCTGAAATCTTACTTAATCTTTTTGAATTAATTAATCTATATTTTATCCTTACCTTATAATACCGTATGATCGAAAAAAACGGCGTCCAGTTGGCTTGGAAATGATGATCGATGACATTTCCCATATAATTTTACAGATAAAATGACAGCGATCTTCATTTCATAGCCATCGTTGACGCCGTTTTTATTCGATCATACAATATTACTTAAAGAAAGAACTAATTTTCAGAACTAAATATTATTAAAACTTAAAATAGATGCAGGTTGTTAGCGTTTAATAAAAAATATTTAGAAAATTAAAACTCTGTATTAGAAAATTAAATAATATTTTATCGCAAATATAATATGTTAGCGACGCTAATTTAAGTTGTGTTATCTTTAAATGTAATATGTTTTTTTTATGTAAACTATGATTATTTAATATACAGTTACATAGTTTTAATCATCTGCATTCTTAGTTTTAATCATCTGCTGAGGCACTGCAGAAGTAAAGTGTTTTAAGGTATTGTGGTAAATTAGTGTTTTATTTTGCTGTTGTAACACCCCGGTTCCAACCCTCAACCCTAATTATGTTATTTGCTTTTTGGTTTGTTTTAACTCTTATGATAACAGCTGATAAATACTCGAAATTTTCTTAAAATTGTTTTATTTATAATTTTGATTAAAAAAACACCTTCGAATATTAATTTCGAAACAAACAATATGATAAGATACGATTTGAAAATGTCCCTCTAAAAGGAATAGGTTATGGTGCAAGCGTGGTGCAAGTATACACTTGGCGAGGCGACCCGAGACGCCACAAAAAATTAACGATTTGTACATTGTTATTGGTTAGGAGCGTCCTTTTTTGTCACGTCTCGGGTCGCCTCGGCGAGTGTGTACTTCCAGCATTAGAAAATGGTTAGAACGCGGTAAATCCACAAACCGCAGAAACCCGTTAAATCTTAAAAGATAGTTACTATTCAATATGATTCCTAAATACATATTTATAATATACTTTTTATTGAACACATGTTTTTTCAGTGTATAGCTTTTTTCATTTCTTTTGCCTTCGTTCTCTCAGTGTAATAAACCGGCGATCTATCAAATACGCCAATTCGAAGGTCACAAAACTTGGTCCCCCTCACTTCAATAGTGCCGACGGTTTTTGTCGTTTCTTTATGATTGTTCTTCTCTGTCCACACATTAGTGCAGTTATAGGCACAACAACTTTTCACCTTTTTTTCTTAAAAAAACGTGAAAAAAATAAGTTTAAATTGAAATTGATTAGCACTAAACACAAACATGATAGACAGAGAAATCAATATACTATTTGCAGCCGCACTAGCCTTCTAGTTGTTTACGTTTATTTCAGTGGTTTTACCTGTTTTGTGCTATACCTGTATAAAACTACTGTGTAAAAAAATATACATTTCCGTGACTTCTTACGCAAATAATGTATTTTTAAAAATGTTCTTAAGATATTTAGACTGGAAATAGTCAATACATGTCATAATTGACAAAAAATAAACACGTTGAGAGTACCTAGATAGTTATTTGAGTGAAATAATCAGAAGAAAATTAATCATCACTTTTTCTGCGAAAAAATGATAATAAAACAGTTTCTGTTGAACATTTAGCGCAAAAGCTTTTCAAATTTATAATTTCAGTCTAATAACTATTTTCAACATGTTTAATTTATGTCAGTGATGATAGGTATTGATAATTTCGATTCAAAATATATCGGGAACCATCACTCGTAGCGACTTACTAAGAAACCTTTTTTACGTAAAAAACGTCGCAAATGTATATTTTTCTGCTCAGTAGTTTATAGAGGTAAGGACGAAAAGTTATTATTCTTCAAACCAGTTAAAAAATATGAATATGTATGCAAATTTCTCATGTCAAAACACCAAGTTTCATCGAAATATTGACGTTACTTCAGAAATTATTTCGAAAAAATCGAAATAAAAATGAAACTTCTACACTCTGTTAGCATCTTAGGGCATACATTTATATGAACTTTTTTACTTATTTTTATTTGCAGAATATGCGGCCGAAGTTTCCGGAACACAGTTTGAACCAGCCTATATAGTAAGACAATAAATTTGAAGAGGCGAGATTTTTACTTTTTTAATTAAAGAAGATCTTTTAATTTGCAGCCCATGTTGCTAAATTGGTAGCCTAAAGAGTATTTTTTGAACGGGATCGCGGGATATATTTTTTTTAATGTTGTGCGCCCCCAAAGGATTCCACTACGCACCGTCACTGCGTTAAAGTGGAATTATACTCTGTTTTTTTTTTTCTTAAGTAAGATTTCGACAGACGATGACAGAAAAAAAGCAGATGACTTCCATACCAATCTATTTATTTCACTAAAAAAAATTTCTAACATTTTTTAAGTTAACTATGGATGGGTTTATAAATAAATACGTCATGCGTCGTCTCTTGTTGTTTTTAACCAGTTTTATTGGTTTATTTCAATAACGACAGATTATAATTCAATATTATAGGTTTGACGCAACGATGAACGACAAAACGGACTGCGATGCGTATGAACTCGACTTAAGATTTTTGAGAATTGTCAAACTCTTGCCAAATTATAGGTTATAATTTTGTGTCAAATTATGGCAAATAGAAATGATAAATATTTTGCATTTTGCATTTTGGACTGTGTTGTTACTTGTGTTTCGTGTTTTTTAAAATTAAGTGGAGGAAAACTCGAGGGAAAATTAAGTGTTGGCTCAAGGTTACCCAGACCATAGTTTACAGTTAACATTCGGAGCCAAGAGGCCGCCAGAAACACAGTTTGCCAGAGACTATGGCCACAGAGTTGTATTAGCCACAAAGTTGTATACTATCTCGTATATGGTACCAAAAAACTGGAGTATCTGTAAAATAACACCACACGATAGGTAAATAATACATTTTAGTACTGCAGAAAAAAATTAAGATTAAAGTTAATTAACAAATATTAGATTTTTTCAGTTTTACACATTTTTTTTCACAATTTTTGAAGTAATCACTTGTCACTCAAAATTTAAATATATTAATTATACGTTCCAATTGTAGGGACTTATTTCTTTGTAAAATAAAAAAACTAGTTTGTAATTAAAATGACAGACACATCTATCACTGTCAAGGATTTTGTCGTTGGACAGACTATACTATATACTTGGTAGAGATATGGTAACCTTTTAGGGGATTAAATATACTAAAAGATCACAGTATTTTAGTTAATATTCGGTGGCACTATACTACCAGAAATAGCATTGGTATTGCGTCACTGCGTAATATGCTGTTTGCCAATACGAAATACTATACTTTACATACAAACACATTATATTTTATAACACTATAAAGTTTAAAGCAGACATATTAATAGGTAATGTCACATTAATGCCAAAGCTTTGAATTTGACTGTTGCTATGATATCGATACTACAAGTAACAAAATTAAGTAACAAAAAAATATTTAAGCAATTTTTAAAACATCTCTCTAAATTTACAATAATCTTACTGTAACTCGAACTACGACGCAATATGATTCCAGTTTTATACCAGTTTTCATAATATAACCCATTATAATACAGGGTGCTCCGAACTGTAATCCTGAAACTTCGGCAGCATATTCTGCAGATAAAAATAAGTAAAAAAATTCGTATAAATGTATGTCCTAAAATGCTTAGTTTCGGAGATACAGGGTGTAGAAATTTCATTTTTATTTCGATTTTTTTCAATTAATTAATAATGTCAATATTTAGACGAAAATTGGTGTCTGGGAGTTTTTTTTAAATTTGATTTTGGTGTGTCAATATGAGTCCCATGTCATAGGGGGCGCCACCTACATGTGTTTTAACTGCTTTTAAGAGTAATAACTTTTCGTCCGTACCTGTATACAATGCCCTCTATAAAAGATCAGCCTACGGGCGGACTTTTGTTTACTTCATCAGCTGTACATACTTAGATATTGGGTTAGATTATGTATTCATATTTTGTTGGTTGATTTTTGGTATTATTTGTTATTGTAGTGCAAAAAACTAATTATTTTGGTGTTTAAGTGACATAAAGTACTACCAGATATATGATCACTATGATGGTCACTCTGTTTCTCATAAAAAAAACACGAAATATTACACGTTTTGTTAAGTGCTTTAACCTAAAAGTGCCCATAAATTTTTTATTTATCGTGATTTTTGTGTGTGTTTTTTAAGACTCTAACAATTCATCAATAAAGCTTAAGTGGAGTGTGTTTTTGATGCTATGCCTCATCTTTGTTTTGTTCCTGGTGGAAAGGATAGTTATACTAGGCAGCTTAAAGTATCCGGAAGAGCAAGAAAAGTGGGTACGAGTTATAAATCAAGACAATTCTATTGAAAATATCTTTAATAAATTTAAAAATAATATTCTCCCAGGATGGTATTAAAGAAAACTGGACAATTATGTTTATTTTATTCATATTGTGGAATCTCCATCCAAGTGTTTTTGGTTCAGCTTCGATAGATTCAAACACGTAAGATAAACACGTAAGTAGGTATTATGACCTAGGGAAAAATAAAGAATATGTGTATTAAAGATCATGAAAAAGATTATTATTTTGAGTTCAAAATTAAAAAAGATTTTTCTAAAGACAAGAATGATAAAGTTTAAAAGAAGAATGTGTTTTTGTTTGATAATATAATGTATGTAAAGCATAACATATATTTGTTCAGTAATTTTTACTGAATAGTATTGATTATTTATAATATCAAATTAATATCAAATATTTAAGTGATGGCTGAATACAATATGAATAAAATAACAATAAAATTGGTATATTTGCAATACAAAATTAAGTTTTAAGAATAAAGGTGTTACTAAAAATACTAAGAAATTCATATCTTTGTTTTAATTGGTCGAATGTTATTTACATTTTATGTAAGAATTATACCGTATCATCGAAAAAAATCGGCGTCTAGTTGATTTGGAAATGAACATCGATGACATTCCCTAAATAATTGTACACATAAAATAATTAACTAGAATTTTACAATCTTGGAAAATTTTATATTCTTGAATCTTGTTTCTAAATATTCTAAATTTTTTGATTTTCTTGGGATTTAGGTTCGGAAAAAAACGCTGATTAAGTTTTCATTTGGTTTTTCATTATTTTTATTTGGTTTAAAAAAAACGTTATGGTTAACATTATAGCCTTCATCAGTGTTGTGTCGTATGAAAAAAATAGTGTCCAATATAATCCAAAAAATTACATATAAAATATTCACACCACGCACCACATAATGTTTACTGCGTAATCCATAGTCAATGTAGATAGTTTTAGTGTTAAGAATAATAATTCTTAAAAATATGTGGTCATCTTTTGATAAGTTTATATTAGTTTATTAATTGCAGTAAACATTATGTGGTGTGAATTTATATGTAATTTTTTGGATTATATTCGACACTATTTTTTTCATATGACACAACACTGATGAAGGCTATAGTTAGCCGAAACGTTTTTTTTAAACCAAATAAAAATAATGAAAACCCAAATGAAAACTTAAATCAGCGTTTTTCCCGAACCTAAAAATCCCAAGAAAATCAAAAATGTTAGAATAATTTTACATATAAAATGCCAGCGATCTTCATTTCATAACCATCGCTGACGCCTTTTTTTAGATGATATTGTATTATCTGTAAATATAATTTTTCGAACATTGATACCTGCAAAATATACATATAAATTTTGTGAATGCAAATAATAATACATCACTATTAGTAGATATTAAATGTTTTTGTTAAATTAGATCGATTTTCAAACCCCAAAATTTAAAATATATTTACATTTTACCCAATATCTTATGTAATACATTATTTGTATATTGTAAAACATTTGCTGCATTTGTATGGTTCATAGTTTATTTGCCAAAGTATTTATTACTATAAATAGGTATATATGTTGTAGTTATTAATTGTATATTATGTATATTTCATGTAAACTATATCATTTTTAAAATACAAACCAAAAATCTGAGGAATAATTATGTTTTCCATGTATTCTACAACATATTTATTAATCCGTAGTATCTAACTAGCGTGACGTCATAAATCTCGCCTCAAGGCTGTTCTATTAGAGACGGCATTGCTGTATAAAACTACTGGGTAAAAAAATATAATAATATGTAAAAATATACATTTCCGTGATCTTTTACGTAACAAATACTTGGTAAAAATCGCTACGAGCAACCATTCTCAAGATATTTAGAATGGAAATAGCCAATACATGTCATTATTAACCAAAAATAAACAATGTCGAGTAGATAGTTATCTGACTGAAATGATAAATTTGGGAAATTTTAATTTTTGTAAATTAATCATACATTTTTCTTTGAAAAAATGATAATAAAAATGTTTAACTATTGCCACAAAAACATTTCAAATTTATATGATTTCAGTCTAACATTGTAACGTTTTTAGTTCGTTACATGTCTTTTTTATATATAATATATGATGTCTGGCCTATCATCACCGGATTCCGTATCGTTCAGCCCTGATAATTTATTTGGCACGCTTGGCGTAATTTTTACGTTCCCTAGTCGCCAACCCTGCTATCGTTTCACTGTTCTGTGGAGGCGCGCGTTGTCAAGATCCTTGTTATATGTCAAGGCGCCTCTCCGCGTTTTAACCTCACTTTGTTTTTGGCCGGTTGCGGCACGGTTGCAAATCCTGCTTTTAGAAATGGCAATTTAAATCTTGCTGCAAAAGCTGAATCAGCTGCTATTTCAAACCAACAGGGTAGAGTTTTGGATGTCCCAACTTAACTTGTATTTGTGGTTTGCCACACGTTGGGCGCCAAATAGTGTGTAGCGTTTTTATAAAACATCCACGACTGCTCTCCGATAAAAAGCTGCCGTTCGCAGTGGTAATGTTTTATAAAAACCCTACAACATCTCTTTAGTCAACATGTTTAATTTTATGTCAATGTCGATAGGTATTGATAATTTCTATTCCAAATATCTCGAGAACCATTAGTCGTAGAGATTTTTACCAAGAGATCTTTTTTACGTAAAGAACGTCGTAACTGTATATTTTTTACTCAACAGTTTTATATAGGTACGAACGAAAAATTATAACTCTTCAAGTCAGTTACAAAATATGCAGGTGCAGCCATATTGACAACAAAATCAAATTTATCATGTCAAAAAAACCACACACCTTTCATCCAAATATTGAAGTTACATTAGAAATGATTTGGAAAAGATCAAAATAAAACTGAAATTTCTTTACCCTGTAAATGCAGAAAAGCGGAACGGATTTGACGAAATTTGTCAAAGAAAAATGTTATGAAAACTACCAAAAAAAAAGATGTCTCGAATGGTTACAATGACTCTTCCGTCTTTAATTTATACAGGGTGTTTCAAAAAACATGTGCCATCTCTCATGGGGAGATTCCTCACGTAAAAATAAGATTTATTTTTCATATCAACATATGTACGTCCCATTCTGCTTTGTTTCGTAGCTATAGGGTGTTAAAGTCTTAATAATCGTTCGATTTATTATAATCTTTTTCCAAGTGCTTTTGGCGATACGAATGAAATTTTGAGGGTAAAAGTTACTATAAGTGCTGCATATTTTAACGCTAAAAAAGTGCCGATAAATTCATCAGGGACGTGTATATGGGTTATCTCTCAAATATTTAAAAAAAAAACATGTGCGCCACTATTTTTTTTCTTTTGATATCTAAATTTTGTAAACCGTTTAATGCCAATTAAAAGCTATCTTGATATTTTGTCGAATTCGGCCTACTTGATGAGATAAACGGAATTTTATTAATCACAATTAATAAAATTAAAATAAAAATAAAGTTAAATAAATTATATGTTTTACCTAATTTAATATTAAATATGATTAATATTAGTTATTATTACTATTAGTCCAACCTACAGCAATTTTAAATAAACAAATAATGGTATTTAAGTTAATTACAAAAAACCTAATTTTAAAAAGTTCACGTTCAGTTTCTGAGTTAACACGAAAACATCATGTTAACTCAAAAACTATGCATTTTCATATTCATGTTTATAGGAACTTTTTTTCATATTTTTTTAATGAGGAATCAATGAGTACCTATTTAAAAGTTTGGCAAACTAATCATATAAAAATGTTTAAAAGGTTGCTATTAGACTTGGGAAAAGGCAAATTAATAAAATTGCGTTTATCTCATCAAGGAGGCCGAAATGGACAAAATATAAAGAGACAAGTTTTAATCGGCATTAAACTGCTTACACTATTTTGTTAACAAGAGAAAAAAAGTCAGTAGCGTACATGCTTGTTTTAGAAAAATATTCCAGTGATAACCCATATGCACGTCCCTGGTGATCGATACTTTTTTAGCTTTAAAATATGTCGTATTTATAGTAACATTTATCCTCAAAATTCCATTCGAACCGCTAAAAGTACTTGGCAGAAAATTATAATAAATCGAAAACATATTAAGACTTTAACACCCTGTAGCTATGAAACAAAGCAGAATCGGACCTATGATGATATGAAAAATAAATCTTATTTTTACGTGAGTAATATCCCCACGAGAGATGGCACATGTTTTTTGAAACACCCTTGACAAACCTTCTATTTAAGCCTTTTAATTCAGTGAACCATTATATTAAAAAAGAAAATTAAATTTAGTTTTTTATTCGATATTCGAACGGGATTAACCATTTTATAACAAGGAAACATTTTTATAAAGACTGCATTTTTCTCAAAATGTCAATAATAAAAAAGTGTTTCCTCTTTTAAAGATAATCCGGGGATATACTGTACGTAGAACAACCTGTTGGATATTGTAGGCAAGACATTAGTAACTAATAAATGTTGAGATGATAATGAATACTTACTGGTACGCCGAGAAATCAGGCTGCAAATGCCTTTAAATGCAAGCCTCGCCTCTATTTGGCGAAGCGGCGCAAATAGATCGGTTATATAGATTGTTCCATTTTGCAATTAGCGGTCGAACATATTCGTGCAAAGCGGTACAAAAGCCAACACGCTGCCAGCAAGCAATTAATGGGAAAATAGGACTTGCCACAGGCGACGTTAAACTATCCAGTATTATTCTGAAGTAAAACAGAAATCTGTAATATGGAGCACTTGACGCTCTGGCACATATAAATCTTTCAAAGACAAAATCTTATCACTTTACAAAAGTTTAAGAAGTGTTTCGCTAAAAAACATTTGTAAATGGACTTTGCAATTTCCAAATAAGAAAGAATTCCATTTGGATGTCCAGAGACCTCGCCAGAATTGTGACTGGAATCTGAATTTCTAACTGGACATGGCCATTTAAGTGGACACCATCTCAAAATGAGAAGCTGTGACACCTCTTCAGATTATGTGAACAGAATGATGAGATGGTATGTGCTATGCGACTGTCCGGTTCCATTGTTAATCAGAGAGTTTATTATAATATTTATTCTAGTGGTGGGCAAATCCTGGTGGTTATTTTTAAATAGCAATTAATATTGTTTCTCTTATTTATACAGGGTGTTTCAAAACAAATGCGAAAAACTTTAGGGGATGATTCCTTGTTCAAAATAAAGGGTAGTTTGCTTTATAAACGTTGGGTCAAAAGTCAACCATTAGAGAGATAACGCGGTACAAAGATGGCGGAAAAATAATGTTTTTATTTTTTATTTTGAAAACGAAAAGAGATAGACTAATGCAATTTTATGGAAGCATTACTGTTATGAAAACACACTTTCAGGTAATTTTTTTACTTTTTTAAAATGAGTGGAAGGGGTTGAAATAAACTACCCCTATCATTGTTAACGAAATTTAAAGAAAAATCTTATCAAACACATGCAAATGCTTTAATTTGGATAGTTCAGTTTGTTTAGAAACTTTTTTACCTCTTTTATTTTTTTGATAAAACTCACCGATTGGAAATTAAAAAATAAAATGTAAAGCATTACATGTCAGGACAAAAAACATTTTTAGATTAAGAATCTAGTGATAATAACGATAATAATAATCATCTAGATAATAACGTATTGCAGTAGAGTAATGTCAAATAAAATAATATTAGGAACATACTAAAAAGTAACAGCGGTCGACTAAATTTTTTCCTAAAAAAATTACAGCAGCCCACTAGATTCTTTATCAGAAAATGTTTTTTGTCCTGACATGTAATGCTTTACATTTTATTTTTTAATTTCAAATCGGTGAGTTTTATCAAAAAAAACAAGAGATAAAAAAGTTTCTAAACAAACTAAACTATCTAAATTAATTTTTTTGCATGTATTTGATAAGATTTTTCTTTAAATTTCGTTAACAAGAATGATAGGGGTAGTTTATTTCAACCCCTTCCACTCATTTTAAAAAAGTGAAAAAATTACAAGAAAGTGTGTTTTCATAACAGTAATGCTTCCATAAAATTTTATTAGTCTATCTCTTTTCGTTTTCAAGATAAAAAATAAAAACATGATTTTTCCGCCATCTTTGTACCGCAATATCTCCCTAATGGTTGACTTTTGACCCAACACCCTGTATGTAACAACTTAAAAGAACAGGTTTAAAATTACACAGGCCGACATGATTTTTGTAACACGAGTCAGTTGCAGAATTTCTTCATAAAAATATGCTTCTAATAACAGAAAAAATACTCCTGAAGCTCCTACACGTACCACTTTTCAGTTGCCTAATTACGCCTCTTTTTTGCAGGTAGTCAATTTTATAGATGTCAGGTATTAAGTCTAGGTAGATTCGTTTACATACAGGTAAATTTTATGATGGGATGATTGAAAGGGACGCATTTTGTGCACTATAATATATTGTGAAAAACATAAGAGAGTTCAGTTTTCAGTTGATTTTCGACGTGAGTTGTTCTATGCGTGTAGATAAATAGTACGAAAATGTCAAGTCAAACGCGCCGCAGTTGTAAAGTGTCTCCTGATCGATTTTGTTACATTTGTGGAGAATTTATGGTGCAATCACAAGCCAGACCATTTTCTGAAAATGTGAAGAAAGCCTACTTCAAGTATTTTGGAGTTTTGGTTGGAGATCAAGACAAGCAGTGGGCTCCTCATGTGTGCTGCGTTACTTGTAGCGTGTCGCTTGTGCAGTGGATGAAAGGGAAGAGGAAAAAATGCCATTTGCGGTTCCAATGGTATGGCGAGAACCAACTAACCATTTTGACGATTGCTATTTTTGCCTGACGAAAACTGAAGGTTTTTCCAAAAAACAAAAGCACAAGATCGAGTATCCCAATTTGCCGTCTGCCATACGACCTGTTCTTCATGGTGCAGATCTCCCAGTGCCGATCGCGCCCTTAGACTGGCAAGGTATTGTTTTGGAAGATATTGAATCAAACAGCTCTGGAGACCAGTGTACTGATCCTACCTTTACCCCAGAGGGCGGTTCCGACAAGCCTCATTTGATTGTTCAAAGCGAGTTGAATGACTTAGTGCGTGACTTGGGGTTATCAAAGCAGCAGTCAGAACTTCTTGGATCCCGGCTTAAGGAATGGAATCTGTTAGCCAATGAAACAAAATCACCACTTTTAGAAAAAGAAATGCTCCGTTCTCTGCATTCTACAGTATGGAGGATTCGTTGTGTGCATGTACTGATATCGATGGCTTAATGCAGGAACTTTCTATAGAACATTCTCCCTGTGAGTGGCGCTTATTCATAGATTCGTCGAAATATAGCCTAAAAGCTGTGTTATTGCATAACGGAAATTTAAAACCCTCTATACCAGTTGCCCATTCAGTGACAATGAAGGAAACTTATGAAAATATGCGCATGCTTTTAGATAGAATCAACTACAACAGGTATAAATGGCAGATATGTGGGGACTTGAAAGTTATAGGAATTTTAGTGGGACTTCAGGGAGGATTTACAAAATATTGCTGTTTTCTTTGTTTGTGGGACAGTCGCGCAGTAAATCATCATTATGTACAGAAAATTTGGCCAGAAAGAAGTGAATTTCAACCGGGTTCCCAAAATGTCAAGTATATCCCTCTTGTAGACCCCAAAGACGTCCTCCTGCCTCCTCTTCATATCAAACTTGGCCTCATGAAAAACTTCGTGAAAGCTATGAATAAAGAAGGTGATGGATTTAAATACCTAAGGCAAGTCTTTCCCCAGTTGAGTGATGCCAAATTGAAAGAGGGTATTTTATATTGGACCACAAATCAGGAAATTGTTGGACGACACAAATTTCACAGACACGCTTACCAGGCAGGAACTCAGAGCATGGACCTCATTTGTTAGTGTAGTGAGGGGATTTTTGGGAAACAATAAGGATGCGAACTACGAACAATTGGTTAATGAGCTTTTAGATGCTTATAAATCGCTTGGTGCCCGAATGTCTTTAAAATTCACTTTCTCCATTCTCATTTGTCATTTTTCCCTGAAAATATGGGTGCTGTCAGTGATGAGCAAGGTGAGAGATTCCATCAAGACATAAGGACAATGGAAATTCGTTATCAAGGACGATGGGATCCAGCCATGATGGGTGATTACTGTTGGTTTTTGAAGAGAGAAGACGCGGTCCCTCATAAAAGGAAAAAGTAAAAGTTTTTGTTTATGTTTTGATCTCGTTTCGGTTGTTTTTGTACTTTTTAGGTATAAGTAATGTTTGAGGAGTGTAAACTATAAAATATAATCGGTATATAGGCTTAAGAAGTTCTTAAATCATGTTTTGAATAGCTATCTTAATATATTGAATATTGTAATATTGAATGATGTTTTATTAATGTAACAAAAAAACCTTACGTGTTACGACTTTTTTTTTGCCACTTTCGTGATTAGATAGGTTCATTCTACCACAATATCCTATTGAGCTTTGTGTTACATCGAAAAAATTTTTTTTTGTCGGCCTGTGTTATTATAATATCATAAATAGCTTCAAATTTTTTATAGTAATAAAAAAATAATAAATCAATAAAGATGTTTTAATTTTTGGATGTTTGTTATATTATTAATAATTAAGAAAATAGTGTTTTAAACTCTTACTAATTTTAGTTAATATTTAAAAAAATATATAATTTTAACAGTCTATATTTTCAGTGCAAAGTCTTTATTTAAAGGTGCCCGGTGGCGTAGAAGTACAGGCTCTCGTCTGCATTTCATCAGCCGACTATTTTTATTAAAATAAAAATAGTTTGGGTACCTAGGTCGAATCAGCCTTAAATGAGTACTTGGGATTCACGATCCTGAGGTAATAATAGGCGGTTAAAGCGTAGTGCTAGCCACATTACATTCCTTGTATACCGAACGGCTCTAGCATGGCAAGCTGTACTTTGCTACTCCCATGGCGTTAAACGCTATATACGGGGGCTATTATTTTTTTTGGGGGGGGCTTGGAACTTCGCACATCGACGATCGGCCGTTGCAGATATTGCGAATAACACTTCCAAACCTGTTCCGAAAAAATGCAGCATTCGCAGTTGCCCACCATAACCAAAAATAGAGGTGTTACTTTCCGGTTCGCTATATCTTTTTCATAACTGTTATTTTACTGCTTTGGGCTATACAAAATTTGATGGCGCGGCTGGATGACGACTGTGACGACGACTTCATATCGATCACCAGCCGTCAATCTCTACGGGCGATATTTTTTTATACCAGTCATTTTTTTTACGTAACAAATATTGCGATATGTTATTTCTAAATAACTGTTTTAAATTTAAAATTTATTATTTCAAAACATATTCCTGCAATTTATTTTTTATTTAATTGTGCAAATCTCGAACGAAGGAAAGTTTAATCTTTTGTCTGCAATTATTTTATTCGTGTGAACGGGCGAGACTTAATTATTTATACACAGTAGTCATTTCAAAATCAAGTTATCTTGTTAGTCCAACTAAATTAAATCTCTTTGAATTTGTTTCAGGCAACGACGAATTTATTAGCCCGTTGTTAGTGACAAATTGAGGATTGTAATTACTTTATTAAGATTTTTTTTAATTAAAAAAGGTTATATTATTAGATAATCAAACTCAAACTAATTGTGCGTTTAATTAAACTCTATGCGTTTGATTGTCAAATTATTATTTATGTATAATGAAGTAAAAATTTATTGTAATAGATAAAAGTTTCTTGTAATAGATAAAAATTTATTCTAGGATACGTCAATAATTCAAAATGCTCAATAATTTATACCTTGTAGCCTTGTTATCATGACAAAATACTATCCATTGTTGGTATTAGTAGACATCGAGTAGAACTTTGTTATAATTAATTAAAATAATGTTATTTCTCAAATATTTGGCCAATATTTTTGTTTTATTTGAAATTATAAAGTTAAATGAGATTTAAATAAGATAAAAATAGCCCTAAATGGCCGAAAAATCAGTTTTTTGCAGGTATCTGCCAAAATATGCAATTTACAAAACTTTTCTTGAAATTATGGAGTGTAGAGGCACAGATTATACAGATTATAAACTTATCATCAAAAGCATTGTTTTTTGTGGTTCCAATTTTCGGAGTCGCGCACTAGTTGGTTACTATAGTTTGCGCACATAGCAGGCCCACTTATGGTCTCTAAAATTGTGCACAGCGCCTGACCGGCCCAGTTATTACGCTGTTTAAACGCGAGTTTATTTTTGCGCACAGGAAATTTTACTCGTTTGCTCATTCATAAAAAAACAATTTTCGTACCACGAATTAGGGACAAGATTTTTATCTGTAAGGGTGGCGCCTCTCATACGCCGCGGAGGCTCCAAGGAGAACGACAGTTTGTATTGAAATGAAATTTTGTGAGCATATGTAGGTTAATTCCGAGCACTTTTTAAAAATATAGAGAGTTCTACAGGGTGTCCCTAAAAAAAGTTAGATATCAAAGTTGTGTTTTTTGTAATGGAACACCCTATATATTAATTGATTTTCGGATTCTGGGAGAAAAATAAATGTGAGTTTTATAAGAGAAGTATATGACTAAAATGTAAGGTTTTTGACATATTTAACATTTTCTAGAAATAAAGAACAATTTTTAAATTACAATAAAAACTACCTAAATTGGAATTTACCCGGTATAGCCTAATATATAGTTAAATTAACTATTGTACTTTAAATCAAATTAAAACTTGATCCAAAAAGTTATACAGGGTGAGACAAAATTAATATTGAACATTGGTCACCTTTAAAAGTATGTTACTCTTTTATTTTAAATGGAACCCCCAGTATATTATTCCGATATTCAATGGAGAATTCATGTCTTTTCAAAATACTATTAGGGTTGCCTACCCCTCAAACAAAGATTTTCCTAGATATTTTCATTTACATGATTTGATCTGAGTAGATCTTTATTATTTGATAAAATCTAGGTGTCGGTGATATGTCTGGCGTTACTTCAACATAGCTGTCTAATTAGTCCAACTTTGCCAACTAGTTATCATTTTGTGTCAGTTAAAACAAAAAAATTTCAGAAATCTGCCGAAAATGCAAACTTATCATACATCAGAGAGAATTGATATGATCCTATTAGTTGGTGAATGCAATATGCATTTACCAATTAATAGAATAATTAAATGCTCCTGATTTTATCTAGTCTGGGTTTTCTATGGGGATATGTTAAAGACGGTGTTTACAAAACTCGACCAACTATTCCACAACATGAGAGAAATTATTGTAGCTGCTTTTCGAGGTAGACTTCCACATATACCTTTTGAAATGAAAATATCCTTTTGAAAAGACAATCATTTTATGCAGTTAACGAGAAAGGAAGCATTTTGAGCATTTGATTTCATTTTTTGTCACATAATTATAAGTTTATGTATAGTTTTAATTCTATAATAATTAAAATATGTTTAAATGTGTATCTTTTTATTTCCGTTGAGTATTTTACTCTACAATTTTTAATTTTCGTTAAATTAACAAAAGGTATACCACACAGCCACTTAGATTTTTTCAAATAATAAAGATCTAATGACGCAAAATCTTAAAAATTAAAATGTCTAGGAAAATCTTTGAGAGGTAGGCAACCCTAATAATATTTTGAATTGAGTTTATAAATATTCTGAAGATATATAAATTCCCCATTGAACACCGGAAAAATATACTAGGTGTTCCATTTAAAATAAAGGAGTAACTTGCTTTTAAAAGTGACTAATGTTCCATATTAATTTTGTCTCACCCTGTATAACTTTTTGGCTCAAATTTCAATTTGGTTTAACATACAATGGTTACTGTAATTAAATATCAGGCTATACAGGGTCAACTAAAATTTAGATAGCTGTTATTGAATTTTAAAATTTACTCTTCATTTTCACAAAATGTGAAATATATCAAAATCTTTAGATTTTAGGTATATGCTTCTTTAATAAAACTCACTTTTATTTTTTTCCTAGAATCCGAAAATCAATTAGTATATAGGGTGTTCCATTAGAAAAAACAAAACTTTGATGTGTAACTTTTTTTGGGGGCACCCTGTATAATTCTATATATTTTTATAAAATGCTTTCAGTTAACCTACATATGCTGCCAAAATTTCATTTCGATATAAACTACCGTTCTCCTTGGAGCTTCCGCGGCGTATGAGAGGCGTCACCCTGTATACATATAGTATACCGACTCTGTGGTAGAGGTAAGAAGAAATATCTTCGTGCATTAAAAAACGGTAATAAAAAAGGGAATGGATGGCGCTGCTGTAGCAAAAAATTAAAAAATAAAAGAAGCCCCGAACATTTTTAGAACAGGAAATGATTCAAAAGAGATAAATACTTGAAGGCGCGGGTTTCAAAAAAACAAAAACAAAAAACAAATTTGATTTTCATGTCATATGATATACATTATCGATTTATATTCAACAACAATAGACTGGGCCTCTAATATATAAAATTAATTGTTTTATATTCTAAAAAATAAATCAAAGCCTTTTTGGGTAATGTTTGGTTATGTTTTAAAAAAACTTTCATTCTCTTATCTATGGTTACTTTTCATTTTTTAGATTTATGCGTCATTAGCGCTACTGTGGCCTTATTCTTCCCATTTTTGTGACCACTTTTTGTTTAAAGTCCTATAAGATATATTTCTCCCCATCTCTACACTCCATACTTGAAATAAAAAATGAAGCTTAATTCCGCCAGTATTGGCCGAAATATGGCATGTAGATGATTTTCATGATCACCAAATGGAAGATTGGGTCCTTAGCTAAAAATGATCCTGACACTTTTTTTCGTAAAATTGGTCGTAAAAAGAAATCAATTCGACTATTCGTAATTATGCAATTTTCTATTGTTTATGATACTTTCCGGAAATCGCAAAAAAGTGAAAAAAGCCACTCACGAATAATTATTTTTTTATTAAAATGTGATTAAACAAATACTTCACACTCTCTGCTTAAGTTGCTTAAAGAACAACTGTTAAAAAAAAGCTTGACAAATAAGCTATTGTTAGTGAAAATATGAATAAGTTTGCAAAAATCTGAAAAGTTTTAGAATGTTTGCCCGGCCTTTTTTATTGTCATAAAAATATGACAAATTTTAAACAAGTTCCAAAATGCAATAGCCATTGATTCTACCTTTTAAATGAACTTGGTATGAATGAAGGTACCGTCTTTTTTTTAAGAAATCGACCAAAATTCGGATGCATGAAAACTGAACTTAAACGTTTTGATATTTTGACGTAACTCTCTCTCTCTTCAGTTCTTCACTCTACGTGAGAGTATGGTGATATCATGTGTTGATTTCCCTCACTTCCTCAGACCAGGTTGTTCGACACTGCGCCATATGTGAAGCTTCGAGGAGGCTGTGGCCCACTAGGGTTCTGACTTGGTCTACCCACGTCTTAGGTGACGTAACTAAGTTACCTGTTTTTGGTTCCTAGCCTACTACTACAATTTTTAGACCATATAATTCTAAGCGGCAGCCTAACATGATTTGTTCTCTTAATATCTCCGTTTAGAGAGTAGATCGAAAGTTGCGGTTTGGCGCTGGTATTTTGGAAATTTTGTGCTCTATTTAACTGCGCAAAGAGAAATATAGCCTTCTATTTAAATTTTTTATGCAAAAGCGCAATATCTGTTATGATGTCAAACAGCGCTCGCTAGCTACCACGAAAAAAATTATGAAAACTGAATTTATGATGGAGATGATTAAGGAAGAAAAGCTCTTTTAAACGAGCCCTATTTTATTTAAGTCGGGTAACCTAAATCAGAGTTATCCTTATTTTAATAAAAGCAAGTTTAACCTCCCCCCACCACTTTATTTTATGAGATAAAGCAAAATACACAATATCAAAAAAAATACAAATTTCTCGATGATTATAATAGTAATATTTAAAATACCTGTTCACTAGGGTGTCCGTTATTTCCAATGAAGTTCATATTTTTTTTGGTGAAAAACTCTAAATTTTTAATTTAAACCGTGCCGGAATCATCATACTTTTTCCATTAACATGTGATTTTCTGATCTTTGGCATTTAATTTTTTATCTTCAAAGCAAATGAACCTACAGCTTCGACAAAGACATATTCTAATACAAAATTATACGCTCTATAAAAAAGGTCTCTTTGGTTTTTTCCATAAAAATATTCCTTTAAAAGTTATTTGCGGTCAAAGTTATGCACATAGTTTATAATCAAATTTTTCTATCATTCACTGCAAATGTTAATGGACTCTTTCACTATATTTTGGAATTAGCATAATTGAATAAACCAATTAATTATAGAATTTTCTGCTATCTCACTTTCGAAAAATTTGAAGTCGTTCTTAAGAAAATAAATAATAACAAAAAAGCCCAGAATAAAAATCCGCACTTTATTTTTAATACGTCACACCTGGCATGTTGAAAAGTGGCAACACGGCCGCGGCCGAGCCACCAAGCTGACCCACCACCACCTCCACACAAGGCTATACAACCTTTTCCAATATGGCGGAGATAGAAGTGCTTTATTTGGGGCGTATTTTAAAACCTGTTTTATTTCCAAATAGACATTTTTCACACAAATGTCGGGTTAGATTACGTAATATTTCACTAATTTTTTAATATACAGGAAGTCTAAAGTTCTCCACGTAAGTATGGAATTTTGTGAATTATTACTTTTAACATTGAAAATGTTTCTGTTATCCTATATAAGGGAGCCCAAATCGAATTAAAATGCTACATTTGCCACACCATGACGTCATATATACAAGGGTATAGGAAATCTCGGCGCAGCGGCGGCAGTCGGCCAGCGCGCGCAAAAACCATTACATCGCTAATTGTTTATTGATATATCTTATTAGTTTAAAAGCAAAAAATATGGGGTTTGCTTTGATACCTTGTCAAGACATGAGCGAAACTTTTAAATTGTTTCTTTTTTTCATTTAGGCCTTCGTTTTTCGTTAAATGAAAGTTATATTAAAAAAAAATCTCTATTTTTAAACCAAATTTTCGCATGATTGAAATGATTATTCATGTTTAAAGTTTTTTTTTGGTCATAAGCGCTAATGGAAATGTTTTTTTGTAAATAATTATAAAAAATTACTCCCTACGAAGACTTTATTCTGTACTGGATCAAAAAATAAGTATTTGTTTTCTCTATACGGTGGTATTAATATATCGATTTTTGATGATAGTGCCTTTTTACCCTGTTTAATTTTGTACTACTTTCGGAATAAGGGTCCCCATATCATGTACTGTGATGTACTGTACTTCCATCCCTGAAAAATTCAGCTTGTGACACCGAAGTGAGAGGTAACGTCAAAATAAGCTTTAATCTACCTACATCATCATAGGTAGGTGTAGGTACTCTAGGTAAATTCTACCTAGACAGTAGCTGAACTAGCTGACAGTAGTAATTAATTTGTTATCCGATAAGTAGTTGTCATTATATAAGTTTAATCGTCTTATACCTCCTATAACGGTAGGTTTTGGATTTTTCCTGATTGGTTTGTTAAACAAAAATATACTGGGCATATAAATGTCTGTTACAGGTTAATTCGTTAAAGAAATATGTTACACACATATTATTTTAATAATAATAGTATAATAGTAATGGCTATATTATGTTATAACACATTATTGAATTAACAATTGAAAACAGTATTGAATGTACTTATTTTAACCAATGCATTGTTTTGTTTTTTTAATCTCACAAATAAGAAATATTTTATAGTTTTTATTATAAAAAACAGTGATTATACAATTTATTTACACCCCTTACACTGTTTTCTGTAAGGGGTGTAACCAGGAGTATATTTCGTAACCTTTTACGATATAAGAGGGCACAAAGTGTTTTATTACTTAATGCTTAAAATTTAATAATATATTTGTACATAAAATAAAATAGACTAGAAAGTCAATTAATTAATATTGACGTAATTACTAAATAAGTACAAGATTTTTTTTCTAATTATTTTAGTGTATTTTTAGTCACCGAATTATAAAGGAGAGATATCCAACCATTGCATTATTTTACTCACAAATAAATGTTTTATGGTTTTTATTATAAAACAACGATTAATTTATTATACACCCCTTAACCCAAACACTCCAAGGAGGATATTTCGTGACCCCGTATTTAAAGTGGACAAGGTTTATTAGTCAATGTTTTAATTACCCAGCGTCTTTAATAAAAATCTAATGTAATTTTTCATAGAAATGATCTGACATGAAAAGCAAATTTTATCAAAAAACTTTTTGATTATCTACAAGGAGTAAACCGCTGACAAATGTCTGTATACTAATGCCAAAGTAATGCCAAAAATACAAATTAAATACCAAAATTTCTCATATAATGCCCCACTAATGCCAAGCTGATTCCAATATAATACCACTAATACCACGAATAATATGTAACACATTTGTTTCACGAATTAACCTGTAACAATACTGGTAGGTACGTGCACAGATTTTTTCCTAGGTAACTTAAAAGTCGTTAAAAAGTCTAATTATATTTAAAGAAGATATAATTCCAACAAATTACATTATAAGGCCAATAATGCACAAGTAATACCATTAAAATTTTAGCGTTTTTAACTTGTGTAACATATTTCTTTAACGAATTAACCTGTAACAATAGTGGTAGGTACGCGCACAGATTTTTTCGCTAGGTAACTTATTAAGTCGTTAAACAGGCCTATAAAAGCTATAACAACATAGGTAACTAATATTTATAATTTAATTCGAGTTTTAATCTCAAATAATAAATGTTTTTACTGGTGTATTTCTGAAGTGTTCATTATTAAAAGTAGATATTCTTCAAGTTATGCGAAGTAATAAGTAATGTTTCCGGTGAGACCGCGTATATGTCACCGGATTCTGGTTAGTATAAAGACTTTTTCTATAGAAAGAGTTTTTTCTATATTTTCCTTTCAAAATAAGACTAATTTCTTCTTATTCTTTTAAATATTACAGTGTTTCTTTTTCCTAAAATGTTATACTTAATTTTCGCTTAAAATTAAAAAATCACAAATGGAGGAAAATATACGTTATTGAATAAAGTTTATACAAATCACTTTACCATAACAAAAAAGTAAAAACATGTCATGGCGGAAGATATTCAGGTGGCATTTCACACATTTATCTATTAAAATCGAGATTAAAATAATAAACTTGCGTAACATGTTATACACGAGATAGAAAGTTTCAGAATCGATTAATACGCAATACGCTACGCAGTCAACTTATTCCTATGCGCGGATGAGCGTCTTCAAGACTCTTCCTTCGGCCAGGGTCACGACGCCGCCGAAGAGGAATCGGCCTACGTTTGGCTAAACAGGCTGGACACGGTGGAGTACGATATTGGCGAGTCTGAATATTTATAAAAATTGCAAAGTAAAATATGTTGGAAAAATAATTAGTCCATACATATATAAAAGCTCAAAGGGTTTTTTTGTTGCATCCATCCCGCCGAAAGCGCTTTACCAATCTTGATGATTCTTTTTTTAAATGAAAGGTATATATGTGTAGATTTGTTATGAAGTATTTTTATAGTGCTTAATGGCTATTTCTTTGTGTAAAACGACTAAATACTAAAACATACCTGAAAACACCTACACACAATACCTCCAGAAATAAATTAGTTGTCATTGTCAGTGGTGTGTCAGTTAGATTATATATTACGTTTTTAGATATTTTAGAGTGAGTTGATGCCGCCAGCTTTAGATACATAAATATTAGCACAAAGGTTCGTTTAAACGACATTAGTGAATTAGCTACACAAAGCGATTTTAGGAAATTCATCCTCTTAGAGAGTAAAATTATCTCGGAACAGTTTGTTGTATGAAAATTCCTTACTATTTCGTCTAGAAGAATGAAATCCTACAAAAAGAATTAGAAGAAATTTTTGAAATTCATCAACCAAATGGGTAAAGTTAGTAAAAATTTATATAAAACTTGGTGACGTCTGGATTATACACATAAAAATTGGCACAAAGGTAAAGCGAATTTATGAAATTTATACCCTTAGGGAGTAAAATAGGGAATGAAAGTTTGCTGTACGAAAATGCAATACTATAACATTATAAACCAGACAGTATAAAATTTTATACAAGGGTTTATTTAGTGACATCATAAGGAAATATATCTTCCTCAATTATCCTTCAAAGAATAAAAAATAACCTATAAAGAGAGTATTAGTGCTCTTAATAAATAAAAAAAAGATGAAAAATAAAAAACATCTATATGTTCACTAGCTCTCTATAAAGAAGTAAAAAATCATTTAAATCAATGCATAAACGATTCGAGGTGTAACGCGAACGTAGTTGCGAGAAAAAGCTAGTAATTTATTAAATTATTTTATTTAACTCATTAATTTTCATTGAAAAGGAATTTTTGTAATTCGCCACTATATTAGTTAAAAACTAAGAAACTCATATCAAATTTAAGTTTTGCGATTTTGACTTATACTTTTTACAAAATCTGAACACATTTTAAAAGAAAAAAAGTTTTTGATAATATTTGTGTAGATTGACTACAAGTTGTAGTCAATCTTAGTGTAGTGGTCTGCAGCATCGCCTTGTGGTGCAAACGTGGGCCTGTTAATCTGTGACGTGACGCACAACAGCCAAGAAAAACAGAAGCGTGGCTAAGAATTTAGTAATTTAAAAAAAGTATTTTAGATACAGTAGTAGGTATTAAAAAGTTTTGTGTTTAAATGGGGTTTGCCTTTAACAGGTAAAAAGTTATATCGTAAAGTGTAACTTTCCGTAAGAATCCTTTATCTGTCATTGATCATGATCTGTCATCATGTTAACCTGATGTTTTCTATGTTATTTGGTTTTTTTTCGAGGTTTTTTTGCTTGCTTGTTTTACGGATAGGTGCGATCGCATAATTATTATTGATAATGTTATATTTAATGTTAACATTACTACTTTTTTAGTGAATCTTTAAATCTGTTGTATTTTTGTTAAGTTCGTTATTTAAACATATGTATGTAATACACTCATATTAACACTAATCATATTTTTACGTCTTTATTCATCATTTTCAATGCCCCCCCGGTTGCATCTTTGTAAAGGACTGTGAATTTTATGAAAACATCAGTTAATTCCTTTTTATAAAAAGGTCTGCTTTCTCAGAAAATAGGTAGTGTTAAAATATTCAAACTTGAGGTAGCATATATAGGGTGTTCAAAATCATCGGAAAAAGAAATAACCAGAAATATATGACAGAAAATATCAATATAAACTAAATATTTAATTGCAAACACTTACCTACCATAGTTTAGATATTCTGAACAAAATGGATTTAATAATAAATTCTGACGTATGTGAGGGGCAATTGTGACCTAAAAAAAGACTTACATCCAGGCCATTTATATTTTCAAATGTCAATGTTGTCAATATCTTTCTGTAATCTTTTTGATGTAAAAAGCTAAATTCTTCTTCCAATATTTTACTTATAGGGAGGTAAGTGTAAGCAGTAGCCGTAACTACATCATCCTTACTAGTGTAACAGAGGCTTTGGCCTTTGGCCTTTTTGAGGCATATTTAATGCACTTCTTACCCGAGAACTACTAGTAGGAGTGAAATTATCTCTTTTAATAGCTGTCAACCATTTTTTACGAAAATCGTCATTTTTGGGGAATATAAAAGCAGAAACCTTGGGACCCCCTCTATAATTCCCATGACAATTTAGAACAGAGCATGTAAAAGGCATGCTACAATAAAATGTTAATACCTACCCTTTAATACATATCTTTTGATTATTGTAATTAACCATTATAAAATACTATGCAGACTGGCGGCGAAGGCTTTTTACTCATTTAGGTGTAATATCTTGATAAATACTTCTAGTTCTTACCTTAAAATAATTAATAATAGAGGAGTACGACAAGCACAAAAGTTCCCTATGTGGAATGTCTGGTTTGGATTTTTATTACACTGTTATTTTATCACAATTTTCTGATCACACCATGCACTGAACACTAAGAACAAAACAAACGTGTTGCAGAAGCACAACAAACTAGAGATAATTAATTATTTCTGGTATGCAATCGGAACGAGAAACCACTACCGGCTTTTCAGGTTAAAGGTAAACAATTTAATAATGCGCTGCCTTCGTCGCCATATTTGCCTTGTCTATATCATGTTGATTGGCCTTGTGTTAAGGTGGTGCTGGTCAAATCAAATCGCAATGTTGCCAGTGGTTGGCTGGCGCACGAGCACGGTTCTGCAATGTGATTGGGCGTATTTTTCATACGTCATCAATTGGCACTTTAAAATTCTTATACTTATTTCAAATTAAAGCAATTTTGAGGTCCTATAAAAAATTATTCAATGTCATGGAACTATTTTTTTTTTTGGATAAATATACTGCAAATAGTCTTCCGTTTCAGATTTTGTCCTTGAATTGGGTATTTTATTTTTTGTGAAAGAGCCCATTGCGCCTTTTGATTTTGACTAAAAAAAGATCTAAAGCCATACTTTTTTCAATAAAACAATATTTCTTTACCAACTTTAATATGAAAAACTAATATTGCGCCATCTATGATCAATTGATCAAAACTGTAATTTAAGGTTATTGTTTCATTGCCTTTCAGTGTTCGTAAATATGTGTCAATTAAAAAGTATGAACAAATTTCGAGTGGTTTTTATCTTAAATATTACTTGTATCGAATTAATTAAATTAAATTATTAATTAATTTAATTTAATTAAATTATTAATTAATTTAATTTAATTAAGTTATTAATTAATGAATTTAATTTAATTTAATTTAATTTAATTTAATTTAATTTAATTTAATTTAATTTAATTTAATTTAATTTAATTTAATTTAATTTAATTTAATTTAATTTAATTTAATTTAATTTAATTTAATTTAATTTAATTTAATTTAATTTAATTTAATTTAATTTAATTTAATTTAATTTAATTTAATTTAATTTAATTTAATTTAATTTAATTTAATTTAATTTAATTTAATTTAATTTAATTTAATTTAATTTAATTTAATTTAATTTAATTTAATTTAATTTAATTTAATTTAATTTAATTTAATTTAATTTAATTTAATTTAATTTAATTTAATTTAATTTAATTTAATTTAATTTAATTTAATTTAATTTAATTTAATTTAATTTAATTTAATTTAATTTAATTTAATTTAATTTAATTTAATTTAATTTAATTTAATTTAATTTAATTTAATTTTTAGAATTTATAGCTACGCAATATATTCTGTGCTGAAAGGCAATGAAACAATAACCTTAAATTATAGTTTTGATCAATTGATCACAGATGGCGCGATTTTACGAAAAAAGTATGGCTCTAGATTCTTTTTTAGTCAAAATGAAAAGGCGCAATTAAAATTTGCTGTGAATGATTTGATTATAAACTATCTGCATAATTTGACCGCAAATAACTTTTAAAAGAATATTTTTATGGAAAAAAACAAAGAGACCTTTTTTGTAGAGCGTATAATTTTGTATTAGAATATGTCTTTGCTGAAGCTGTAGGTTCATTTGCTTTGGAGATAAAAAATTAAATGCAAAAGGTCAGAAAATCCCATGTTATTTAAATGGAAAAAGTATCATGATTCCAGCACGGTTTAAATTAAAAATTTAGAGCTTGTTTACGTTGGATAATTTTTTTTAGACTAAAAACTAAAACATCAGAGGGCAGCACCAAAAAAAATATCAACTTGGGAAATAACCAAATACGTTTTAATAAAATATACGGAGAGTACCGCTCCCGATGTTGAAGGATGGCTATAGAATGTCAATGCATTTCCTACATAAGTCTATCCTTGTTCGGGAGGAGGTTTTCTGCGCTTGCTCGATCTGTAAGCACTTTGATTGGACAGTTCCAAATCATATGATATGTTTTGTTTTGGTTTTATTTATTTTAAGTTGAGGTTAAAGACGTTCTAATAATTGAATTAAATCTTTCGAAAAATTGGAAGTTTTTGTTAAATATTCTGAAATCAAATAATTTGATAATGTAACATTATGCGCATATTTATCAATTGAGATATTTTAATCGTATCCAACATGTTATGGCAAAACACTTTTTCAACCAAAAGTTTTCAGATATCTTCGATTTAGTTATTTTCGAATGTTTATTTTGTTTATATCTATTACAAACTCAAGGAGCAACAGTTTTTTACAAGTAGTGTTAATTTTGATGCTGGTGCAATACTTCTACTCGTTAAAATAAGTTTATTATAAATATTACAGACATTTAAAAAAATAGGCTATGGAATAGGTATATAAAAATTATTTTATATCTGTCTCACAATGGGGGGCTCCTAGTAGCGTAATAGGTATCTGCAGTGCGATTCTGTAAACATTTCCCTGTCTAGTGACTCATCAATCGTATACAAATAGCATAGGCTCGATAGGAAATTTCTTGCTACAGAGCTTACAGAATCCCATTGCTGATTTCTAAAATTCTTTTTCTAGATAGGCTTCCCGCATCGTAAAAACTCCTATTTTATGGTATGTAATTAGTATTCTGAAGGTATTAAAATATTTTAATATCAATATAGTTTTTTCACTGAAACTCGAGTTAAATCTTAATATACATTATTCATATTGTCGTTTTAGAGATTGTGCTTTTATACTTACTATTATGAAAATTTACTGAATAAAATATATAGTTGCAATCCTTTTACTGAACTCCTTAATTTCTTGTTTTATGAGGGGATAATTTTTGCTTATTTAGGTACTAATTTTAATCAGACCATTTTTTAATGAACTCATTTATATTTATATCATATCGTTCTAAGTAGACTTTGTTGTGTTAGACAATTATTATTAAATAAAACGAATGAAAAAAAGTGACAGGTACGATATTTTTTTTTTAAATTCAAAAAATAATTTAGTAAAACCACAATTATTAAGAAATTGTCTTAAAAACTTCGTAGTACAAATTGCATATCTATTTCACTTTTTTTAAAATTCAAAAAATAATTTAGTAAAACCTCAATTAAGGAACTGTCTTAAGAACTTAGTATTACAAATTGCATATCTATTTCACTCGACTTAAAAATTGCAGCAAAACAAAGTATAACAGTACATTTTTTACTGTCTATTGTTTCTTTTACTGCCCATGTATTTATGATCAATAATCAACATCAGTCCTGGTTTAAAATGAAACAAAAGTAATTCTTTATTATTAACATATTTTTTATTAAACAAATATAACTAAAAGTATGTACATATTAAGTTTATACATAAATCAAGCTAGATACAAAAAATATAATTATTTACATTGTTGCATTGTAAATACTCTTTTATATTATGAAAAAAAAACAATAATAATTTACAATAAGACAGTTTGTGTGTAACTGTGTAAGCACTATAATTAGCCTTATGTAGTCTCTATTTTTAGTCTTTACATTATAATGTCTTTTTTATTTTAAAATAGTAAGACTAAATATAATGCTTTTAACAATTATTGATTTTTGAATAAAATTAGTTTAGTATATTTTTGTCTTATATTAACATCCCTTTTATTTCTGATTTTGCTTTCATGATACAAACGAACATCGAGAAAAATTTCTATTATTCATTTTGTTAGTTGGCTTCTACCACACAAAAAGCAGTAGCCCATTCCCATTGTTCTATTAATTAAACTACAGCAAAAGTCTTTAAAACTAAATCACAAAATTGTCAATAAACGCACAAAGATTAAAATACAAACGAAAACACAGTACACGTGGAAAACAGAAAGTTAAAGAAAACTCTAATGGCGACTGCCCAAGTCCAAACTGAAAACAAAATCCACGCCGACGACGCGTCCAAAAATAAATCGATAACCCATCTCGACACTATTCGGCCAATAGAAAAGTAGCATTTCGGCGCATGTGCATTACATCCATCTACTGAACAAGGATGGACTTATGTCAAACTCGATCTTCTGTCCTTCAATACTGGGACATAAATTCTCTCATTGCTCTTATGGGGAGGCCGCAGTATATTTTAATTAAAACGTATTTGGAAATAACGGATACCCTACTGTTCACCTGCATATTTTTGAATAAAACCCTGTTTTCTAATTGGCTCATAGAGACACGCCCCCTAGCGGACATTTTTTGAATTTGAAAATAATTTCCAGCGATTTCTATTGGTCGATTTACTTTTTTAGAATGTTTTTCCAATGTTATACGATAAGTAGTTTCTGAGATACAGCCGGCGTCCATTCTTAGTTTGCCACCCGGTACACAATCCGCCTGAAAAGTCCCTGTCGACGAATTAACGCTTCGTCCTACATGGGAGACAAAAGCGGGCGATTCGGGCGATACGAACGACGCGACCTTATCCAAAAACGTTTTCTTATGAACAAATAATATTTTTTTATGAAACTTATGAATTAGCTGTGTTATCTATGCATATGAAGGTGTCTTGCATTCCCGACACAGGACGATTTCAGAAGAAAACGGTGTTTGAAAAAACACTTGTCGCTCGCATCGCCCGAATCGACCGCTTTTGTCGCCCACGTAGGACGAAGCGTAAAGCCGTGGTTTCAACCTTCATTTAATGGACTACAACCACAATATGTAATGTTAATAATTTCATATTTTGAAACATTTTGAAAGTGTCACATTGACCTTTACTTCCCTCTTCTCGTCTCCTCTTAGTTCTCTAGCTTCTGCTCTTTCATCAATTTATTTCAGTTCTAATGGGGTACCAATGTTAAATTATTTTTTGTTGTCATTACTTCTGACAACATTTTGGTTTGTTGTCATTACTTCTGACAACTATTCAAAGGACCAAATAAGATATTCAAAATTGACAAAAGTTATTTATATTTTTCTGTTTTTGAAGATTGACATATCAAAACCTAAAATGACCAATCTTGGCTATATATAATCTAAATATATAATTTATAATAGAATCAATGAAAAAACTTATTCATTATAATGTTATTTGTTTCCTGTCGGTTTTCTTTTGTTTTATCTTTTCTCTTCTTTTATGCGTTGATCTAATTTAAACATATATTTAGTAGATATAAATAAAAGTTATTTCGTGTTCTATTACGTTCGAAATAAAGGCAGAAGAGTGTTTTTCTTTTTTGCTTATTTTCGGATATTCTCACTCCCAAATCGGGGAATCCCATTTCAAAAATCCTATTAGGTCGCTATTCGATGGCAGAATTTCAATGCTTTTGGATAAAACAGCTTGATATTCAATAAACTTCGGTATAAATTTTATTTTATAGTATAGTCTAAACTCACACTGGTGTTATATATTTATTTTTCGCATATAGGCATTCCAAAATTTTCATATTCCAGAAATTTCTATTGAAACAGAAAAAGAGTTTTCAATAAATAAATGTCTCTATCTACGCAAAAATGATTTATAAATTAAATAAAAAAAATTAACTGGACATATCATAAGACATAATATCGTACTATCGAAAAAAGAACGGCGCGCGGCGTCAGCGATGGTTATAAAACTATCAATTTGTAGGAAATTAAACGAGCTACAAACTAACCTCTACCAGGTGCGTCTCAAAAGTGGCTCACCCATATAACTTTTTTATTTTTTCAGTTAAAAAAACGAGATTTGGTATGTTTAGTATATGAGATTGATTGACGTATTCAATTGTTTTCGGTCACACCGGAAATTACTACAACTTTTGATTTTTAAATAACACCCTCGGTATTTTTTTATTTTATTCGATAGAAAATAACACTCTGAATAGAATGACATATCATATGTCAACTTTTGACATTTTCGCATATGATTTATTTGAAATTTATAATTTAAAAACTCAGCAATCCTTGAAATTTTTTAAACTTTTTTATTGGCATCTTTGTGAACATCCCAAAGCGCAACTTTGCCCCAATTTAACCATCTTCGTATCTATTACGGTTTCCGAGATACCAACGTTCGTACCTCGAATTTGTAGCACCCTGTATAATAGTATAGTAGCTCACCTATAACTTGTTTATTTTTTCAGATAAAAAAAAAACGACATTTGGTATGTTAGTATAAGGCATAACTTAGGATTGATTGACGTATTCAATTGTTTTCGGTCACTACCTGTTTTACCGAAAATTACTACAACTTTTGATTTTTAAATGGCACCCTAGGTATTTTTTTTTTACTTTATTCGATAGAAAATAACACTCTGAATAGAATGACATATCATATGTCAACTTTGGACATTTTCGCATATGATTTATTTGAAATTATAACTTGCGGTTTGTCACAACAATTTGACTCGAAATACCAAGTGTATGGTATCAAATTATTCGTAAAAAAATGCTTTTTCCAAATATGCTAATGACCACCCTCGTTCCATTTGAAAAAAAATTAGATATGATTAAAAATACTATTTGAGCATTTTCTAACTGGCCAGGACAAAACACGAAAAACATTAGACGATCCAGTCTATTTTTCCAAGGCTCCTTGATTAAGAATTAGTATTTTTAACATAGCCATGGCACTCTAGATTGAAATTTAAAATACTATTTTTTATTAAGCGAGAATGTCAAAATTTGACCTATGACATGTCATTCTATTCAGAATGTCATTTTCTATCGAATGAAGTAAAATAAATACCGAGACTGCCATTTAAAAATCAAAAGTTGTAGTAATTTCCGGTGAAACAGGAAGTGACCAAAAACAATTGAATACGTCAATCAATCCTAATTTGTGTTGTATACTAACATACCAAATCTTTTTTTTTTAAATAAAAAAGTTATAGGGGTGAACCAATGGCGGCTCGTGACCCGTATGACTGGGTAGGCGACAAAATTTTAGTTGCGTCTATTTTAATTATTTAAATTTCGGATCCGCAAGAGATAAATAAAAATAATTGAGACATACGATACTTATCTGCAAACCTTATTTCTAAATGTAGAACAATGTTATCTAATATTTCATAAAAATAAAATTCGCAAAGATATTTAACTAAGCCGCTTTTATTAACATATCGAATTGAAATAGCACAGAGACTTTTCTGTAATATCTGTTGTATCGTCTTCTTGCACCGAATAAAATAACGCGCTTTTTTTATTTCGGATTCTTTTATTTCTGTGGCGTGTTCTGAAATACAACTGGTTATATAATTTTTAATAATCTCGGACAAGCCCAAAAATGTTTCCAATTTGCTGTAAACGTTTTTTGAATTTTCATATAAAAGATTTAATTGCTACGTATAATGAATTATATGAAATATCCCCTTAACGAAGTGTGATATATCTCCTTATGAAATATCGGGAATATCCCCTTAACTTCTCAGCCTACCGAGCCTCCACAACTTTATGCGAAGGCGACAGGAGATTTCGCCTAAGCCTCGTCTTAATACGATACAACTCCGACTTACGTCGCGTCGCTACCGGACTGCCGTGCCGTACGTCGTGCATCGACCCTGATAGTAGGCGATGTAGAAATCGCCGAAAAAAGGTACCAAATATTATAGTTTTAAGAATTCTCGTGTGGAAGCTTTAGTGATTTGTCAAGGTGCGTATTCATTATCCGAACGAACGAACGAACGAACGAACGAATGAAAGTGCGGTATATTTAGACGGGGACCGAACGCATGCGGCCGTTCGTTCGTTCGTTCGCTCGACCATCCGTTTCGAGTCGGTACATCAAAGGCGTTCGCCAACAAATGCCTCCGGTCTTCTCGTGCGATCCTATGGTGCGGTCCCCGTCCATACCACTAGCGAACATTCGTTCGTTCGTTCGTGCGGATAATGAATACGCACCTTCACACGGTGGCGCTTTTGAACGTAATCGAAGCCTGAAAATGCTAATATTTTAAATTTTGAGGACTACGCGCGGCGATATTTCGTACAGTGTTGCCAAAACATATTTTATTTCTCGATATTTAAAGAAATATGTATTGATTATATATTTCGTATTCGTTAGTACATGAGGCATCCTAAGGCTATAAAAACGTAGCTATGAAAATAAAATTTTAGATTTTAATTTTTTGTACCTTCTAATAAAAATTACTTCTATTCCAATAAAAATTAACTAGTATGATTATGTGTTATCTGTGCTAGTATTAGGAAACTGGAGTAAATACGGAGAATATTAATTCGTTCTCTAAGATGAGCACTACTAAGTAATTTTTTAAAATTCGACCCATAAAGGGGTGTAATTAGATACTACTAGGAGTATGAACTTTTGCACAGATGTGGCGCATTTGAACATTGATAAGCGATTTTTGGAAATGTATAGCCTAAAGGTAGTGAAACTGGTGGGTGAAATTTTGTACAAAAAATGTTAGTTCTAGGAGTATGAAATTCTGTACAGAGTTTCCTTAAGTGACGAAAGTGAGTACCTAGAAGCTAATTTTTGACATTCATCCCCTAGAAATAAGGGATGAAAATTTGTATAAAAGTTTGTTACAATCGGTTTTAGAAGTATGAAATTCTGCACACACGTTCCTTATGTAACGTAATTTAGCACTAAGTAGCACTTTTTGGAAATTCGCCCTCTAAGGGTGTGAAATGAGGGGTGAACGTTCTGAAACAATTCTGTTCAAGGAATATGAAAATTTGCACAGAGGTTCCTTATGTAGCGTAATTGAATAATTAGAGTGATTTTTGGAATTCATTCCTTAAGGGGGTAAAACTAGGGGTGAAAATTTGTATAATTTTTTATGTCAAAACCGTTCTAAGACTAGGAGTATGAAATTCTGTTCAGAGGTCCCTTAAATGATGAAAGTGAGTACCTAGAAGCGAATTTTAGGCATGCATCCCCTAAAAAATAAGGGATGAAAATTTGTTAAAATCGGTTTTAGAAGTATGAATTTTGCAGATGTTCCTTATATGTAACGTAATTTTGCACTAAGAAGCAATTTTTGGAAATTCGCCCTCTAAGGGTGTGAAATGAGGGGTTGAACGTTCTGGAACAATAAATTCTGTTCAAGGAATATGAGAATTTGCATAGAGGTTTATTATGTAGCGTAATTGAATAATTAGAGCGATTTTTGGAATTCATTCCTTAAGGGGATAGAACTAAGGGTAAAAATTTGTATAATTTTTATGTAAAATCCATTCTAGGACTAGGAGTATGCAATTTTATACAGAGGTCCCTTAAGTGATGAAAGTGAGTACCCAGAAGAAAATTTTGGACAAGCACCCCCTAAAAAATAAGCACTCCCTATAAAACAATTAAAATAAAAAATTTTGTCTAAAAAATAAAAAAAAAGTTGGGGTAGATCACTCTTATCACTTAGGGGTATAAAAAATAGATAACAACCTAGGAATAGGTTGTGACCAAACCAAACCAGACCTACTGAATATACATATAAAATTTTACCAAAATCGGTCTAGCCGTTTCGGAGATGGTAACAAAAAATAAAATAAAAAACAACCCCTATTAAAAAATAGGGGATGATGGTAGAACGGTGAAAATTTAGAGTTGTTTGTATTTTTTAAGGCCAAATAAAAAAAATCATTTTTTTTTCCAAAAATAAAAAAATGAGGGTGGGCTACCCCCAGGGTGGGCTACCCTGGGTATAAGAATAGATAACAGCCTATTCTTAGACGTACTGAATATACATATAAAATTTTATCAAAATCGGTGAAGCCGTTTCGCAGATGGTAACAAAAAACTTAAAAAAAAACCCTATTAAAAAATAGGGGATGATGGTAGAACGCTGAAAATTTAAGGTTGTTTGTATTTTTTAATGCCAAATAAAAAAAATTAATTTTTTTTTTTCAAAAAATAGAAAAAAAATGGGGGTGGGCTACCCTTATCACTTAAGGGTATAAAAATAGATAACAACGTATTCTCAGATCTACTGAATATACATATAAAATTTCAGCAAAATCGATCAAGCCGTTTCGGAGATGGTAACAAAAAATAAAAAAAAAAAACATTCCCTATTAAAAAATTGGGGATGATGGTAGAACGGTGAAAATTTAGGGTTGTTTGTATTTTTTAATGCCAAATAAAAAAAATTAAAATATATTTTTTTCAAAAAATAAAAAAATATGGGGTTGGGCTACCCTTATCACTTAAGGGTATAAAAATAGATAACAACGTATTCTCAGATCTACTGAATATACATATAAAATTTCAGCAAAATCGATCAAGCCGTTTCGGAGATGGTAACAAAAAATTAAAAAAAAACATCCCCTATTAAAAAATAGGGGATGATGGTAGAACGGTGAAAATTTAGGGTTGTTTGTATTTTTTAATGCCAAATAAAAAAATTAAAATATTCTTTTTTTCAAAAAATAAAAAAAATGGGGGTGGGCTACCCTTATCACTTAAGGGTATAAAAAATATATAACAACCTATTTTCAGACCTACTCAATATACATATAAAATTTCATCAAAATCGGCTAAGCCGTTTCGGAGATGGCAACAAAAAATAAATAAAAAACAACCCCTATTAAAAATAGGGGATGATAGCAGAACGGTGAAAATTTTGGGTTGTTTGTATTTTTTAATGCCAAATAAAAAAATGAAAACATTTTTTTCTTTTCAAAAACTAAAAAAAAATGAGGGTGGGCTACCCTTATCAGTTAAGGGTATAAAAATAGATAACAACCTATTCTTAGACGTACTGAATATACATATAAAATTTTATCAAAATCGGTCAAGCCGTTTCGGAGATGGAATAAAAAATTAAAAAAACATCCCCTATTAAAAAATAGGGGATGAAGGTAGAACGGTGAAAATTTAGTGTTGTTTGTATTTTTTAATGCCAAATAAAAAAAATTAAAATATTTTTTTTTTCATAAAATAAAAAAATGGGGGTGGACAACCCTTATTACTTAAGGGTATAAAAAATATGTAACTACCTATTCTCAGGCCTACTGAATATACATATAAAATTTCATCAAAATCGGTCAAGCCGTTTCGGTGGAGTACGGTAACCAAAACTGGTAACACGGGAATATAAGATAATATTACATGTAAACTGCGGAGTGCGGAGAACGGAAAGACTGATTATAGCAATAGATAAAATTTAAAACTATAATTTAAAACTATTCAAGAAAGTACACACAAAACAAGGCAACGCCGCGCGTCTATCCGTTCAATTCCGAGCAAAATAGCGAGGCTCCACGAAGTTGGGGTCTCGAAAGCGAGGCCCCATCGACAGGTCAGATTTTGATGCAAGACGAGACTTCTAGGGTATTAAGATATTCTTTGTTTGAAGGCACTCAAACGGTCAAAATGATTTTGTTTGCTGACGCAGCGGCACAATCAGCGGTCAGCGTCAGCGTACGCCAGCGGTAGTGAATATGTTAATATACAAGACCACAGATATTAAAATAATATTGATTATTAAAACACAGTGTATTAACAGTGTTTTTATGTATTGGCAACATTAATAGTAAATAATGTAATGTAATAAATCGCCTAAATTCTGCCAAAATCTTAAGGTAGGCGCTGCCTCCTTGCCTACCCTGACGAGCCGCCACTGGGGTGAACCACTTTTGAGACGCACCCGGTATTATAGTTGAACAGTCCTGAACTCTTCATTTTTACGAGATTTTTGGGTTTAAGGGCAGAAAGAGGGTGATCCACAAGTCGAACTAAAAAACGTAATATCTACGAAATAAAGAGATCTACAGAAACAATTAAAGGCAGCAAAAATATTGCAAAAATAAAACCTTCAATTTTACTCTATTGCATTTTTCACGTATACCTATAGTTTTTAAAAATATGTCAAAAAATAATTTTTTTTTAAATTAACATTTTTTTTATATTTCAACTTTTTTCCAAATTTTTTTTCGAGTTATTTATAAAAAAATGACAGAAAAATATGCATTTTCAGTTTTAAATAACTAGGAAAATATTAATTTGTTGAAAAAATGTTACAGAACATTTTTTGCTTAGAATTCATCCCTTTATTGATTTTTGCAATTAAAATGGGTGATTTATTTTTCATCACCGAGAAGGAGTGGCACTCACCCCCAGGGTGAAAGCACACATCACTACTATGTAACTTTTGATTCTTACATATATCTCTATTCGCTGTAATGTTACGTCAGTCGGTGCAGTTGTTCAGAATTTGCACCCTAAAAAAGCCCTCACTTACTGGCCTATAAAACTGACATCAAAAAGTTATGAATGTTGCTATCGGGTATCCGTTAAAATTGGGTTCTTGGCCGAATTTCGAAAAATGTTTTATAAAATATTGAAAAAGTTGTATTTTTATTAATTTTACATGCATTTGCCAATTTCTAGCTATCGTCATTTTTAACCAATAGCAGCCAATTTTCGCTACAGACGCAAAAAATACTGATGAAAATGGGAGCCCATTTGCTAGTCAAATATTTTTCACTAACAAACATATTCAGATAAATGTTGTGAATAAAGTTATTTTTTTTTATTTAGTTTCGTCGGCGACTTGTGTATATTTTTATAATACATTCATTTTAATTTGATCATAGACCATGTTACAGAGACGATTTCTAAACTCTAGATCATAACTTCTTTATTGCATTTATCAAACGTTCACTAGATTTGTCTTGCACGATATGATTTTATTAGTCTCAGGGGTCTTAAAATATTCTTTGTGGTCTCAGTCAATAACTAATGAGTAATTATCATCGTTTTTAATATTTTATACAAGACGAAAAATTTCATATGGTCGAAAAAGTACAAATTAAACATCGTTAAGGACGACTGTCATAAAATCTTAATCATATTTTCATTGCGTTGGCGTGTTTTTTTTTCTTAAATGTTTAATTTGGTTTCCAAACTTTTGAAGCTTTGGACCTTTAGTTTCGGAGATATAAATTTAATTGGACCTTTTAAAGAAAATAATTTAATTTTTCAGAAACTATTTGAGACAGAGTTTACCAAAAATGCTTTTTATATCTACTAGTGGGTAAATGAATTTGTAGATATAGTACGACTTTTTTTGGAACTTTAGTTCCGGAGATATAAATTTAATCTAACCTTTTAAAAAAATTAATTTTATTTTTCACAAACTATTTGAAACAGAGTTTACCAAAAATGTTTTTTATATCAACTAGTGGGTAGTGGGTATATGAATTTGTAGATATAGTACGACTTTTTTTGGAACTTTAGTTTCGGAGATATAAATTTAATCGGACCTTTTAAAAGGATGTATGTGTGTTTAGTTAATTTTATGATTCTTAGTTTATAGTTATTGGTAGTATATCAATTTTAAAAATGTATATTGGGGCGCAAAAGAAAAAAAAATAATAAACCTTTCCCCAATATTCCACGTAACTCAACTATTAATATTCAGTAACTTTAATCTTTTACTCCTCTTTTACAATAACGGCACATTTCCATCCCTTTGATACGAATATTTACATACCCATCCCACTCAAACACACCCCTGTCTCGCAAGATCTTCTATACACGTCTAAATAAATATCGCATTTGAAGAGACATATTTCCCACCAACCAGCAGCTTCGAATTAATCTGTGTATAAATCAAATATTAGACTATAAAATTATTTTTAAAAAAGTATGTTGTAAAGATTTAATAAGATATATTTATTCAGGAAAATTAATACGATAAGTGTAAATATTAAAGAAGATAACTTATATTAAATATTAATAATACACATTGAGAGAAGCTATTGAAGAAGAAATTTAAAAAATAAAAAGTAATTATTTTGGAAGTGAAACTTCTTTACGCGAGCTGGGAGTAAAAATTCAAGGCCGTGACACGCGAGCTGGTTGTAACGAAAAATGGTAACGATCGAAAAAGTAGTAAGGACAACCTACGGCTTAAAAATACGTAGTGACACGACGTGTATTTGTGAGCAGTACACGTGTTTATCAAAAATATTGATATTTTAATACAAATTTTGTGAAAGTGAATCAAATTATTACGTGTAAAAAACTATTTACTACATGTAAAAAACAATTTTTTACGCATAAAAAATACATATTTTAATTTGTTACTTTTTAAAAATTTCAAACTACACTTTTTCAAACGTCCTTCAAATCCTTCAATAAATATATGCGCACATAGCGCGCACACAATTTTTTTCATAAAATTGTCACTGCTCACTTAAAGTCCACCGACCGCCAAATCATTACTATTTTGATTCCTTCCATTGTGACTAACTCATTTCGAAATAACCTTTATTTTTGCATTTCTGTATGTGCATTTTTGTATTTATGTAAAATATAGTGGGTTGTTCACCACATACCACACGGAGTATTGTAGCTAAATAGTTAGATTTTTACAAATTGTAAGTTTTGGGTTCGTTGAAGGACTATTAGAGCTACAATTTAAAAATATTTTTACAAGATACAGAATGTCCCAAATAAGTAAAAAATATTATAGTTGTATTTTTTTTTAATGAAACACCCTGTATATTATTCTATTTTTAGATTCTACGATTAAAATACAGGTAAATTTGATTAAGGTTTATCACACTTAAACCTTACCGTTTTTTATATATTTTCAATTTTCTTAAATTGCAATAAAAAAATTAAGGCTTTATTTGTCCAAGGTTATGAAAGTTTTTAATACTAAATATTTACTGAAGATTACTTATTGATCAGATATTGTGTTGCAATAATAAAAATTATACTACCTTATACAGAGTGTACAAAAATTTATATTAAATAATTAGTAGCTTTAAACGGCAATAACTTGTTCAATTTAAATTGAACGCCCCGAATATTTTAGGAGAATCAGATGTAAAATTTAACTGTATATCAAATTGTATTATACCATTTTCACCTATCACTTCAACTTTTCGTAGAAAATGCATTTTCTTATAATTTAGACTTCATTTTTATTACTATACCCATGGATATAGACATTTTAGATTATTTTTAAAGATGTAACAAATTTTCAAAGATTACCAGATACTAATATTGTCGATACAGTTCGCTTATTTAATTAA
The DNA here is from genome assembly GCF_002938485.1 of Sitophilus oryzae. Lineage (NCBI taxonomy): Eukaryota > Metazoa > Arthropoda > Insecta > Coleoptera > Curculionidae > Sitophilus > Sitophilus oryzae. Next base: position 400,523 of record NW_022146611.1, on the reverse strand, counting down.
AAAAGCTGTTTAAATATTTTTTGTTAACGGGGACCAATAAATATGATGCGAGTATTCAAACTACATTAATTGACTGTTTACGTTGATTACTAATAACTGCTCCAAATACTAAAAAACTGAATTTCACTGAAAGTGTGTATTAGGCAGTGTGGTAAAAAGTAACACCTTATAAATTTTATTTCATTTTTAACGAATGCTTCTTTATAACAGAAATGTTCATTTTCTTAATTTATTATTGTATTAATTTCTGAGTCATATCCACATTTATTTAGAATAATTTCTTAATTAAAACACTTACACAACAAGTATGTAATTAACTAATTTTTGGGTGGAAATAAATAATTTTGTTAAATTTCTTCCGTTTGAAAGAGGATATCAAGATGCGGTTTTCGCTGACTTTTTAAGCTTTTATTACTCTTTACTATCAGCTAAAATTACATATACTACCGCATTTAATTTTTTTGAAAAAAACGCGCAATGTTTGTTAAATTGTAAGACAGCGCCCCCTAGCGTCTACATTCAAAATCTTATTATTGTTTATACTGTATCATATAGAGTAAGAAACGCTCTTTTAAACAAGCCCCCGTTTGTTGGATTCCGTTCTTCCAGTCCGGAGTTATTAACATAGTATAAAAACAGATCTAACCTTCCCCCACCACTTTATTTTTGCAGATACTGAAAAATGATTTTAACAAAAAATATTTAAAATTTAGTGAGAATTATGAAGCTATCATTTATAGTATCCGTTATCTAGACAAAATTTTGTAAAAACTCCTTTTTCTTATTTTTTATAGCAGTTGCGCCCTCTAGCGGCAGTTTTACAAACTTGAAAATAATTTCCAGCAATTTCTCATAGTCTCTTTAGTTATAAAATTTTCTTTTCGCAAGCCCTACGACTAGTACTTTCCGAGATACAGCCGAGAGTTATTCTTAGTGGGACACCCTGTATAAATACGTCAAAAATGAGAAAATCGAACATGTGTTAGCTTGCTATATTTTGCTTGTAGACCGACGATATATAAATAATATAGTTTTAATACAGTAAATAATAAAGCAAAGCTGTCAGCTTATTTGTTGTGTGTTTCAAGGAATCTAGGGTTTAACTCTTTGCGAAAGGATATGCCCTCCATTTTCTTTAAAACTACGCCAGGCGTAATTCAAAGCCACTTTTGCCGTCGCCTAATTTACCGAAAGGATTATGAAACGACGATAAGACCAGTCCATCGATTTTATTATTTCAATCCCTCGGTCCATTAGGAGATCGCGCCATAGCTGTGCCCTTTGCGAAACTGATCTTGCCAATGGCGATATCCTTGCCGCTGTAGGTTTTCCAACCGCATACAGGAAGGGAGGATTTAGAGCCCTAGACAAATATCATCGTCTGGTGCATTGACATCTGGAACGACATTTCCTAGACCAATAAAGACCGAACCATGGTGTTTTTATATGTGAAAGCAGAAAAATAAATAAATTGGAATAGCTGTATAAAGTGCAATGGAAAAACAAACTATTTGGTTGAAATTATTCAAAATGTAGTATTTAGTGAAATTTGAAGGTTTGATTTAATGTTATACATATATTGTGGTAGATTTGCGTCCTAATGTTATACAGGGTGAGTCTTAAATAAGCACAAATATTTTCAGGGCTGGTAGATCTGGTAACAGATTATTTCCTTTATATTATTATTATTTTTTTAAATCTCTCGCTTTTTGCGATTGGTATTAAGGAGTATAACCGGGTTTTATCGACCAAGGTTATTAATCCTTTACTAAATATCTTCTAATTATATGAGAGGTGCCCAGAATAGCTGCCTTTTGTGCAATTCTTGCTAATGAGTTGTTTAGATTCAGCGTTTGTAAGTTGTTCATGAATCTTCTTTCAATGAGTCCGTTGCACGATATGATGAACGGTAATATTTGAACTTTCTTCATTTTGTACACGAGTTTTAATTTGTAGCTTAGGTCTTGATACTTATTAATTTTTTCTGCATATGTTTTTCCCAGATTATCATCAAGTGGTACAGCTATATCTATCAGTTGTGCTATTTTTTGTTTTTTATCAATAAGAAGTATGTCGGGTTTCTTGTGTGTTATTTCTTTGTCGGTTATAATTGATGTGTCCCAGTATATTTTCCAGTTGTCATTTTCAACGACTGCCTGAGAAGTATATTTGTAATAAGGGGTTGTTGATGAACTCAGTTTTTTCAGGTGGCATATGTCACTGTGAATTAGTTTTGCTATGTCGTTATGTCTGTCCAGATACTCCCTGGGAGCTATACTGCTGCAGCCACTACTTATATGTTGTATTGTCTCTATTTGTTTATTGCACACTCGACACAATTCGGATGTTACGTTTTGTTTCAATATATGTTTAGCATAGTTTCGAGTAGGAATTACTTGGTCGTGGATAGCATGAATAAACCCTTCTGTCTCGCGGTTAAATATTCCCTTCGCCATATATTTTCCGGTGTTTTTATGATCTACCTGGTCTCCTGTCAGAGCTGCATGAAATCTGCCGTGCAATACTTTAGATCGCTATTCGTCAACATGTCTGATGGTTCCGATAAGTTTAATGCTGTAAAGTGTTTGTCAACTTGAGATATACACCGATACAAGGAATGTTGGTGCTTTTTAAAGTGCCGCCTTAGTTTATTTATTTGTACTTCGTACGCGTCTTCTAAGTTAAGTAGACCTCTACCCCCTTGATTTCTAGATATATATATAGTCTCGATGTCGACGATTTTGGATGATGATTTCGGTAATCAGTAAGTGTGGTACGTATTAGGCGATCGAGTGTTTGCATATCTGTTTTTGACCACTTGAGAACTCCAAAAGATGCAGTTAATCGCTGTTATGGTATTCCTTCCATTAAGTTGTGTACTTAATATTGCTTTGAGTCTTTGTTTAAGTCTAGCTTTAAGGTAATCTTTCATTTCTGCTGTTTTAATATTTAGGGCTTGCTTGAATCCTAGATATTTATAACTTTCTTCTTCTTTCAGATGCTCAATCGTTGTTCCATCGGATAGTTATGTTCCCCCTTTGTTGTCTACCTTGCCCTTTTTTACATTAAGAACTGCGCATTTTTCTAGACCGAATTCCATTTTTATAGTCTTACTAAAATTTTTAACTATTTCAAGTTCGCTTTTGAGTTGTTCACTATTACTGGCGTATAACTTGAGGTCATCCATATAGAACAAATGCGACAGCTTTTCACCTTGTGTTCCAGCGATTCGGTATCCATATGGGCTGCAGTTTAGTAAGTTACTTAAGGGATTCCAGGCTAAGCAGAACCAATTGTGGTTCTGCTAGTCCATTGGACTCAAACTATAGCCTTGAAATATTCCTCGCTTGATTTCTACTTCATTTGTGATGTATCCGTTATTAGAATTTCCTATTTGGAGTTTTGTTTTCCATGAGGTCATTACATGCCTGAGTAATTTAATAGTATATGGGTCAATCTTGTATAAATGTAAAATTGCTTCAAGCCATGAATGAGGAACCGAATCAAATGCTTTGCGGTAATCCACCCAAGCTACTGAGATATTTCTTTGTTTTGTTCTTGCTAGATTGGTAATTATAGAGTCGATGACTAGCAGTTGTTTTGTGCCCTGTGATTTTTTCTTGCGCCCATTTTGTTCGACAGCTAGTAAGTTATGCTTGGTGATATGATTATTAATCTTGTTTGTTATGATTGACGTAAAAAGCTTGTACAGGGTTGGAAGGCATGTAACTGGTCGGTAGTTCTGCGGTGCATTGGGTTCACCATTTTTGTAGATCATGGTAGTTATACCCTCTGATAAAAACTTTGGCATAATCTCTGGGTTTTCAATAATTTCCTGGAATTGTTCAGCAAGTAGTTTGTGTATAGCGCCGAAGTTTTTCCACCAGTAGTTTTGAATCTTTTCGTGTCCTGGCGCTTTCCAATTAGATGTTCTATTAGCAGCCTCCTTTACATCCTCTTCGCTGATCATTAATTTTTTGCATTTCTGTAAGATGATCTAGTTTGGTAAGATGATCTAGTTTATCGCCGGATGTTTCTAACGGATCTGTGAACTTTAGAAAAGCACGTAGCTAGATGTAATTGGCGCCAAACGAGAATTAAATGCGTAAAATGGTCATAGTGCTGCCATCTAACAACGGGAGGTCGAACCAACTTAGTTTGAAGGGCGGTGTCAAGCTGACCAATCAAACAAAGAACAGTACCTTTAGGGATGATCCTATTGGCTAAGTACCGAATGCACCACCCTTCAACCCTGGAATGTTGGAACCTCGGGGCTGTTTTTAGGCAGAAAATGTAGTTCGGTTTAAGTTTCTAAAAGAGACGGTTCTCTCTCGGGTTCGCGAAACTCGGTAAAGTTCATGATGTGATCCCTTGTAGTTTTTAAGTCTGATGTCTGCTAATAGTTATTTTTTTAAGACCTTTTGTCAAATGTTATTTTCTTTATGTTTAATTTTCTTCTCTAAAATTATTTTAATGTGTTGATATAGTAACGAAAGGTGCAATTTATTCAATAATTGCCATTAGTTCTCAATAAAGCAGACACCAGACAATTTTCTTGTATTTTTCCATCTCTTTTCTATTTTTAGTAGTAACAAGTAAATTCGTTAGTATATATTTTTTTTATTTGTTTTTTATTTTTTTTAATATTAAATTTAAAAGTTTTAAAAAAGAAACGGCCGTTTTATTTCTATGGTAAAAAAATAACAAAGTATTCAAAAAGTCTATATAAGTAAGATCATTATGAACGTGCAGAATATCTCCAGAGCAGTCCAGAAAAGACTCGAGAAATGAGCTACAGATTTACAGACAGAGGTTGGGCCGCAATTAAGGTAAGTCGTAATAGATTTGAGAGACTAACATCACTAAGACAAAGCATTAAACATACGCCCCAAAAAGTCGGTGTACTATTAATCCAAGTTTGCCTTCCGCTCAACTTAATTGTTTTTTTGATAATTATAAAATAGTCACGTTACCCATAGCCAAGTGATTAATCCGAAAAGATTTGTCACAATCTCGACAAATGATACATATTTTCTCTTTACCGTTTTTCAAATAAGTCCAAAATAACCGAGTTATTTTACTTTGAAAATTTCCAAAAGATTGATTTTTTGCTTAAATTTTGAAAACCACTGAATCTTCTCTGGGTTTTCTTTCATGTAAATTTGATCTACTACATATGTTGCCATATCATCAAGAAATTATGGTTTTTAACTAAAAACTAAAAAAAATTCTAAAAAATTTCAAATTTTCAAAAAAATATTTCGCGGAAAAAACCTCATAATTGTGTTTCTGGGGTCGAAATATAGTACTCCTAAAAATATTTGCATTTGTATAAGACTCACCCTGTATATGAAACGCTAACGCCATTTCGTGTTATAGGTACCACGATACACGTAAACACGGTATGTCCGATAGTAAGACGCATTTTAGTCAACTCCGCGCACATACGTCATCTGCGCTGCAAGCCGATACGACACATAATCTTTTTAAACGCTGTGTCTGGTTGCTTGTTCAAACGATATTTGCATTTAGCATCGAATTATTTTGTGTTATCTTCAAGAGACGCGTGTTTATAAAATATTAGGGATTTAGGTAAAGGTGTGGATCCGGTGGCTGACCTTGAAGCCCATATTTGCTGCATTTGATCATCGATACTACGCAAGCGCACATCATCGATGTTGCCAAATTGCAGTTTATTTTCGAATTATTTGCAGATGGTAATTTTTTTTTGAGTGTTAATCAATAATAATACAAATTCTATAATTAATTTTATAATTTCAGATTTATTTTGATATCCAAAATTAAGGAATGATATATAAAATTGTAATAATAATAACATTTATTTATACATTTATATTAGAGTTAAAAATTATCATTTACGGATTTTTTCTTAATGGTTTCAAACTTATTAGAATTATTTTATTTCAAGTTATCTAATTTCTAGTTATTTACAGGCAACAATAGTTTTGATTATATGTATTGATGTATTGAAGTACTACCATGACAAATCTTATAGAACAATACACGTCAATGGGAGATAGAGGTAACATTTTACCTATAATGTTACTAATATAATATACTTTGATTATAATGTTTGTATCATAATTTCCATGATAATTTCTTAAAAATATCAAGTTAATGGATTAATAGCAATTTTAGACATATATTTTATCGAAGAGTGTGATGATAAGACTAAAATAAGCTTTATATATGTTTTATCTTTTTCTCTTCAGAAGGGAGATGGTTTGTGTCGTAGAATACATTACAGTATTTAATATCGTGTACTTTGATATTCTTTTCTTAATTTACTGTAATTTCTTGTTTCCTATATTTCCTATAATGCCAAATCTTGACAATATGGTGAAGGTTGAGTTTTGATCTTATTAGTTTTATACCTGTGTTTATACAAGACCAAATTAAGACTTAGTTAGTTTGGGATTTATATTAAGATCTTTCTTATAATATTTGTTATGTCTTAATCTTAATACTATATTATAAAATAAATGTTAAAATATCTTAATTTTGCATATCCTATTCCATCCTTCCATTAGGAAAAATATGGTTTATAAATCATATATGCTATTCTAAATTAGCTGTAAGAATAGAGAAATCTTAAGGTAGCAGAAAAATTAATGCAATATATGTATAAACAGAATTAAACAAGGTAACTGTTAATGTTGCTGAAGCTGATTCTACAATTTTAATTACGGAGGCTAAAAGGCCTTTTAAGGCCTCCGTAGTTTTGATGGAATGTTAACAAAAACTATTATGAACATGACATGGAGCTACAGCATTTAAAAATTAAAAAAAAAGAAAAAACTTGGGCACATCCCTTTTAATTTCCCGAATTTTTAATAAAGCCCTTTTTAAACGTTGCATAATAATCTAGAGCAATTAGATTAATTATAGGAATCTAGAGTTTTATTTCTATTTAATTTTATTGACTATGAAAATACATAATAAGCGTTCACGTGTTGTGCGAAATATTAAAATAATATAAATAATATACCGTACTATGATCGAAAAATAGCGTCAGCGATGACTATGAAATGATCGCTGTCATTTTTATGTAAATTTATATGGGAAATGTCCTCAATCGTCATTTCCCAGCCAACTGGACGCCGTTTTTCGATCATACGGTATATATTGACAAAAAAACTGAAAAACACATATGAAGGAAAATTAAAATTATTTGTTTTCTACTGAAAATAATTCCAAAATAACTTGCACTCCGGCAACATCGACGATTTGCGCATGCGTAGTATCTGTGACTATATGCAGCAGAAACTCGTTTCAAGGTCAGCCACCGGATCCACACCATTACCGGGATTTATTATGCTGTTGTTATTAATAACAAGTATACCCCAGACTTTATTTAAAAATGGTAAACTGTGCTGTGACCGGATGTAAAAACTATGAGAGAAAAGGATCCGATATTAAATATTTTCGGAATGAAATTCAAGACAGAGTTAACAAGGACGCTTTAATATACATTGCGGGATATGTAGCTCATAAATTTAGAGGCAAATACGACGATTTGGGAGTGGCAACTAAAAATATAGAAGTTAATAGAGCATCACATTGTTGGCTGACTTTTATTTCTCGCGCAAATCTACTGTACCCAAACGAAAATTTGTTACATGTGACTACTGTACTTGAGTGTGAGTTTAAAGAAATGCATGGTACTTCCTTGGCAGATGACAAACATTTGTTTACAAATTTATGCAACAGAACAATTGCAAAACTAACCAATGATTTAAAAGCAGCAATACCACAAGAAGTAATTTTATGCTTAGCAAGGACACGAACTTACATTAGACTCCGTGGCTTGAACCGAAGAATTAGTTTTGAAAATTGTCGTAAACGATTGGATCAGAAAATGTCTAAATTTTTAAACTCTAAAAAATAAACTGTATCATTTTCACAATATATATTATATATATTTCTGCAATAAAAAAAAACAATTATGTATCGTTCATACTCTATTTATGTATTAAGTATGTCACTTCTAAAAAAATAATTGAAATAAGTTTTTTATAATTTCCTGTTGTTTATTTTAAATTTTAATTAGTAAAAAACACCTAATACACCTAATAAAGGCAATCGGTGTCAAAAAAAGTATTATGATAATATAATAATTCACTTGTAAACATTTTGTTATATTATCTGTAATCAGTAGAAAGAAAATCGATTACACCTTTATTATAATTATATTCACCTGAATAATTATATTGTAATTATTATTGTACAGACATGCTTGTAGTAGCTAAGTTATTTGAATCATGTTTTACTTGTCACTTAAATAATGTTCTCAATAAGACAACAAATTTTAGAAATCTTCAAAATTGCATATGTAAAACAATATTTTCTAAAGAAGCGCGCGTTATTTATGCGGTTTCTTCATAAGCGCGACTCGTTTTGCAGCGCAGGTGACGTCACGAATTCGATGTCGAGCCAGCCTGCCTGCGCGCGGACATACCGTGTTTATGTGCATCGTGATAGGTACATAGTATACCAAGTAGAATTTTTGGACACATTTTAGTTAATATGTTCCTAATAATCGTGTATGTTCCTTCACACAAAATGTAAATGGTATGCCAGTAGTAGCAAACAATTTCGAAACCTATATATTTTATATGACTTTATTACATATGTTTCCAATGTGGTGGCACTAACCGTTTCCTGAAATGTTTTGATGCGGAATCAAAACTTTTAGAGAAACTGTTTCGAAACATTTTCTGCAATTTGCGTCCAAGATGTTCCCGTTTTCAGCAGCCGCTGTTTCTAAATGTGAAGATACAAAATACCCAACTAAAATAATCTGATTTCTAAATGGAAACAAACATCAACAACAATGTCGACTTCCGCCATCATTTTTTTTGTCTTAAGATCTTTGTGTGTACGTTTTCTCCTCGGTTTTCTCGCACAAAAAATGTCTGACAAAAGCAAATTCATAGTTTAATTTACTAATGTACTTTCATATTTTTAATGCCCCTTCTATTAGGGTACAGAACTGGGAAATCCCGGTACCGAAAGTACCGGGAAAGCTCAACAAAATCAGCTACATTATATCATATTTGTGTCTAAAAAGAGAGAAACTCGTGTTTCAAGAATGAATCGACACTACATGGAAACCTTAAATAAATCGCACGCTCATAGACCACTCACACACGGGTCGTCTCAAACTCGAAGCGAAAGCATCTCGAATTCTACTTCCTACGTAAAATAGTAGGTCCACGAAAAGGTCGTTTGGCGGTCGACGCGGAGTCGGTGTGATTGATACTATTATTTACATACGAAGATAAAGTAGAGCAAGATTCGCTTGGAGTTCGAGACGCTTCCGCTTCGAAAGCCCGACGACCCATGTGAGGACGGTCTTAGTGTCTTTAACTAAGCGGTTTCCATTTGAACTATAACGCAGTGTAATTAACTCTTTATTTATTATAGATTTCTGTTCCACCGATAAAAGTAACGGACAAACTGATTAAGATTCTGGGGTCGAAAGACAGATTCTAACGCAGTGGAATATTACTTTATCTTTTAGATTTATGTAGCTAAATATCCAGCTTTTTATAGTAATCCGTAAAGTATTTTGCGCACTCTATGAATATTCACCACTTACTTACTTATCATATTAATGATGATAAATTATAGTACCTTTTTGACAGTTTTAGAAAAAATATATCTATGTATTAGGTGATATATAGTCTTTTTTGCAGAAAGCATAACAAAAGAGAACATTTTTTCACACAGCAGGAATATATTTTCTTATTTTCTCCGATTTAAGCTCGTTGCCTTTTAAAGAAAACAAGAAATAACAACGGACAACAAAAAGTCGGCTGCATAAAATTGAATTAAAACGTGAATCTCGGGAATTTTCACCTGCAATTTTCCAGCTAAATGCTTTTCCTGAAATATTTATTCACTATGTACGGTTTATGCTGCTAAAACACCTAGGTTTTAGTATCTTCGTAGCAGGTTTATAGGAGTTTATCTAATTTTTATTTTATAATATCCCACTTTGAATAAAACGATTAAGTAGAATGTAGGATGAGCGGAAGGGGGGTTAATCACCGCGATCTTAGAGATCTATCGTGTCCCCCTTTCTTGAGTTATAACTCATCATACATAGGGGTTAGGGTGAGCCCAAAAATCAAACCTATGGAATTTATAGAGGTTAAAATGAACCTAATAACCGAGAAAAAATATCCCCGGAAGGCAGGATTTTTAGCTCAATTTAAAAAGGTCTCGATGAACGTTCAAAGTTCTCCATTTAAATAACACGTAAAAAAATCTTTTTTCATTAAAAGTACCATAACTTTGAAACGGTTTACGATAAAAAAATTACATCGCTGTTTTTATTAAATATGAAGAATTTTAATCAATAAACACTAAAACTGATTGACTTTTGATTGAAAATTGATTTTTTTCATTTTACAAAGCTTTCAAATATACGAATTATTGAATTGAAAAATATTACTCTCAGATAGATTTTTTAGTAAATTTTATGCTCTACAAGAATCCGCGATGTATTTTTTTTATCGTAAACTGTTTCAAGGTTATGGTACTTTTAATGGAAATAATTTTTTTTACGAGTTATTTAAATGAAAAACTTTGAATGTTCACCCACACCTTTTAAAAGTGAGTGAAAAATCCTACCTTCCAGGGATATTTTTTTCTCGGTTATTAGGTACATTTCGGAACCTATAAATTCCATAGGTTTTTTTTTGGCTCACCCTAAGGGTCTCCTGTTGTAAGGGTGACAGGATATTTTCCATCCTCCTCTAATAACAGATGTTCATCCTCCGAGGAGTGGGCCTCCTACTTGGACATTGGCGTAAGTACAGCGGTGCCCGGGGGTGCCGGGCCCCCCTCCCCCAGGTACTGCTGGGCACCCCCCAGAGAAATCTTGAATTACGACTCTTGGCTACATATTAATTTTGATTTGCTTGTGATGTAGTAAAAATGGCGTTTTCTAGTTTTGTTTTGTAAAATCGCTATTTTTGGGGCTTGCTCAATCGGTTCTCACAATGCAAATTCACCTCAAATATCCATTTAGTTGGTAATTGGCAAGCACTCTCTTATTGTACATGAAAATAACAAAACAAACATTTACTGATCTGAATAAAATTGATAGTTAAATAGTAAGACTCACCCGGGGGTACTACGCCCTTTAGCTACTGAGATCACTGACATTCTATTCAATATATCCCATGCCATATATATCTTCCATCTAATTCAAATATTATTCGGATCTATTGGTTAATAATCTTCAACAACTAGCTAGTGTTACCTGAAATAGTATAGGGGCTTCCTCCGGACGCAAATCTGCCGCTAAACAGATTCGCATCCAAATCGATGAGGCTAATTGGGGTCCTCACCAACGCCCCACCATGTCAATCAAGAAGCAAGAGAGACCTCAAACTCTCAAGACCATTCTCGAAGGAACGACGTCACAAGAGGTTTTCTACTTCCATAGTCAAAAGACTCGCTACTTCCAAATGTCAGCTCTGTGACAAAACACAACACTACAACTGGCCGGTCCCTCTACTACTGACCCGCCGCCTGCAAGCTAAGCCTCCTCTTACATCACAATTTTACCTGATCACAAATATTTACATCGCTTGCCAATGAATCATACTATTTTCTCTAATCGACTTTCAAATAGAGTGTTTTAGAATTACTAGATAAATAAATAGAGTTTCCGAAGGAATGCATATTGTTTATTAGAATAGTGAGTAAATAAGTTTTACAGTTTAGTTAAAATTATATTTTTGTGTTCAAAAAATGTGTTAATTTTTATTTTTTAGAAAATTTGTGGGTGTTGTAACCATGACTTCAATACTCTCGTAGTTAGCTTTTTCAAGGACCGATACGTTTGAGACATGATGGAACCACCGAACGGATTCTTAAGAGTCGTAAGGTGTCTCTCTTGCAACTTGTTTAATGCGTTCATGTGTCGGCGGTACGGCACCCAGGTTTCGCTCATATAACATGATAGGAATTATAATTGCTCGGTACACTGCAAGTTTCGTTTTTGTACTCAAGTCATGATTGTAGAAAACACTGTCTTTTAATTTCCAGAATGCTCTTGAGACGCTGCTAATCCTGTGCTGAATTTTTGAGTCGATATTGGCCTTTTCCGAAGTCAAACTGCCGAGGTAATTAAATTCCGCTACATATTCCAATAGTTCTTCTCCGATTTTTATAGCACTGTTATGATATTCCGGGGGAGTGCACATGATTTTGGTTTTGTCGATGTTTAGCTTAAGGCCCAAAGCCTCGTATATCCAGGTATATGTGTTCAACATTTCTTGTAATTGTTTTAACGTGTTTGCAACTAGAGCGCAGTCATCAGCGTATTGAAGTTCTGTGATGAATTTTGTATGTGTTTTTGCTCTCAGTCTTTTTATGTTGAACAGACCGCCGTCATATCTGTATCTAATGCCCAATCCTCTCTCCTGCAGTTTGCTGTCCACTATAATGGAGAGCGCTGCCATGAATATATTGAATAGAAGAGGCGCTAAGACACATCCCTGCCTAACTCCTGTATTATTCAGGAAGGGATCGCTCAGTGATCCATGATGTGATACTCTTGACTGATTGTTGTTATGCAGGATTTTACACATTATAAGACATTTGTTGAGCACTCCAAACTTTTTCATAATTGACCAAAGTGCATCTCTGTTCACAGAATCGAAGGCTTTTGTTAGATCAATGAATGCAACATAAAGTTTAGACTGCTGCTCTTTTACTTTTTCCTGTAGTTGGCGGATGAAAATATGGAGTCGACGGTGCCACGGTTGGTGCGAAACCCCGTTTGCTATTCTGGAGGGTTTCTATATGTGGATGCAGGCGATTTGATATAATTTTTGCCAGTATTTTTCCTCCGATAGCCTATAGTAAAATTCCCCGGTAATTTCCGCAGTCTGATGCACTTCCTTTGTTCTTAAATATATTTACTATATTCGCGTTGCAGAAGTCCTGAGGTACCTCTCCGCTTTCCCATATGACATCGAAGAGAGCCTTAAGGTGACCAATAAGTTCTTTAGTTGCACACTTATAGATTTCCGCCGGGATCGCGTCACAGTCAGCTGATATGTTCTTTTTTAGCTGTTTTATGGATGCCATTATTTCCTGTTCTGTTATTGGGGTATCTAATACATCGAGGCTGTGTTATACTGAGGTATTGTGTTTAGTGCTTCCATTGTGGGGTTGTTTTTTTGGTTAAGGATATGGCTGTAATGCTCTTTCCAGCGGTTTCTAATTTGGAAGCGGTTCCTCTTTTAGAAGCTCGCCATTTTGTGCCATGATTGAGCCGCTTACCTTTTTGGTTGGACCGTATACTTCTTTTACAGCCTTGAAGAATTTACAATAATCGTGATGGGTGGCGGGCTCTTGAATCTGATTAGCCGTTTGTGACATTTTGTACTTCTTCCGCTAAGGCAAAGAAAATGTCACAGAACAAAGCGGAAGAATTGGCAGAATTGGGATTTTAATTATTTAAAGCAATACTAAGCCATATTTTTATCTTTTCAATAAATACATTTTTTAAATTGATAATTGACACTGACAATTGACAACTCTAAATTGACACAATTGAAACCATTAAGTCCCGTAGTCGGACGAATGTGGGAAACACGAGAAGAGAGAAAATCGCGTAAAACATGCAGTCAGTACAGGGTTCCAAGTCAACAGTACAGGACCATATTAAAGACAAATAAGCAATGTTTGAAAAAGAATGGAACCAGAACTTGTTTTAATCAGAGAAAGGGAAAAAATTGTTACCTGGATTGAAAACTTAGCCGTTTGCGGATTCCCAATAAAAAAACAGTAGGTTACTTAATACAGTTGAAAAAATTGTATCTAGAAGAAGAAAAATTGAAAACGCTGTTTACGAATGAAAGCATGATTTTATGAACCGCGTTGGTATCGTTTAAAGATGATTTTTTCATATAAATAACATACAACAAAAAGTGGTATATACATAATTAAATTTGCTTTACAATTATACATATATTAAATAAGGGATTGCGCAGAGAGATTAAATACGGGATTGCGCAATCAGAGCCAATCACAAAGTGTCCGACTAAAGGTTGATTCTCACTATACCTTCTATATAAGCTCTCTTCCGTTTCCCTTCCGCTTACGTAAAATATTATACCTATCATGTAAATGAATAGGACAATGCACACTACCCGTTCTGTTTCCCTTCCGTTCCATATCCTTACCTTCCATACATTTTTTTGGCGGACGGACTGAAGCGTTGTCAAGTTTTTACATTTGTACCAGCTCTGTTAAAATTTAGCTGATATTTATTTATTCTTTCACTTCTTAATTAAATCTATTGCCTTTTTCAAAAGATACAAATTTTTAAAATAAAACTTTCGTAATGATATAAATTGTACAATAAAAACTATGGAACTGATAAGGAACGGAAGCTTACATATAGAGTCAATATAATAAAAATACGGAACGAATATGGAATGGAAACGGAAGGTATAGTGAGAATCAACCTTTATGGTAACTATACCCGGCCGGACACTGGCAAGCACTGTCCCACTACTGACACAACAGCACTTTTATCACTTAAAAAAATAATTTTAAAATCATTGGCCAGTTTGTGAAAAAAACTGTTATATTTAAAGTGAAGCCCACTATCATTTTTTCAATTCAAATTCATTCAAACCAGTTAAATTTTATGAAATAGATAGTGATCAATTTCATAAAATTTAATTTCCATGCCACCAATAAAGAAAATTTAATCAACAATTTAAACTCAGCTTTTTATAACCTGTCCGACCACTGGCATATTCACCCTACTACTTTTCAAATTGCCACTTTGTAATAAAGATATTTTAATATAGGTAATATACGTAATATCTAACAGATAGGTATACTTAATAACCAACCCCAAAAAATTAAGATGAAATATTATAAGAGAGGAATCAAATATAAGTTAAAAGCTGTTTGGCATAATTTTAATTATATGTTCATACAATATTTTCTAGTTACACTGTATTAAGGGTAAAGATAATTAAGTATTTAGTATCTTATAAATGGACCCTCTATAATCTAATTAAAGATTAGTTAAATATTTTCGTAGGCAGCTAAAATTTACCAACCTATTAGAAAATGATTTGGATCATATTTCGATACTAATAAGATTCCGAAACTAATTAGTAATGCTAGATTTAGTGTTTTAGGGTCTCTAGAAATGAAATTAGTCTTACGCTGAAAGGCATACCTCAACCAATTTAGATAATATTTCAATATTTTACAGAAAATTGCAGACTATCAAAATACATGGTACTACTGTTATACAAAAAAGTTTTTTGTAACAGTTAAAAAATTGTTTTGTTTTATTTGTAAAATCTTCTATTGAAAAAAACAAGTATGAGATTAAGTTAAATTTTTCAATATATTTTTTCTAATATACAGGGTGGTCCGAACTCTATTCCGGAAACTTCGACAGCATATTTTGCAGATAAAAATAGGTAAAAAAGTTCGTATAAATGTATGTCCTAAAATGCTTAGTTTCGGAGATACATAATATTTCTTAACAAGGAATGAAATAAACATAACTCTTCTGAACGGACAAAACAATTTTTAAAACAAAATATGTAGACTAAGAACTAAGAAAATAGATATTAAATGCATATTTCTCGAATTTTAAATAAACTCAGAATTATCTCTCCCGTAATTCTGTTCAGTTATAAGTTGGGAAAGTATGCAGAAACTAGTTTCTCTAACGAAAACCTTAGTTAAAAGCTAATTCCCAGCAGTAAAGGAATATTGTTACCACACATTAACACATAGTTTAAAGCTAGTTTGTAGCGATGTTAAAATTTTGTGAAAGTCCCATGCATGTAGTTATAAATAGCTCTAATTAGTAGTACCATTCTAACCGTATAATTAATTATTTTATATCGCACACATTTTAATAGAAATCGGCGATACATATAAAAATATTGATATTGTATATTAATCGATATTGTCTATAGTACTATTCTTTTAAAAGTTCCTCAATATGGCCGACCTAGTTACGAAAATTGGTAATTTTTTTTTAATGAAAAATAAGTTGGCGTTAGCGAATTCAGAAATTGATTTACTCTTTGGTTAACAATAATATTTTTCAGGATTGTCAAGTTGACGTTAAAGTTAGGTTATTAGGTGGTTGTCATAAATAAAAACATAGATTATTGAAATTATTTAATAAGAATAAAGGTATTTCACCGCAGATCCGAAGAGATTTTACTTAAAGGTATTCTATAAACTTTCTCAGTGAGAATATTAACTCCCCTGTTTCTTATATTTCAGTTAAAGGGACGTGAGGACGTAGTTAAAGGGACGTTAAGAACTATAGGAAGTGAAACGATATCTGAGAGTTCCTAGAATTATCAAAATTATTGAATAATTATAGTTGTTCAATAAGTGAAATTAATAGAAGACTTGGAAATAGGATAATGCGTTTCATGTTATATTTGATAGATTCATGTTATAGTTGATTTCTCTTAATTTGTTTTTATTTCAGTACAGTTAATCACAAATTGAATTGATGTGTGCAAAACAGCTATATATTTTCAAACATCTTATTTAAATAGTTCTTTTATATACTGTTAAACTGTATCAACTACAAAGTATTTAGCAAAAAATGATAAGGTAATAAATTTTGTAGATATAATTTATGAAAATTTATAATATATAAAGATTAGAACACAATCCTCTGAAGGAAAAAGAAATACTCAAAAGCTCATTAAATATACTTTATTAAAAATAACAAGATACAAAAACATCCATGCAAACTGTAATAATCAGAACATTATCCACATTATACCTTTATTAAATTTGTGTCCACACTCCTGTCAGGAAAGCCAGAAATGTTTGTTTAAATATTAACTTATTTTAAATTGCCAGAAACACATCAGAATATATCACATCCACAACTATAGGTTAATCAGTACTAAATTTTATACCTAGTAAGTGATGCGTTAACTAACAAGTATAGGATAAAAAACAATTATTAATATAGAGTGTACTATACAATGTCCTGCTTATTTATGAAATGACTTTCCCTTCAAATGTGAATAATACCAGTAAAATAAAACAAAATTTTTGGTTTCGTTTGGTGTTTGATATTCTAACTACATCTATTACAAATCTTAAGTGCTTTTAGTGAGTAACTGTATTTTTTATTATTCTTTGTGTATTCTGTAAAGTAAAAAAAATATATTTCAAGAAATATAAAAACAATGCAATAGATATCAAACAGATTCATAAAAACTACTTACAATTATTGTACATAATTATATATTTCAAGTGTTATTTGATGTTTGGTCCCATTACCAACATTACCTTATTTAGGTCTTCTCTACTAACTCAACTTTTAAACCTGTTTTAAACCTTCTTTATATTTTAAAACTGATTTACAACAATCTGTAATGCCCGCGCTGTTCCCTGAAATATAAGTTTTAATCTTTATTATCATATAGTACATATTACAAACCTGAAAATTAATGATACGAGGAAACTTAATAATAACTAGAGACCTTTTTACAAACATCTGGACTAATTTATTTTCACGAATTTGTGAACGAGTCAATGTTTTCTAATACGTTTTTAAGCGTTTTACACATTTTGAATATCTTCCAGCCTATTCGTCAATTCTTGATCGGTGAAAAGATTATATATAACTATATAATTAGTACTGCAGGTTGCAGGTTAAATAAAAGAACAAAATCAAGTAGAATTTGTGAATAAAAACTCAAAAAATAATGAAAATATTTAGAAAAAGGAACCGTAAACGTCAATGCCAGTCAAGTGTCAGAGTTCAATTGGATTTACCACAGATTATCAATTTGAACGATTTGAAGTACAGTCGATTCCAGTTTAGAGATTTTCGTTTTTTAAGCCTCCCATACTGAAGTCCGCCATATTGGGAAGTTTTAAATGAATACAAGTATATTATCCCGGGACGTATCTATTTAATAAAAATTTGGCAAAAAATGATAATATAGTAATGCTTTGCATAAATTTTAATAGAAAATAACAAAATAATATATGTAGATTATTAATATAATACCTATTCTACCAAGCAAAACTATTTCTTAAATTCAACATAAACTGAAAACTAATTTTATCTTAATTCTGTTCAGTTGTAATTTTGAGAAATTAAAAACTATATTTTATAAGTCAACGGGAAATTAAAATTTTCTGTGAATTCCCAACAGGAAAGAAATATCGTTAAACTTGGGCTAGTTTGTAACGACGTTAAAATTTCTATTTTTTAGAGCTAGAGAATATTTTTCAATGCAAAGTTTAATATAATAATAATTAATATAATTAAATTTTTATTCTATTTTGAATAGATCTAAATAGTATAGAGAGAATTTCATGAAATTGGACAACAATATAATTATAATATGGTCCGATATGATGCAAAATGCATCTAACGAATTTTAAGCAGTGTTACTTCTAACTTCTAACCATCTTCTAACAGTATCTATATTGTGTAAGAACGTATGGATCCAGTAAAAATTCGATAAATGTGTGGTACTAGGAGCAAATAGAACTAAGGTCCGACCGAACCTGGATTTTTAGTTGAGGCTCCCCCGTTTTCGAGAAAGGTCACTGACGCAGAGTTGCCTTGGTTCGGTTCCTCGGGCGCCATCCCAATGTTTAAAGTGTTTGAGAGAACACTAGTGCCAATACGGGTAGCTTTTATACAGTGGAGATACCAGGGAGTGATGAGATGAAAAGAAAATAAAACACACAATTAACTATAACGTAACACTAGGCTTTTATTTAACTAATTAATTATGTACAAAAATAATCCAGGAAGGTTCACGTCCTCGAATCGTAACAACAGCGAAGTAAAAGGTATATCTAATGACCCGTAAAGTAAAGTTTACAATAATAAAAATAAAGTAAATATTTAGTACCTCGCAGAACAAAATTTATACTAACAACCGTGTACCTCTAGAGTTTTGATCGATTATTCCCGATATGTAACTCTCTGACTGATTCTATCACGCGAATTCAAAACGCGTTCCCGAAGTGACGTCCTATTAAATAAGATGACGCGAGTTCCTGATCGACGTTGAATTTAGCGGCGTCCTAATGAACACGGACACGTAAGTAGTAAGTACCGGAGCAACATACTCTACTATGACGCGATTCTCTAAACGGCGGCGACGTCGTTTCAGGCGTCCCGATGGTCGCAGCTAAACATTTCTTGGAACGGCGTCCGTTTTGACAACGTAACACGAACCTTGAATCGGCGTCGACGTTAAAAGCGTCCCGTGATACCCAAAAGCGAGTCCTGGATTGATCGCGAAACTAACAACGTCCTGTGGGATATACACACACGCGAGCCCTGGATAGATCGTGAAATTAACAGCGTCCCGAGGGATACGCAAACGCGAGCCCTGGATCGATCGCGAAACTAACAGCGTCCTGTGGGATATACACACACGCGAGCCCTGGATAGATCGCGAAATTAACAGCGTCCCGAGGGATATACAAACGCGAGCCCTGGATAGATCGCGAAATTAACAGCGTCCCGAGGGATATACAAACGCAAGCCCTGGATAGATCGCGAAACTAGCAGTGTCCTGTGGGATATACACACACGCGAGCCCTGGATCGATCACGACGTTAGCGACGTCTCGGCGAGTTGTACGTCTTTTGGAGAAGCGCAGCCCGCACACACACCGCCCGGTCAGGACAACCTCGGGATTTCGGCGAGATCCCATTCAGCGTCACTGATGCAGGGTGTCGTCCGGACGACACACCTAGAAAAATACGGGAGCTACAGAACCAGCCTCGGGATCAGGGCGAAGTCCTGTGTTAGTTCCGTGAACATTCGCGACCCGTGTGTTTACTGTACCACCTTGCCCGTTATCTCTCTCACTCTCCTTCTTTTCCCTAACAAAAGAAATCGTTCCTCGCGTCCACGTGATTCGGTCAACCAGGCCCCCACCTTGCTAGAGGACAGTTGGTCTACCTGAGCGAATACACATTTTCCTAGTTTTCTATGTTCGCGCGTTCCGTTCAAATATCGCCCCACCTTGCTAGAGGCCGGTTGGTCTACCTGAGCGGATATAACTATCTCTGTCTCCCTTATCCCTGTAACGCGTCAAGGCAGTAAAGTAAACGGTATTAACAATAAAAAGAATACGACCTACTCTCGATCATGTTGGCGGTGGGTGCTTACCTTATACAGTACGGCGGCAGGCGGCTGGCAGCAGGGCACTTGGCAGGGCACTCCGGACTCGAACCTCACTGGTTCATGTGCGACCACTAACTAACTCTCTAGTGCTGGTGCGGCCGAGGTACTCGACTGACGCTCCCCTCCACTCAACCTGCACTGGTAGGGAGATCGGCGCAAACGTCTCGGTTTCTCGCACCGAACCACAGCGACCAAAACCGATCAAAACTCTCTTACAAAATGGCAATTAAATATTTAACTTACTTAATTCAACAATAGAAAGAAAATAAAGTCCCTACTATTCTAGTACAACATCAACACAATATACAGGGTGTCCTAGAAATTTTATGAACTTCATTACATAGTATAGGCCGACACCGAGACCGAGAGAAAAAGAAATTCTCGGCACCAGTGCTAAAAGTAAATTACTTTTACCATCAGTGACGTAAGCTTTGTTCGGGTTCTTGTTATTACCAATTCTGAACCGTCCTAGAACTCTGCAGCGCATGCGCAAATTAAATAATGTCTTCATATTTGCTTCTGCGCATACGCATCACAGTTTTAGGACGGTTCAGAATCGGTAATCACAAGAACCCGAACAAAGCTATAATGCATAGATAAATGCAACAAGCTTAGATTGGAAAGCCCGTAAAAATTTTGGGTCGCGAAATTATACTGGGTCGCAACCGTTATACGCGATCTGGCGCTGCTATAGCGGTCGCTAAGAACAATGGCAAACAAAAACAGAAATAATTTTCTCTTGTCAAAGTCAGATTCTTTAAAAATCATAATATAATCTTTCAAAATCTAAACCGCTCTCATTAAAGACATTCCGAAAAGTGTATTTTCAAAGTAATTATTGCTATCTTGTGAGTTTAATTCAAGTTTTATTTACTCCAACCGGTGAAAATTGTGAAAAAGTGGCATTAAAAACTTAAAAAGCTGTGCTGTGAACTGTGAACTGCAAAAACCATCACTGCATACCATAGGTATTTCATACATGCGTCCTTATATAAAATAAAGTTTCTTGTATGCAACACACTGTATTTTATTTATAAAATTAAACGAAAATAATAATAAATTATATTTGGTCTCGTCTCATAAATAAGTAGAATGTAGTACCCTTTTCTGCGTGCTGCGACCACACATTTTAAAGCCTAAACAAACAAATTTCAACATGCCCCTCGCTTCCCTGCTCCCTTACCTCATTATATGCCCTTGTATCATTTCTTATTTAGTCTTTTTTTGTGTGCGGTACGACCCACATCGAATGTCGCGTAAAAGATATCGATCGCGCTCTCGCTCCGAAGAGCGGAGTGTTTTTAGATTATCTTAAACGGATGGATAAGCGATTAAAGTTATTAGAAATTAAAAACATGCATAAAAGAAAAAGATTAGTGACAAGTTCGGAAGAGGAAAGTGTAACAAGTTTTGAGAGGCAGGCGAATAGTAGTGATTATTCGCAAGATTCTGAGGACGAGATTAGAAGCAGTGTTTGAGATGTTAGAAATAAAGGTAAATAAACATATAACATATACGGTATACCACATATACATATACAATACCTTAATAGTAGGGGGAAATTTCTTCTAAGCTTGGGTATATAGGTATTGTGGGTGAATACCTTAGTGAATGCTTATATTATCTAGATTTTTCCACTTATGCTTATATTACACTAATATGGCAGAGTACGTTGGTGGTTACTCTAACTTGGTTTATAGGACATTAAATTTATTCACGTTAATTGTAGCGGAGTACAGTGGTGGTTACTCTAGCTTGGTGTGTAGGTATTGTTGGTGAATACCTCAGTGAATGCTTATATTACCTAGTTTTTTCCCACTTATTACATTAATACAGCAGAGTACGTTGGTGGTTACTCTAGCTTGGCATATATGTATTATTGATGAATACTTATCGCATGGCTGTCTTATTACACTAATATGGCAGAGTACGTTGGTGGTTACTCTAGCTTGGTTTATAGGACATTAAATTTATTCACGTTAATTGTAGCGGAGTACAGTGGTGGTTACTCTAGCTTGGTGTGTAGGTATTGTTGGTGAATACCTCAGTGAATGCTTATATTACCTAGTTTTTCCCACTTATTACATTAATACAGCAGAGTACGTTGGTGGTTACTCTAGCTTGGTATATATGTATTATTGGTGAATACTTATCGCATGGCTGTCTTATTACAATAATATGGCAGAGTACGTTGGTGGTTACTCTAGCTTGGTTTATAGGACATTAAATTTATTCACGTTAATTGTAGCGGAGTACAGTGGTGGTTACTCTAGCTTAGTGTGTAGGTATTGTTGGCGAATACCTCAGTGAATGCTTATATTACCTAGTTTTTTCCCACTTATTACATTAATACAGCAGAGTACGTTGGTGGTTACTCTAGCTTGGTATATATGTATTATTGGTGAATACTTATCGCATGGTTGTCTTGCTTTTATTTTCAAAGTTGGTAGTCCCATAAGGGCACGTTGGTGGTTGTCCTTATGGAGTGACGTTTTGCTAAGCTAGCTTTATAAGATTTATAAACTCCTTAAGCATGAGTTAGCCCCAATATGTGTTTACATATCATGATATTTTCTTATAGGTGAAAGCGCTAGTACACTTATTGAAAAAGGTATTGGAAAAAGCCTACCTAAACCTTTGTAGGAAGGTTTATTAGCGGTTTTAGGAGATAAGGTAGACGGGACAAATACCACGACACCACCGATTCAACCGGAAATTGCAGAAAGATGGATACATATCGCAAAAACCGGCCCCCATATCGCAGAAACCGGCATAGTTCTGGTCTTGCAACTCATTGTATAGTAAATAATCACAAAATTAATGAAAACTCAATTAAGTTACTACACAGAGAAACAAAAGGTAGACGCTTAAATTACATTGAACAGTTAGAAATACTAAAATCTGTTAAAAACGAAAATAATGTTAACGACCAACGAGGATTTCTAAACACATTTTTTATTACCCCTATTGTAAACTCTCTGAACCCACCCCCATAGCAAATATATATATATATATATAGTTACAGTGTAGTTAGACGATTAGTTCTTAAAAAACTCTTGAAAAAGGCCTAACAAGCCGAAACATATATGTAGAGTTAAAGTTACTCTTATTAAAAGTTTTTTGAAACATCTAAAAGCGTGCTTTATTAAAATACTAATATATTCTTATGTTTTATTAAATAATTAATAAATATTACTCTGATATACTAATATATCAGTGTAACTTTAAAACTAAATCCTTTGAAATCAAATATAAACATAAAAAATATTTACACCAGAAAAGGCGAAGGCGCTGGGTTAAACGTAGTCTCTACTAAGAACACGGAGGGGCGCTTTGACCCAAAATTTTACTATTAAGTTTCATATCTATCTTAATAGAATATTATTTTCTATTATCTATCTAGCGCCAAATAGTGTTTACATTGTCCTTATGGGCACTTTCCAATCTAAACTTGTTTCATTTATCTATGCTATAATGTCACATTTTAGGCACTGACATCATGCGTTAAAAATTACATTTTCACTGACATTTGTAGAAAATAGTTATTAGCTTTTTTCGTTAAATTTTAGATTATTAGATTATTAGATAATTAGATTATTTCATTTGCGCATGCGCTGGAGAGTTCTAGGACGATTCAGAATCGATAATAACAGGAAAACGAACAGACCTATTATTGATATAAGTGCTAAAAGTGGTATTATATTTTGTGAGAAGGGACGCTTGGGACAAGACGCCGAAGGCGGAGTGTCCTATCATCCCTTCAAACAAAATAAAATCACTTTTAGCACACATATAATACACTATTTTTTCTACAAACAAGTTTGTGCTCGTATATATCAAGGTGTTACCTTTTTTAGGATTACCTTTTTACGCTAATATATGTCATTCTGAAATCAAATTAATTATGAGGTTTATGGTTGCTAGGGTAATTTCAGTTGCTTCAGTTTTAAAAGTAAATCACCTGACTTACTTTACCATCAGTGAAATAATGTCACATTTTAAGCACTGACAGCATGTATCATGTGTCAGTAATTTTTCAGCATCACATCCTTTCAAATTATGCAATGTTTGATCATATTTTTCCTATATTGTTTGTAGAAACGCTTGTTGGTGGTGCATAAATATATAAACTGCTCGTTTCAGAACTCATGTATGGAGGTGAATAATTACACACAAATATTTTTGTTATTAGCAGGATATACAGTAATTCATATAAAATCACAATTCTGTTAAATTTATAAAACTCTCATTAATAAAACACTAACATCTAACATTTCGCTCATTGTTTACGCATAGAAATACGAATGCGATTCTTCAGCCGTCCGGGAAAGATCAGATCATATTTGGATGATATATTATGATACATTCTTTTTTTTCGACTTCGGACGAGTATTTCATTCATCCACGCATCGATAGGTGAAGCGATACGCTAAAAAATAAGCTAATTTGACGATCGTGAGCAGTCTCGGCCGTGGCCGATAATCTCGGCCTTTTTATGCCGAGAACGAGACCGAGATCTCGGCCTGGTTTTTAGCCGATAATGACTGTAATCGAGACCGAGGCCGAGATCTCGGTCGGACCTTACTAAGAACAAAAACTGTTTAATATCGTTTATTAATCGAAAATTACAATAACAGAATTGTTTTGAATAGACAACAAGGGATCAAAAAACATGTGCCATCTCTCGAGAGGAGATTCCTCATGTAAAAATAAGATTTATTTTTCATATCAACATAAAGGAAAATTAAAACAAAATTAAAATTACTTTGGTTGCACGTCATCAATGACACCATGCGTCGTCTTATGGAGTTTGGTGGTGGTTGTATCACAGATGCTAAAAAAGTGTTGACAACTTCACCAGGGACATAAATATAGGGACTTTTTCTGGAATAATTTTCTAAAAAAAACTTGTGCACTACTACCTTTTTTCTCTTATTAGCAAAATTGTGTAGGCCGATTCACCTCGATTAGAAGTTGTATCTTGATATTTTGTTTATTTTGACCTATTTGATGAGATAAACACAATTTTATCAATCTCAATTAATAAAATTAAAATAAAAAATAATAAACTATTTATTTATTCTAATTTATTATTTTATCAAAATCTATAACACCAATATTAAGTGCTACCTATAGCAAATTAAACAAAAATGGTATTTAAGATATTTACAAAGACTTTTTTTTAAAGATTTAACACCCTGGATTCTCGATGCCCTTCCGCCCCCGCTAAAAAAGTCAGTGGTATACAGGTTCTAGAAAAATATTCCTGTGATAACCCATATGCACATCCCTGGTTAATCTGTCGACACTTTTTTAACATTAAGTTACGTTAATAAGGGTAATACCGAAGGTAATACTAAAAGTAACTTTCAATCTCAAAATATTATTCGAATCGCTATAGGGCTTGAAAAAAATACATAATAAATCGAAAAAAAGAAGACTTTAACCCCCTGTAGCTACGAAATAAAGCAGAATCAGACCTAGGTTGATATGAAATATAAATCTTATTTTTACGTGAGGAATCTCCCCACGACAGATTGCATATATTTTTATAACACCCTGTATTTTCTGTAACAAAATATGTAGGACGATAATGGGAATTTAAATAATTATTACTCCAATTCTAAATAGAGTAAAAAAAAGAAGACTTTAACCCCCTGTAGCTACGAAATAAAGCAGAATCAGACCTAGGTTGATATGAAAAATAAATCTTATTTTTACGTGAGGAATCTCCCCACGACAGATGGCATATATTTTTATAACACCCTGTATTTTCTGTAACAAAATATGTAGGACGATAATGGGAATTTAAATAATTATTACTCCAATTCTAAATAGAGTAAAAACTAACTGTCCTATAATTCTATTCAGTTGTAATTTGGAGACAGCAGAAATTGTTTTCTAATGAAAACGTGAAATTTAAACTTTTCCGCTAATTCCCTCCAGAAATGAAAAGGAATATTGTTACACGTAGTTTATGGATAGTTTGTAGCGATGTTAAAATTT
This sequence comes from Sitophilus oryzae, assembly GCF_002938485.1. Taxonomy (NCBI): domain Eukaryota; kingdom Metazoa; phylum Arthropoda; class Insecta; order Coleoptera; family Curculionidae; genus Sitophilus; species Sitophilus oryzae. The sequence continues at coordinate 374,287 of NW_022146611.1, read as the reverse complement.
CTGCTTTTCTTTGCCTAGAATTAATTGTTTTAGTTTTCCATTGCATAGTTATAAATATGCCTAAGCTTTAGAGCAACCTTCTTGAAACTGGACAAGAATTTAATTAATTATTTTATAACTAGGTAACGAATTTTAAATAGAGATAAGCAAAATCAAATGTTAATAAAATTGTCGAGGGCGGCGTAATTACGTGGTTGTTGGGTGCAATAACATTCAATAACTCAACTTTTCCGGATATTTAACTATGCCGAATCAACATCGAACAACTCATTTTATAGCTTCACAGCTTCTCACACTGATTTGACCAAAAGCAAAAATGTATTAAGCAGTTTGACGAAACAAGTAAGTAAACAAAGTGCAAAAAATTAAATAGACGTATACTTTGAGAGAATAAAATAGAATTTGCAATATTAATGGTACATTCTTTTTTTTAATCAACTAGAGCTTAATTTTTTTATGAATATCTAAAATTATAATTATGTACCTTAAAAAAATGTTGTTACTGTACAAATAGCCCAAGTTATGTCTCCACACTAAATTATTTTATTTAATTATTACAGAATATTAATAATAATCGCCAATTTTTCCCACGCTCGAATTTAAAACGCCCCACTCCGACGATGCTTAACTGAATTAAGCGAGAAGCGAGCAACAGTCAGCCTCATTCAGTCACTTGTGTCTAGCCCTAGCAGGCAACTGTTAAGCCCGACCAATCACGTTAGAGTTTTTGACAAACACGAATGAATTAACACACTCCAAATAACCACGCTAACCAACCTGATTGGCCAAGCTTAATAGTTGACTGCTAGGACTAGACACTTCTCATTCAGTCGATGCATAACCTCCACCGGTGACGAGTAGGGCCGTATTACGGAAGATTTTAATTCGATTTTTTCTTATATTTAACCATAGGTATTTGTGCTTTTATTTCAATTTTATTTTTATTGTTGGAATGGGAAAAGGTTTTCCGGCTGTGCGGAAAAAAATGTGCGGCTGCTGGTTACACAAATAATTATGGAAATAATTCAAAATATAGTCTGTTTAATTTTCAATTCAATTCAAAATTAATGTTCAATTCAAAAGTATTCACACTTTAGAGCTTTTCAAAACGATAAAGACCACTTATTTGGAGGCTTGCTAATGCCAAGTGACCATTTTTTTATTTAGTGTCCTCATTGGAGGCTATTTTTATAAGCTTTGTATGTAACTATCTATGTATGTATGTATGTTTTGCGGGCAAATCTTGTAAGCTAAATTAGAACCACTTCCTTTTATTGTAGGAGATTGAAATTTGACATGTAGGTTCAGACCCGATGACAATACATTTTTTGCAAGGCATGACCCGAATTTTTGACAGCTGTCAAAATGGCAGCATTTTTGAGGTTTTTGATTTTTTAAAATTCTATTTATGAATGGATCGGGCTAAAATTATATATATAGGTATATTGTGGGTATATACATATGAAAAAAATATATGGACGGCCATCTTGAAAAAATGACAGTTTAATGACATGTCAAAATTTTAAAGTCAACCGATTTTCATAAAAATTGATATATAGGATGGCCATGGGCGAAAATGAAAGAAAAAAATTTTGAGCTGTCAAATTTGACAGCTGTCAAAAAAATTTCAAAGTTGTTCGATTTTGATAAAAATCGATGATGGCCATGGGCTAAAATGAAAGAAAAAAAATTTGAGCTGTCAAATGTGACAGCTGTCAAATAATTTCAAATTTGTCCGATTTTGATAAAAATCGATATATTGGATGCCCCCTACCCCATAGTCGGTTTTCATTTTATTTGTCTCACATTTGAACTGTCAAATTTGACAGCTGTCGTTTTTTTTAAGTTCTCCTTTTTTAATGAAAATCGATATACATATTATTAGGATGCCCATAGAAAGTTATTTACGAAAAAAATTGAGTTTAAATGTGTGGCAATGAGAAACCAGCATAACTAAGAAGTAAAAAATAAATTTTACAAAAAAAACTTTTTTTAAAAACAAGGTTTTATTTAAATTTAAATACACTAAAAAGAATAAAATAAACTTTTTCTTTAAAACTTTTATTATGAACTTATAACGCCATTACACAATTTTAATATTATATAAAAGCTTGTCGCGAGATTTCTCTACATCGATAAACAAGTAAATTAACTAAAACCTGTGTCTACCCTGTCTCATTTTCAAAGTTTGTGTTATGATAGACCACTAGACCAGGAATTACAAGATTTTTATGAGTGCAACTGTACACTCAAATCTCGCGGCAAGCTTTTATATATTAATATTAAAATTGTGTAATGACGTTATAAGTTTATAATAAAAGTTTTAAAGAAAAAGTTTATTTTATTCTTTTTAGTGTATTTAAATAAAAACTTGTTTTTAAAAAAGTTTTTTTATAAAATTTATCAGAACAATTTTGAAGAACTTTCCTTAAATGAAAATATATTATGTAAATTCGTTAAATTATTTCAGACAATTAAATTCAACCATCCTTGTTAAAATTTTCCTATAATGTATTTTTTGTTAAAATTATACGCAAAAGTTAATTTATTAATATACCTTAAAGAATATTAATAAGAACTTAAATGTAGCAAACAAAAACCGAAAGCTCCTAATTTGGAAACATTCGTAAATAACTATAAGTAATCAATGTATCTATTTCATTTTGCTGTTATTTCTAGAAATAAATTAATTAATTTGTTTTTTAAATGTTTTTCTTTGAGAATGCATATTTATTTAAAGTCAACAATTTAAAAAACGTGTATCTAAATTATGTTCTAGCACCAGTCGAATAATTTTTACGTCACGTGTAAAAAATTTTTTAATACATCTCTGAGCTGACTGCCGCTTACGCGGCTATTGGTTGTGGCGAGAGAGCTCGCCGCTCTAGTGTTCTCCCTCTTTCGAATCGCAAATCCGAGCGTAAAAAGATCAAAGCGGCACGCTACACTGTCCAAAAGCTGTGATACAACTTAGACCTTCTGAAGATATGAAAATATTTACTTTTTTAGAATTTTTACAAATTATACTTCCTAACACTTTTAGAATAATTGTAATATAACCTTTTTTTCGTATACTCGCTATTTAAACCCGTGTATTTGTATATACTTACTGGCACTTACCGATTGTTTACGATATTCTCCGATGTTGGCAGCACCGGCGGAGAATGCACCAAGCCTATCCAAGGACAAAAAACTCTGCACAACATTTATTAATAAAGAACGAAATATGAAACTCTTTTCTATGGACAAATAATAACAGAAATTTAACTATTGATTTATCGAATTGTAAATACACTCAAAAATAATAGTCACGTAATAATTTTACAGAGTTCTAATTTTGAAAGAGAAAAATCTATTTGTTAGAGAAAACGTGAAATTTAAAATTTTCCTCTAATTCACCATAGAAAATGAAAATGAATTTGTTACGCATAGTTAGACTAGTTTGCAGCTAAGCAAAAATTTCAGATTTTCTATATCCAGAATTCCTTTTGTTAGCTTTTCATTGCTTAGTTATAAATAGGTCTAAATAGAAGAATTTTTGTTTGAAAGTTGGCAATAATTTAATTAATTATTTTATATTTGTGTCATATGATCGATAAAACGGCGTCGAAGACGGCTGGAGACTCTGGGCAGTGACAATCGATGATAATTTTGGCCACGTCAATCTCTAGACGTCATTGACATTAAACTTGTCAGAAAATAACACTAATTATATAAAGATTAAAAATGGATAGAACGTTTCCAGACACACAAATTTATTCTCGAATTTTAAACTATACCATTTAAGAATAATTTTTACTCAAAATAAAAAAAAATAAAACCTTCTTGAGGCCAAGAGGCAGTAAGCGTCATTAAAAAAATAAAGAAATGAAAAGTACGGGCCAATTAAATGACATCTAGGGTTTGATTTCGCCAAAATTATCATTGATTGTCACTCCCCTGCCCTCTTTGACGACGTTTTTTTTTGGTAGAATGGTATTTTATCTAGAGATGAGCGATACTAAAGTAATATATCGATATAATATATTGATCCACATCGTTTCAGAACGTATCGATCCAGTAACACGTCGATAAGAAGAGTGATACTAGCAGTCAATGCTTTTTGGTATATATTTTCTGTTAATAAATGTTGTGAATGCTGTAAAAGCAGTTATTGTCCTTCTATATAATAAATATATTATATATATTAAAGACATTGGCGTAAAAAGGGTGTGCCCGGGGGTGCCGTGCCCCCCCCCCCCCACGTACAGCTGGGCACCCCCAAAGTAATCTTGAATTATGACTCTTGGCTACGGATTAATTTTTATTTCCTGTGATGTAGTAAAAATGAGGTTTTCTAGTTTTGTTTAGTTAATATTATTTTGTTGTGTTCAAAAAATGTGTTACGGGAACACGGCCTTGATAACCAAGTCTATGAAATTTATTGATAGAGTAAAGAGTAATTCATGTAAAATTTTTATTCAAAAAATGTGTTTATTTTAAATTACAGTTGAGGGTTGGAACCTTTGGTGTTACACAGCAAAATAAAAACACTAAATTTTTTATTTTGCTATTTTAAATTATTCTTTATTTTTTAAAAAACAAAAGCCCCCCCCCCGGGGTTTACTACCAAAATTAAAAACAGCTCTTCTAAGGGCTTGTTGACCAGAAACCTTGGACCCTGTGTCCGAATTTGTCATGTAAACATAGAGAGTATAAGTTATTCAAAAAGCCAAAATTTATCTAAGCTCTTAAAGAATGACACTATTGATCTAGTTGTCATTCAGGAAAGATATTGCCAAAAAAGGGGCAAAATACCTGACTACGACCTACTCGGAGCTACCTATCACCAAACCTACGACGTTGTAACCTACGTCAGACATGACATCTAAAACATTTTTCTCATAACCTCTACTGAAAATGGAATTCATATATCGTCGCGTCGCAGTCGTGACGAAAATCGGAGGCATCACAGTATTCAATATCTATAAACCACCCGCTACAGCTTGGCCAGATTCAGTTATTCAAACTCCACTCCACCCAGCACTATAATACGTGGGTGATTTCAGCAGCCACCACGAACAGTGGAAATACAGAAACTGTGACGATAACGGAGAGGCGTTAGTAAAATGGGCTGAAGATGAAAACCTTAATCTGGTCTTTGATGCAAAAGATCTTCACATTCAAGTCTGCAGCGTGGAGACGAGAATACAATCCTGACCTGTGCTTCGCATCAATCAGTAGTAGTAACAATGCACCCCTACCAGTCCAACGACAGGTTCTCTGTGACTTCCCACACAGCCGTCCACACACCTTCCCATCGCCAACATTTTAACAACGTTAAAAATTATCTTATAACAAATTAGAAGTGGTCATTGGTTTTTAATAACACGAGTATTTCTGGTTTTCTGTACCTACCTAAAATTCCTTGTTTTTTAATTACATAGTTTTTGATATAATAAATACAAGTAAAAAAAATAATTTTATATCTGGCGCATTTTAAATCATTATGGTAAATTCTTATAAAAATATCTATAGTGTATTTTGTATAGGACAGTATTGAAATCATCTTTATCCAAAAAATTTAAGTTGATTTTCATATCTCAAAATGCAGACCTTTAATTATATCAAGAGATCAAATTTATGAAATACTTTATATTTTGGATATATGGACATATTTTGTATATAGATTTATCATATAAACATAGAAAGTATCTATTTGAAACAATACAAAACAAATAAATATTATTTTATTCAAATAAAAATTAGTTGAATAATCCATTTTTTAACATTTTCGTCCTTTTCTTTGTCCTAATATATACCCGGCTTAAGGTCTGCAATAAAACTTTATTTCTTGGTTACACCACGGGTTACACCTTCCGTTCTATCATTTCATTACCTGTCATCATCAATCTTCATTCTTCTAGTAAAAAAAATGTTTTCAATCGCAGTGTAAACTTCTATTTAGGCATATTCTGAGGCCCACGGACTTAAATATTATTCAAAAGAATTTAATTTGAATGTTAAGTAGCTTTATTTTTGTCCAATTCTTTGAACTCTCAGGTAAAAAGATATATAAAAGATATATTTCTGAAATAAAAACAGAAGGATTACTTTTCTTTTTTTTTAATGGCGTTGTGTTTACCTTAATGTAAGAAACGTATTTATAGCAAAATAAAACACTAATTCACCACAATACACCAAACACATTTAGTTTTACACTGATGTTGCTAACGTAGTTAGCAAAACGCGCATTCAATGCAAAAGTAAAAGTGTTTTGGTGTATTGTGGTGAATTAGTGCCTTATTTTGCTGTTGTAACTTGTAACACCAAAGGTTGCAACCCACAACTGTAATCGTATTTATAGTTTAATACAGCGAAGTTATACTAGTTATATTTGGCACTTCGAAAAAAATGTTTTTCGGATATTTTTTTCTTTACAAAAAGTCTCATCTCAAAAAATTGTGTGTGCACTATGTGCGCATATTTGAAGTGAAACTTCATATTAAGAGCTACTAAATTGAAGGATTTGAGGAACATGCTTGAAAAAGTGTAGTACACTTCTACATTCGGGTACCTCCTTCAAGCCTAAAGTGAACTAATATTCTAGCAACACAGTGTTAATAGAAGTGTTAGTTAATTGTAAAAACGAGATCACAGACTATCCAGAGGTCACAGGCAAATATTATTTTCTGTATTTTTGGATACCGACTGTCGAAATCTTCCTTGAGTCGTTGTACAGGGTGGCCCGAATTCGACGCTCATCATTGGGATTTCGGAAACCGTAAGAGATACGGGATCGGTTAAATGGAGGCAAAGTTGCGCAATTTGATGCTCAATAAAATGCTGTATTGAATTTTTATTTTTTATTATTTTTTTGCATAAAATATTCTGGTGATGGAATTTTCTATACGAAACGTCGGCAAATATCAAAGTGACTATATATAGTGTTTAATAGTGATGAAAGGATATAATTAAATTGAAAAAAAATCAGGTCCGTATTTAAAAAATTAAGTTAATGATGATCGCCAGAAGCCGAAACGTTATGGTACGTATACATTGGTACGCTGAGCGTTGTCCGCGCGTTACTTTTATTGTTTTAACGAACATCCTGCGATCCATAGAAATCCCGCGAGCATTCGTCTAGTTGTTAATCATGTCCCTATCGTGTGAGAGGAACTACACAATTTTAGTGATGAGTAGTGCGGCTCTTTGAACACTCCATTAATAAACAATAATCAAAGAAAAACACAAAAAAGGGAATTTATTCAAAGAAAACACACATAGTCACTGATAAATGCGCGCGGTATCTTCACCGGCCGTCCCAACTGAACAACGAACACAGAAAGCGGAGCGTCGAAAAACCGACTGGAGACGGTTCGCCGATAGCTGTTTGCGCGCGAAGCGCGCGCTACTTGAAAACACGGACCAATAGAGGCGAAAGGGCGCGCGAAAGAAAAACACAAAAAAGGGAATTTATTCAAAGAAAACACACATAGTCACTGATAAATGCGCGCGGTATCTTCACCGGCCGTCCCAACTGAACAACGAACACAGAAAGCGGAGCGTCGAAAAACCGACTGGAGACGGTTCGCCGATAGCTGTTTGCGCGCGGAGCGCGCGCTACTTGAAAACACGGACCAATAGAGGCGAAAGGGCGCGCGCGTGCCGCGCGTTCGCGGCGCAGCGCCCCCCGACGTACCATTAGAGTCAATATTTAACCACACAGAGTTATAGAGCAGAAAAAGTGGCCATGAAAATGTGTTTTTCATTTTAAGTTATCTTAACAATTAAAGCCAGGAAACAATAGAAAACAAAATTGAAAATTCCGTTTTTTTTTCGAATATATTCGGAAGTATTCGGAATTTTTTCAAAATACAATACGGCATTTTATTGGGCATCAAATTGCGCAACTTTGCCTCCATTTAACCGATCCTGTATCTCTTACGGTTCGCGAAATCGCAATGATGAGCGTCGAATTCGAGCTACCCTGTACAGGGTGAGTCAACGATAGAGTAAAGGCCATTATCTCATTTGTTTCGAGGTTTACAAAAAAAATTTAAATATAAAAGTTGTAGGGAAGGTTAAGATACACATTTTAAAATTATTATAGAGTATACAAGATGCTTCAAAAAAGTGTGGTGGATATAAGATATGTTTTTTTAAACGCAACACCCTATTTTATATTTTATTTTTAGATTCTGCGTAAAATTCCATACCTTTTTTATATATAATGTTATATACGTAAAATTAATAGTTTTCGTAATATTTCAACTTGTTTAAACAAATGTTAAATTGCAGTGTGGTAAAAAATTGTCAGTGGTGCCATTGTTTCTGAAGTTGGAGTACCAAAATTTGGTAGGAGAGTTTTATAGAGATGAAAAAAAGATATATATATATATATAATGAAGATGACATTATTGTGGGAAATAGAACAACCAAACTAAAAAATCTTAGGCATAGCCCACACAGGAATACTATATATGAATAAACTACCCGCAGACCGCAGTTTCTGCCTTCTGGCTTCGTCAGTGCGGGAGGACCAAGTGGATAGAAGACCTGACACTACCATGAGGAAACACACATATATAAAAAACAAGGAGCGCAAACGAGGCACAAGGCACCAATTTGCAGCTTCGCTATATAGCAGCGACCCACCAGTCGTGGGCATCACTACCAATATCGCTACGGAGGCACCCTAACGTACCCCGCTGCGAGCATACCTTTGCCTGAGGTTAAATAAAACAATGAAGATGACATTATTGTGGGAAATAGAACAACCAAACTAAAAAATCTTAGGCATAGCCCACACAGGAATACTATATATGAATAAACTACCCGCAGACCGCAGTTTCTGCCTTCTGGCTTCGTCAGTGCGGGAGGACCAAGTGGATAGAAGACCTGACACTACCATGAGGAAACACATATATAAACAACAAGGAGCGCAAACAAGGCACAAGGCACCAATTTGCAGCTTCGCTATATAGCAGCGACCCACCATTCGTGGGCATCACCACCAATATCGCTACGGAGGGACCCTAACGTACCCCGCTGCGAGCATACCTTTGCCTGAGGTTAAATAAAACAGTGAAGATGACATTATTGTGGGAAAAAGAACAACCAAACTAAAAAATCTTAGGCATAGCCCACACAGGAATACTATATATGAATAAACTACCCGCAGACCGCAGTTTCTGCCTTCTGGCTTCGTCAGTGCGGGAGGACCAAGTGGATAGAAGACCTGACGCTACCATGAGGAAACACACATATATAAAAAACAAGGAGCGCAAACGAGGCACAAGGCACCAATTTGCAGCTTCGCTATATAGCAGCGTGCCTCGTTTGCGCTCCTTGTTTTTTATATTAGATTTTCTTGTCCAATTTCGATGGTAAATTGTAAATTTTTATTATAAGAATTAAATATTGTTAAGATGTTTTCAACTTGATTTTTTGGGACAGCCATTATACAATCGTCAACAAATCTAAAGAAAAACGGTATCGAATAGGTGATTTTTGAGAGTACTGTTTCCTCTAAGTCCTCCATTACTATTTGTGCTACTGCACTTGAAATCGAAGCACCCATTGCGCAACCCTTTATTTGTTTATACAGTTCATTTTCGTATTGAAAAAAAAGTTGAATTTAATGTGAGTTCAGTTGCGCTTATAAACTCGTCAAAGGGATGTCAGTATATTTTTGATGTTATTCCACTTATTTTTAATAATTTTAGTGCTAGAGCTATTGGAACATTAGTGTATAAAGATACGTCTAGGGAGACAAGTACATAATCTTTTGGAATTTTAATATTTTTTAGTTTTTCTTTAAATTGAAAAGAATCTTTTTAGATAATAATCGTTTTTGTATATTATATTGTTAAGTATATTTTGAGATATTTTGAAAGTGAGTAAAATGGTGACTGGGTACATGAAACAATGGGGCGCAATGGGATGCCATCTTTATGTAATTTAGGGAGTCCGTATATTTTTGGTGGGATAGCATTGCGAATTTTTAGCCCTTTTGCAACATTGGGTGAAATATATTGGTTATTCTCCCATTTATCGATTAATTCGTTATTTTTAATTTGCTGTGTGTTTGTTAGGTCACGCTTGATTTGTTTATATGTTTTTTTATCATTTAATAGTTGTAATAATCAAAAAGATGAAATAAGAAGTAAAACTAGTAACATTATTTCAAATTTTAAAAACAAAATAGAAAACCGAAAGAAAAATACGGAAATGCACAAAAATCTATATAAAACAAAAAAATTTCTTAACAAAAATTCTCATTTAAAAATTCTAAAAGCTGACAAAAGTAACAAAGCGGTAATAATGACGTCACTTGACTATAATAAAAAAATGAAACAACTATTAAATGATAAAAAAACATATAAACAAATCAAGCGTGACCTAACAAACACACAGCAAATTAAAAATAACGAATTAATCGATAAATGGGAGAATAACCAATATATTTCACCCAATGTTGCAAAAGGGCTAAAAATTCGCAATGCTATCCCACCAAAAATATACGGACTCCCTAAATTACATAAAGATGGCATCCCATTGCGCCCCATTGTTTCATGTACCCAGTCACCATTTTACTCACTTTCAAAATATCTCAAAAATATACTTAACAATATAATATACAAAAACGATTATTATCTAAAAGATTCTTTTCAATTTAAAGAAAAACTAAAAAATATTAAAATTCCAAAAGATTATGTACTTGTCTCCCTAGACGTTGTATCTTTATACACTAATGTTCCAATAGCTCTAGCACTAAAAATCATTAAAAATAAGTGGAATAACATCAAAAAATATACTGACATCCCCTTTGACGAGTTTATAAGCGCAACTGAACTCACATTAAATTCAACTTTTTTTCAATACGAAAATGAACTGTATAAACAAATAAAGGGTTGCGCAATGGGTGCTTCGATTTCAAGTGCAGTAGCACAAATAGTAATGGAGGACTTAGAGGAAACAGTACTCTCAAAAATCACCTATTCGATACCGTTTTTCTTTAGATTTGTTGACGATTGTATAATGGCTGTCCCAAAAAATCAAGTTGAAAACATCTTAACAATATTTAATTCTTATAATAAAAATTTACAATTTACCATCGAAATTGAACAAGAAAATAAAATAAACTTCCTTGATTTAACATTACATAACATAAATGGAAACATCAGAACCGAATGGTATACCAAAAAATCATGGTCTTCTCGTTATTTAAATTATAATTCTCATCATCACATAAACCAAAAAAAATCTGTAATTATAGGGCTAGCAGATCGTGCAATACAACTATCAGACCCAGAATATCGACAAAACGCGATAATTAAAGCTAAGGATGCTCTTAAATTAAATAGCTACCCACATGACATAATTAATAACATTTTTAAAAAACGAATTCACAAATTTTACAACTCACACCAACATAGTAAACCTATAAATAAGGACAATAAAAAATACATTTCTATCCCTTTTGTGAACGGACTGTCACAACAAATAAAACATTTACTTGGTAGTTATAATCTCAATGTATGTCACAAATCACACAATTTATTGGCGAGTAACTTTTCAAGGCTCAAGACAAAAACACCGAAAAACAAAAAAAGCAATCTAATTTACGAAATACCCTGCAAAAATTGCAGTGGAGTTTATATAGGACAAACCAGTCAGTATCTTGAAAACCGTTTAAAAGGTCATAAATACGACAAGAAAAATAAAACAGCCCTAACTTTGCATGAAATCCAAAAAAATCACAGTTTTGACTTTGAAAGTACAAAAATAATTGGCACCGAATATAATACCAAAAAAAGAGAAATTCTTGAATCTATTGCTATCCAAAAAAACCAACACTCTGTTAATGATAGGATAGATATAAACAACCTGAGTAAGATATATTATTCATTGTTGTAAAATCCATTAAATGTGTATGTCTCTGTGCAAAAATTGTGACGACTTTATTGATATGTTTGTGTTATGTGTGTGGAAACCAATTTGGATATATTTTCTTCGCTAAGGTAGGCTTTTTATATATTTTTTTTCTCTCATGCCACCTTATAAAAATAGATTTCAGAAAGAAAATGATAAGTTGTAATAAGTAAACAATCTACGTTCAAGGTAACAAAATAGAATTTTTATATATATATATTACTATTATTTTTAATTAGTACGTTCATAATGTGACTATAAAATTTTTTTTTTTAGTAATAAATTTTGATAAAGACCCTACCAGGTCGAAACGTCATGAAATATTTAATATAAAAAAAAACGTTTTTCTCATTTTTACCTGACCTAAAGCCAGAAGAAATTAAATAATATATATACTGAATATATATATATATATATATATATATATATATATATATATATATATATATATATATATATATATATATATATATATATATATATATATATATATATATATATTTATATTTATATTTATATTCTTAACTTTTTCTTAAAATATATTTTATTCTTAACTTTTTCTTAAAGAAATTTTGATAATTATTACTTTTTGTCATGGCAACTATGATGTTATAGCATAATTGTATTAAAAATATGGGTAAAAATAGAAAAAAATTGGAATAAATCGCAAACTGTTAAAAATAGGTATATGACATACTTAACAAAAGTTGAGGAGTTTTGTAAAATCTATCAGAAAAATTGATAATATGTAGGGTGTAACATTTAAATAATTTGAAATTTTTTAATTTTAAGTAGTTGAAATTCATAAATATATTATGAACACCCTGTAGCATCTAACTAAAATATTTTTACATAAGTATTTTTCTATATCTCTATTGAATTCTCCTACCAAATTTTGGTTTTCCAACTTCAGAAACAATGCCATTACTGACAATTTTTTATCACACTGCAATCTAACATTTGTTTAAATTTAAAATTTAAATATTACAGAAACTATTCATTTTAGGTTTACATTATATACAAAAAAGTTATGGAATTTTACGCAGAATCTAAAAATAAAATAAAAAATAGGATATTCCATTTAAAAAAAAACATATGTTATATTTGTCACACTTTTTTGAAGCACCCTGTATACTCTATAATAATTTTAAAATGTGTATCCTAACCGTCCCTACAACTTTTATATTTAATATTTTTTTGTGAACCTCGAAACAAATGAGATAATGGACTTTACTCTATCGTTGACTCACCCTGTACAGAGTACAGACTATATCTTGGGTAACAGTTTATTTGTGCGAACACTAAACTGGTATGGCTCTGGGTTTATGCGATAGTCGACCATATTTGGCATCTCTTTTCGCACGTGACAAAGTCGCCAGATATCCTCTTATATTTGTTGCAATATTAAACACTTTCTTTCTTTTCCTTGCATCTCTGTATTTAATTTCTCTGATCAAACTCCAGTGAAAATAATTAAAGAAAACTAAAAGCACTTTATCATCTAACATAAAAAAATTAATTTACTTTTCTACTAGACTCTTTAATGAGAAGTTTCTGATTGATTCTATATAAAAAGAATTATTGTTGTGTCGACATTTCTGCTCAATAGCAAGAAAACGAAAATTGTTCAGGGAAAAAGAAGGAATCTCGATAGGGGTGATCGAGGATCGTCAAAAACCTTTTTGATTACCAGCTCATACAGTAATAAAAAAGAAACGAACCACGAACCAATCAATTTCACCCCTGTGACACAAGAATGTCACGTAGATGGCGGTGGTGATTTTTTACAGTAAAAGACTAGAGAATGCAGTCGTTTATTTTGGCTCCGAACAAATCACAGTAAAGCCGATCGTGTTTAAATGGCGATGAAAAATTATTTCTTTCTGGCTGTCTATCGATAGAAAAAGAATATATAGGGTGTTTTACAGTCGATGGTAGCTTAGCTAGCTTATAGGATTTTCCTACCGATTTTTAAAGGTTCGCAATAATATTTTTACATATTAGACAAAACTATTATCATCTCCCATGCATGTTTTATTAGACCTCACTAAAAGGGTTTAGGATATCATTTAAATACAAATTTAAATGTTTATGATAAGTTTATTTGCAAGTGTTAATTATTTTTAAAATACTATCCACTTTCTGCTTTCTGCCACTGGAAGTGGCTGCCATTAATTTAGAACACAATATGTTTTGTCAAGGTGTATGTGGCGCTAAACTGTATTGCTGGTTGCCTACATTGTCGCAACGTGTATTGCTGGTTGCCTACGTATATTGAAAAACCTGGCGAATTCGCCAGAAAGACGTTTTTGTTGAAGCGCCATCTCTTAGCTAAGTGCAAAAGCGAATCGGGTAGCAGTAGAATTTTCCAGTAGGAAGTAGAACGCCCTCCGAGAATTATGGAAGGTTCGAGAAACAGTCAGTAGAGTATATAAGCCCGCGTAATCGGCAATTGGGACAGTTTGAAGTTTGAATATACCGCGTTTGGAAATTGTGAATCGGACAATTTGGTGAAGGAATATTATAAATAGTTAGTTGTGTGTTTAATTAGTATAAATTGTGTGTAAATAGAAAATTTAGAAGAAAAATAAATTCGTTAAGTATAGTATTTTATCGTGAGTTTAAATTAGTGGACCCACGGAGTCCGTAACAATATTTTTTGGTTTTATATCAAATTCTAAACACATTTTGTGTATATTATTATATACAGGGTGATTCACGGCCATGGTACGGCAGACGTTTATGGGGAACGGGTTATAGGATTTTTTGAAAATTTGAATTTTTATATAAAGGCACCTACTCTATCTGTCTAAATTATTTTCAACATTACAGTGTTGACATTTCATACTAAAAGTGGTAGCATCTATTATTTATTTTATTTTAAATGGGAACATCCGGTATATTATTATAGTTATCAAAACTACTTCCATATCTCAAAATTTTTCTATTATACCGACTTATAGTAATCTCTAATAGTTTTCGAGATAAAAAATAAAACATGTGCAAAACTGAGAAAAACATGATCTTGAATAAGCAATGATAAAATCATAAATTCGGCATATTGAAAGCTAAAATTTGGTTTGGTTTAGACAAGTCGGAATTAGGTACTCTGCGCTGTGTTTGTCATTTTGTGAAATCGACCCAAGCTCACCTGATGATGGAGTAGGGCTCCGAAACCGGTAGTTAGAGCAGGGTGATCCACATTATGACAAACATAGTGTGGAATTAAATTTCTATATCGGCAGTGCAAGGCAAGAATCTTATATAATTTATATTATATACATATACTGCAAGAAATTTGTTTTCCATTTTATATTTTGGCTAGTCTGAAACTATCGATAGTTGCGCCCTGGTGGTACGAAAGTACTACCAGTGGCTCCCAAAATAAAACAAGACACAGAAAGCAGTATAATTTTCATAATTCTTTTGTTTCTTTTATTATCAGTCAGGGCCTACTGAATCTGAATGATATTTTAAAGAAATCATTTAAATATTAGAATAAATAGTGAAAATAAATATAGAGTGTTATATATTTTTGAGAAGCTCATAGCTAGCCAAGTCATATGAGTTATAAATATACAGGGTGTTGCTTAAGAAAACATAACTTTAGACCATATCTCCAAAAATATTATTTTCGTAGAATCACATACTATACGCAGCTGTATTCTACATAGAAAGTTCTACAGTAACCAGTCTTCATATTCTCGATAACTTCCGCAATGGCAGAGGTAGTGTCCCAAGTTGCAAAATTTTTAAAAAGATCCTGTAACCGAGAAACAAAGAGTGCTATGATAATTTAAACAAATAATAATAAAAAATAATTGTTTAAACCGGATCCTTCTGTCTTCACTAATAACGGAGATACAGTATGATTTCAACTAAAATGGGACACCCTGTACAACCGGACCCTTAATATAGAAACAAGGAAAACTCTTAATCATTACTGTTTGTGTTGTATAAGGTTGAATATCAGTCAATTAAAATAATATAGTGTATACAGCGTACAGCGTTATATATTTGCGAAAACTAGCAAGCTATCGACAAACTTTCCAAGACAAATATTTACGTCGCTCGAATTGACATTTATCTGGCGTGTGCCGCAGTCTATATATTTTCGCAGCAATGTTCCGGAATGATAACTGCTATCCAATTTATCCGTCAATTTTAAAGTAGATTTGCTACAGCGAAATGCTGAAACTTGGCGGAATAGATTTGTGCATTACAGCTGACGTTTCGTTCCAAAATACAATTCATCAAATATAGGGTACCTGACAATTTTTCCGCCGCACAGTGTTGCATCCAATGGACAAAATTCAAAAACGTGCACAAATATTTTTTTTTACATTTACCTACATGAATAAACAACTAGTATAATATCCAAATTATTCCAAATGAATGAAATAAATCACACAGAGATAGTAAATTACTCGTAATAGGCAATGCGATCGCCATGTCAACATATTTTGATATTAACAACTGTTATATCGAATTAAATTTTAAGTAAGATATTCATAATAGTGTTCTTAATTGTTTTGGTGAATGATGGAGAATAATTTTGAATGTATGAATTCTACTGTATATTTAAATAAGTTACGATTTTTATCCAAGCGTGTTTACCCATACCTATATGATTTTATTTCCACTACTATTTTAAAATATTGAATAATAAAGTAACTGGTTAAACTTAAAGGTTTTAAACTTAGAGGTTAAAGGTTTTAAAAAATATATATATCAAAACATATCTGAGAAGTTTTTTTCATGAATATGTCGGTCATCAGACTTCACTAAAATATTATATATTATTATAAGAGCATTATAAAAAATCACCCTGTACCTTTTGGTTTTTAACTTCCTGTTATTTTACAATCAGAATATTAACGAAAATAAAATAAAAAAATTATGACCCGATGCAGCCTCGAACCCGGGCCTCCCGAGTTCGGCCTTCCGAACTAGCGGAATACTTTGGCGCCGCGCTGTCAAGCTTTGGTCGAAATATGTTCAAGCCTAGCATTTAACATATTAAACTAAAAAACATAAATAGGGACTTCATCACAAGTTAAAGTCTGACTAAAAAAAAATTAATAATCCTTGAATTATTTTTGGTACATTAATATATAAGTAAAATCAGAAGGAGACCGCTCCGATTAATTCTAGTTTTCTATCTATTAGTTTCTTATTAGTATCTTTTTCTCGACTGGAAAGCCAGTTACCGGTAGCGGCTAGACATCTAACTTTTAATCCATAAGGATATTTCGAGATTTTTTATTTTTTTCTTTGGTTATAAGCTTAAAGCTACTTAAAATTCTAAATTTGGAGTTTGTGACACATCTAGAAGTACCTACCTTAGAATTTTGATGATCTGTCAGTGAGTCAATGTCGAAATTAAAGAAATTTGACAAGCAATAATTCATAAATTATGAGAGATACTTACTAGATATTTTAGTAACCTAGCCAGCTATAGTATGTGTTCAAGTGTAGTGAAAATTAATATTCTTGCTTTATCCACAACGAAGTTACAGGGTGGTCAAAAGTACCGCTAATACCTTCGAGAAAAGGATGGTACGGCTGTGCTCGACTAGGGGGGGGAGGCACTGCCGTGCCCACAGATACCAAAACTCGATTTTTTATATGAAAAAAATTATTGGGTTATTGGGGTGAGCCACTTTTGAGACGCACCCAGTATAGTAGATATTCCATTAAAAATATACAACTTTAATTTGAAAATATGTTTGAATCATCCTGTATGTTCCCAGTGAGCAAAGGTTTGTCACATTTAGGGAAGATTAGGGAACAGTTACGTATCTGCGTTAAACTGCTTCTTATCCGGCACAAGAAAGACCTGGTAACGTAACAACGACGTCACCTAGAACACATTTCTCTTAAAGGAATAAAATGATCACTGGGTTGACAAAAATATTTTCAAAATGTGCGTTACCATTGCCCCACATTACGTAAAAAATTGAATTAAAGTTACAAACCAAAAACTTAATATAGAGTTTTTTCGGAAGCCTGGCTCACCCTGTATATACATAAAAATAAATTTTATAAAAGAAAATTTAATAAATTCCAACTTTAAACTAAACTTTAAATGTCCTTCTTCTGTTATGGTCGTTATAAAAATGTTAAAATCCCGCCATATGTGTCCTCCGGTGTGCCCTAAAATGTCAAGTTTACGACCTAAATGGCTGTTAATATCCAAATTATCTGATATAAATCACGGCGAGAAAAAAGGCATTTTTGCGGGATTATTTTTCGAACAGCCTAGCAGATGGATGATACATTTTATGTGTTTCCAGGTTCTTTCTTATCGGAGTTGTTAGGAAGAGTTCAGCATCACCAAATTTATTTTTAAACGACTTTCTAGGTTTTTGGAGAAATGTGTTTCACAGGAATCGGTGTTAATAAAGTAAAACTTACTTTTATAAGTAAGTTTTAAGATTTATCAGTATAGAATGATCTAGTATCCAGTTATCTAAAAAAACCAAGGTTCATGGACGCAGCTAGGCATTTTTTCAGGAAGATTATTAGAGTAGGTCTTCGGTCTGTGCACGCTCAGAGTTAAGGAAATAAACAAGAAAAAAGTTATCTATTAACTGAACTATACAGGGTGATCCAAATTGTATTCGAGGAACTTCGGTAGCATATTTTGGCGATAAAAATAAGTAAAAAAGTTTGTATAAACATGTTGATTGAAGAAGTAAGAAGATGCGCAATCTTATGGGCGTTTTCGTGGCACACCTGTCCGAGATTTAGTTTAGCTCTGCTTCGCTGCGCGCTGACAGTCGTTTACAGCGCAGCGGATAAAGAATAATGTAGCGTAGTTCTGCTTTCAGTCGACAGAGTGGGTGGTTGCCGAAGATAGTGTTGCCAGAACTATGGACTAATACGTAGATTTACGGATTTTCAGTAGAGTACGTTAATAATACGGCTTTTCTATCATTAAAAAATTTAATAAAATATTATACGATTAAACAAAGAATGGCGGAGTTGGCTTACAAATGAAGATCGCTGTTATTTCATATATGTAAAATGATATGGTAAATGTCAATAGCCGTTATTTCCAAGCCAACTAAATGACTTTTTTCGATCATCCGAAATATTCAGTACCTATAGAAGAAATTGTATTTTTGTTGTTTATTGTATGTTTAACACGAATCAATTTTTAATATATAAATGGGGAATTTTTATCCAAAGATGTTTTCGCCAAACGTATTACAGATATTACACATTTTAATATGGCAAAACTGTCTTATGCTTTCAGTTCCACACCATGTTCCATAATATACATCATCCATATTAGTAGTGGGAACTATCGAATGAATACTATCGAAACATTCGATAGTTGCAATTCATTCGAATAATTCGATAGTTAGTAAGAAAACATTCGTTGAAAACTATTCGAATAAAAATTATCGAATAGATCCGTCATCTGCCTTGAAATATTGTATTCTAGTAATTCGGCAGCAAAAACCATTCATTTATAAAATTAATTCATTTATGAAATTCATTTATTCGTCAGGATCGATTATAATAAAATATTAACTGAATTTTAGTTGTCGCCCGGCGACGTAGATTTCTTTCCGGAAACCCGACAGCGGTCGGTGGCATGCTATGAAAGAAGCCGGCATCTTTGATTTTTTGCGGAGTCAGATATAGATAAGGACACATTATTTTTTTTATTGAGGTGCTAGTATTTATACAGAAAATACATTATGAAGGGCGCTGTTGCCATATTTTGGTATTAGTTGATATTAGCAAAGAATATTATTGATTGGCTTTAGTTAGTTAGGGTTAGTATGTCTATATATTCTGCATTTTTTTTATTAATATTCTGTTGTTACACTGCAATAATACTTGTTATTTTGGATGTAGGAAAATTATTTTTAATGTTTTTACGCAAAGACTGGTTTAAAAATAATAATAACAATAATAATTTGTTATACCTATTAACAACAAAATTTAAAATGATTTAATATAAATATTTTTTTAAGTAGTAGCAAAATATAAACAACAAATTAGATGTCAAAATTATTTATATTAGATCCTATTTAGAAATAATATAGTCTCTAAATTTTTTGTGTGTGGCAACGTTGGTTTATTAAATAATAATAATTACAGAACTAATTTGTTATATTAACAACAAATTTTAAAATCATGAAATATAAACATTTATTAATTTTCTAAGCATGCAGTGTAATGGAAGGAAAATATAAATAAAAAATTACAAATCAAAATTATTTATATTAGGTGCTTTATATTACTATTTAAAAATTATATTTACTTTTACTGGCATTTACTTTAAAAAATAAATGAAATATTTCTTCGCAAAAAACTACATGTAAGAAAATTAGCATAAACAAAATACAAACATCGTTAACTTTTTTTTTTAAATTGGCACGTGTAAAACTTTTATTTTAATTTTCTCACCCCATAGTTTGAGTTCGATAACCATTTACTTAACCACATTACTTAAATATGATTATTAAGTTCAACTAATTCATATTATTAAAACATCTAAAATAAAAATATGTATTTTTAAAATTAATTGTTCAAAAGTTCATCTCCTCTCTCTTAAAAATTGCTACTTCCCAAAATTTCCCATTAAAAAATAGACCATATACCATATAAAATTATATAATTGAAAGATCGGACTACGGAAAACCACACAAATTATCGAAAAAATTTTGACCACCTGCACATGCACACAATCGTCAATAAATAAAATTAAAAATAACTACTATTTTAGTATTTTAACTATTTTAATAAACGCAAAAATAGCACAGTATTTATACGGCGAAGTTATAAAATTTGGAAGAACCAATAATGCACTGACGCATACAAAAATCAAACGAATACTAAATTTCATTTATCAAAAGCATTCGATAGTCGTGGCTCAACGATAACCATTTAGTCGCACGGCGAGGTTGTCACATATGCTTTAGTTTACAAATGAATGAATGATTTTATTCGAATAAAACCATTCGATAGTTGAAATCATTCATTCATTAACCATTCGATAGTCTAATTCATTCGATAGTTCCCATCGCTAATCCATATACCTTCGTTAGTTGAATTAGAGAAAATGAGTCTTTTATGCGTTGGTCGCAGAACGAGTAGAGGCTTCACCGTTCAGCACTACGGGGAAATCAAATTAGTCTTGTTACGAATTTACCCATTAAGGTGCGTCCAGACTTGAGCATTTTAGCCCGAACGAACCGAGCGCGCAGGAACAAGCAGAACGAATAGGCCGAATAAAAAGCATTGCGTTTCCGCGCGAATGACAAAAATGTGTTATAGATTCTCAGTAATAATAATAAAGATGAATTAACATTGTAAACATTGAAATAACAGAAAGCTAAACTTTCTATCTGCTTATATTTAGAGCGAGTGTCTGTCGACATTTTACTTACGATGCCTTCTTACGATGTGATGAAGTAGTTTGTGATAAAAAGAGCCGACCGGGCGGACCGCCCCCGCGGCGGCCCTCCAAGTGCCTGTAGGGAGAGAAAAAATTGTTATAAAGGCGGCAGACGGATTCTATAGGGGCGGCAAACCTCTCTTCTAGAGGCTCTCCGGGCACCACTAACCCACGCTACGTCACTGTTTTGAGCAATTTCGATTTACCGACACGGTAAGAAAACGTTTGGGGCGTTCGGTTCGGTTCGGGGACAAGTCCAGACTTAGCGAATTCTGCTCTGCGCGTTCTTCGGGCTAAAATACCCAAGTCTTGACGCACCTGAAAAAGTTGGGCGCGTTTGGTTCGGATAGGGGACACGTCCAGACTTAGCGAATTCGTCTCTGCGCGTTTGGTTCGTCCTGTTCGTTGGGCTAAAATACTCAAGTCTGGAGGCACCTTTAGGTTGCGTATCTTCCCAGTTCTTTCAATAAACGGTTATGTTTTAAAATACTTTGTGAGATACAGGGTGTTTCAGGTTTGTTTCGATGAAAATTGGGACAGTGCAATTTTCAGAATTATTAATATTGTTTACTTTAGAAAGGTATAATTAGATTTTTTTTAGGTATATACAAACTGTGTCATAAAGTCATATACAGGGCATGAAAAATTAAAAAAAAAGTTTTAAAATTCAATGTTTTTTTTTTAAATACATAATAAAGTATAAAGATGATATAATGCTCTTGAAAATGTTATATTGACCGGTTTCAACAATTTTAAGTAAAAAATGTGTAAAATATTGAAAAATAAAAAATCGATTTTTTGAAAGGATATAAACAATACCGACAAAATTGACAATTGAAAATGTTTATCTGAAACAGCTCTAAAACTATTAATTTTCAATAGTGTAATTGAAAGACTCACTAGCTCTATCCATAAAGTGGTCAACGACCATTTAAAATGTGTAAATGAAAAAAAACATGAGGAAAATGCATGGAAGGTTCGAGATGTTAACACGAAGTCGCGGGAAGAAGTTATAATTTAAAATAAAAATTATTACTTATTGGTGGATCGAAAAAAAAACATTATTTAAGTATAATAAGCTTAAAGTATTCTATAATAATATACCTAATACAATTCTAATTTATATACAGGGTGACAATAATTGTCAAATTATTTGAAAACTAACAGTATTTAATATTGCCTCTACCGATGATAGTATGAAAATTTTTGACGAAACACCTCAATTTTCATATCATGGGGGACAATTTTTGAGGCATTTGTTGTCGTGTTACTTTCAAACCCTTGACCCCCATCAGGGCATCTACCCCTAAAACTTTAAAAAATAGCAACCCCCATTTCTTCTACCATTTTTGTGTTTCTTATAGAATTCTACATAAGTATCACAATTTTGACAAAATAATAATGCAGTTTATGTAGAATTTTATAAGGAACACAAAAATGGTAAAAGAAATAGAGGTTGCCATTTAAATTTTTAGGGGTAGGTGCCCTGGGGGTCAAACGGTTGAAAGCATAGACTTAGAATAAAATATAGACTACACTATTTACATTTAAGCGCGGTCCAATATTAATTTTTGTAAACATGTTTACTCCTGGGTGCAGCTGACCTCGGCCGTCTGAGTCTTTCGCCTCCAGCCTATGTTGTCACGTCTAAAATATTATTAATATTTTTTTTGTTGTTATACACATATATTGAGATATTAAAACTGTATTTTAATAAAGTAGTGTTTAATAGTAGAAAGATGTATTAAATAGTCCCTATACTACTAAATTATAAGTCGGAGACTATTTAAAAATGACAAATTCTTTACAATTTGGCAACACCCATCAATCGCCGGGTCGCCTGTTCATTCTTTATTCTCTCGTAGTAGAGCCATAGTAGAGTAAAGCACGTGTCGTAAAACCTTGTTGTCACAGTTTCGCCATGGCTATTTTATTGTTTTTATTGGATGTTTTGATTTTGTATTTTTTGGATTCGATTTTCTTAGTGTGTAGTGTCGGTTTAGTGTTTATTTTGATTACTTTTATTTAAAAACTATAAAACATGGTTCGTCAGTGCCAAATTTGTAAGAAATTGGACTATTTAAGTCCTGGAACAACATTCCACAGGTAAGTCAAATTTACTATTTTGGCGTCAGTGGCGTTGTAGAAAGGCGCTTATTTAGATAATAATTTAGTAAATTATAAACCCTGGAAAATCTGTATTTTTTATATTTATCATTTACGTAAAGGTTCTTACTAACCTCGTTATTAATATAACGAGTAGATACATTATTAAGTACATAAGAAGTAGACACATTATTTTCTTGGGCATTGGTTAATTTAATGCTTTTTTTTATGAAAAATGTGTTTCTTTTTATTCTAAAACCATCCTTAGAATCTAAAATAACATACAGGAATTCCAGAATGATATTCCATTATGAAACAACAATTTTTAAGGCTTATTATAAACTATAAACAATCGAGAAAGTCGAAAAAATTACAAGCTACCAAACATTTTAAAATACCAAACATTCCTTATTTTTTTTCAAGACTAAAATATTTTACAAACATTACTTTTTCCCTATAGTTTCACATCAGGTATAGAAATAACTACGTTTTTATGATAGGGTCACCATTATGATAACAAAAATGACGAACAATGGTCCAGAAATGTAAACAAGTACATATTTTTTGTAAATATTTTTCTTACCGCTTGCATTTTTGTCCATTATTATTTCACAAATTATACAGGGTTATGTAAACCAGGTAGATATTTCGTTTTTTTTATATTAAACAAAGATAAAATAAATATGCCATTTTAAAATTTATCCAGTACTTACCTAGAGTTTTTTCTTTTTTTTTCTCGACTGTTAATCTATTATTAATTTGTAATACCGTATGATCGAAAAAAACGGCGTCCAGTTGGCTTGGAAAAAACCATCGATACATACTCCATATAATTTTACATATAAAATGACAGCGATCTTCATTTCATAGCCATCGCTGACGCCGTTTTTTTTCGATTATAAGGTATAATTTTCATTTTTTCTTTTATAATGTAATATCACTTAAGTAATATCACATATAATCTGAAGATAGTTTTAGAATTAACCAAAACGTAAATCTTTAATAAAACAATCTGTTATTATTTGCCATATATGTATGTATCCAAGAAAATAATTTACATATTATTATTATATGTTTTACTGTTTTTTATCTTTATTTGAAACTCAGAAATGTTGCATTGGCTTTCTAAAAAAATGAACTTGTAAGTTTTTAAAATGCTTCGTTTCGGAGATACAGGGTGTAGAAGTTTCATTTTTATTTCGATTTTTTTCCAAATAATTTCTGAAGTGACGTCAATATTTGGACGAAAATTGGCGTTTGGGAGTTTTTTGACATGAAAAATTAGATTTAGATGTCAATTTGACTTTTACTAATAGGGGGCGCCACCTACATATTTTTTAAGTTATTTGAAGAGTAATACTTTTTGTCTGTATCTATATAAAACTACTGAGAAAAATTTACATTTCCAACGTTTTTTACTTAATAAGGTCTCTTGTTGACACTCGCCACAAGTATAGTTCTCAAGATATTTGGAAACGAATTAATCAATACATTCTTCATAAATTATTTGGAAAAAAGCGAAATAAAAATGAAATTTCTACACTCTGTATCTCTGAAACGAAGCATTTTAGGACATAAATTTATACTATTTTTTTTACTGATTTTATTTGCAGATTATGCTGCCAAAGTTTCCTGAATACAATTCCGACCACTCTGTATATCAAGATATCCCCCATTACGTACTAGTTTTTCTTAATAATTTTCTATACATTTTCCAACGCCAAGATGTACCAAGCGCATACAAATACATCAAGCTTCAAACAAGCTTGCACGTTGACAGTAATACCTACAGTAATATTGTATTATATTAATGTAATATTTTTGAACCAATGTTCAATATTACTGTAGTAATACTGTTTATACTCATGCCTTTTATATTTGTTTGAATTTGGTGCATATTTCCATTGAATAAAGTATAGTCACCATTACCATTATTATACTTACTCTATAATAAAGACAGTAACGAGTTAAATAAATGTAGTTTTCATTTTATTCACTTCCTAAAAGCTTGCTTTAATGGAACAGATTCCTGTTTTTTCTAATTTACATAATAAGACATCACTTTTACCGGAAAAAAAAATTAAACAATTATAAAGTTTTTTCTCTTTCTGTTCTATTATATCTATAGAATAGATCCTGTTTTGATTAATATTAGAGTTGTAAATGTTTGACTAAAATTAATATTTTATTAAATTAATAATTTATCATCAATTTCAAAAATTAAATAATTTCGATTATTAAAATTTCTTCTATAACACGTACTTTATTATTTTTATCGTTTTTAGACTCTAAGACGTATTTTTTTTTCTAAGTCCTAAACTTTGCTTTATATTAAACTATTTTCTTTATCCTAAATCTTAATAATATAAAAAAGTTTAAATACGATATATTTTTAATTGAATTATAGCTTCATTAAAATTTAAAAAAATACCCGCCTATGATACGGAGAGTGCAGGTGCACTGAAGAAACAAAAGACAGTGTTGCGTTGGGCGGCAGAGCCGTCAGGAAACGACCGTTACGACGGAGACAGCCTATCTATCGCTCGTGTCGCACTCGTTAGAGCCAAAAACAATAACACAACAATAACAAGACGTTGTCTGTCCGCATCTTCCAGCTATTTATGAATGAGATGCTCAGTCTATATTTTATTCTAAGTCTATGGTTGAAAGTAACACGGCACAACAAACGCTTCAAAAATTGTCCCCCTTGATATGTAAATTGACGTATTTCTCTCGTCAAATTTTCATACTATCAACGGTAGAGATATATATATATATATATATATATATATATATATATATATATATATATATATATATATATATATATATATATATATATATATATATATATATATATATATATATATATATATATTAAATACTGTTCGTTTTCAAATTGTCACCCTGTGTAACATGTTTGTGGTTTATTTCAAACATTTAAATATTTTTTTGATAACTTAATTCTTTTTATTAATCTTTTTTTTCGGTGAGCTTTTATTAAATATTAAATAATAATTCCATGTAATTTGTTAATATAATAATATTAATAACCTGCTGATGCACAATCATCATTATAGATGTATACTATGTATACCCTAATCAACAACTATACATATCATTCTGTTCCCACACAACTAAGTTGGACGAACTTCTTCTGTATTGTGGTTTAGGTGAGATTAATGGGTGTCATAGTGTGCACTTTATTTCTAGATAACGCCTTGACAGGTCATTAATACATATAACACTATAATACATACGTTGCGTATACATATGCAGAATAAATGGTCCGATCATCCGATTCATAGAATTACAGAAATACCATATAAAGGGCTGAGTTATATTTGCACTGGTGTATATTTCATACAACTAAGGAATTATAATTTGCATCTTTATGAACTATGAATTTATCCAACACAAGCTAAATTTACCATACAGGGTGTCCCAATTTCATATATTTTACAGGATCTCTCGTTTATGAGTAGAAGAGTCGGTACTCGAAGAGGCGGTATGGGAGAAGATAAATAATCTCGACCACGGTTCTGTGAGAAAAGCTTGTAATTCAGTTTTAAAAAGATGCATTTTATGTACACAAAACAATAACAGATTTTTTGAACATTTATGGTTTCTGTATCAAAAAAAGAAACATATGTTGTATCCTATATGTCAACAATGGCAAGCTTTGGAAAAATTAGCAAACAAAATCTCATTAAGGATGTGATTATCTATAACTTTTATTTGATTTTTTTTTGTAAAATAGATTATAATGGAAGCCGAAATTTGTTTCTTTCGAAATATCTAGTAAGCCATAAACTTTTTCAAAAATCCGAAATGCAAAAATGTTCAAAAACCTGAATATTTGACATCACAAAATTGCAATTCTGCTTCTCTATTTGACCGACTCTCTAGCTCCAGTAGAGTAGTTTCCAAGATACCCATAGAGAACATCGTAGAAAACTCACCCTGTATTATATTTTTAGAAAGCTCATAATAAGGCAAAGAAAATAAAAAAGTAATATACAAGGTTTCCCATTTTAAAAAACATAAGTTTCACTCATTTAGAAAATGACAGCTCTCAGGGAGAAACTAGTTATAGACTTGCAATGACAAAATCCTTGACAGTGATAGATGTGTCTGTCATTTTTATTTCAAAGTAGTTTATTTTGTTTTACAAAGAAATAACTTGGCACAATTGGAACGCATAGCAGAAAACTAATATAGTTAAAATTTGAGTGACAAATGATTACTTCAAAATATTGTGAAAAAAAACTGTATAAAACTGAAAAAATATAATCCCGTTATTTTATTAAAAAAAATACGGTATGTGTTAATATAAAACAAGCAAGGGTGTATTTTAAACAAAATACAACATATCAAAAAAATGTATAAAAAAGATATCTTACTTTCAAGCTCAAGCAACTTACTGCTTACTGCTCATCTTCATACCCAAAATATGCAAAACTGACTGGGCCAACCCCAAATCATTTAGGCCTATTAGTCTTTAGTCGTTCATATTAAAAACGATGGAGAAAGTAGTGGACAACCATATTAGAGTAAATCATCTACAGGTTAAACCACTGCACGATAGTCAGCATGCATATAGAGCGGGCAGATCCACAGAAACTGCTCTGTACCAGTTAACTGAGCTAATACAGGCAAGCCTGGATAGCAAAGAAACAGCACTTTGTGCCTTCTTGGACATTGCAGGGGCGTTTGACAATATACCTCACAAGGTGGTCAAGCGATCTCTTGAAACAAGAGGGGGTGAACAATACGATAATTCGCTTGTTTTGGGAAATGCTTCAACACGAACAGCAGAGGCTGAGATAGGTACCAAAACTGTAGTTGTTAAAACAACGCAAGGAACTCCACAAGGTGGAGTGACCTCCCCCCTACTGTGGAGCTTGGTAGTGGATGAACTACTGGAAGAATTAACTCTAGCGGGAATACACTGCATAGGGTACGCAGATGACATAGTCATCATTGCACAGGGGAAACATGAAGGCACCCTGTGTGATATTATCCAAAGAGGATTCCGCATCGCTGAGAGATGGTGCAGGACTGTCGGGCTGAGTATTAACTCAGATAAAACCGCAGTAGTGCCATTCACCAGAAAGCGAAGTTTGAAAAACTTGAAAAGAATCCATCTAGATGGAAAGGAAATACTGCCATCACAGGAAGTGAAATATCTGGGAATAACCCTGGATAGTAAACTTCTCTGGAACAGGCATATTAAGAACATTACCAGCAAAGCCACAAAGGCTCTCATGATATGCAGAAGACTGGCGGGAAATAGGTGGGGCTGCGCCCCTAACATTTTGCGCTGGATGTATACCATGATAGTAAGACCCATGATTACTTATGGAGCAGTTGCTTGGTATACAAAACTAGAGCAACGTACAGCAAGGCAAACCCTGTGCAAAGTACAGAGACTGGCATGTATCTGCATCACAGGTGCCATGAGAACATGTCCAACAGCAGCAATGGAGGTCATTCTAGACCTAACACCACTGCATATTGTCGTCGGTAGTTATGCCAATGCGACAATGATTAGAATGGTCATTGACGGAAACAGTACTGGGAGAATTTTCAGGTCAGGGGCTTGGAACACCCTCAAAAAGAAAATTCCACTTCTCCAACTCCCAGTGGATGACATACCAAGAATTTACAACTTTGAGAAACACCTCACTGTAGTATTGAGTAATAAAAAGGATTGGAAGAAAGAAACGCTTACTCAGCATATAAAAGACCATACCATCACGTGGTATACTGATGCTTCCAAAACCAAAGCAGGGACAGGGATAGGAGTATTTGGGCCGAAAACTGAATACTCCGAACCAATGGGCACCTACCCCAGTATCCTTCAGGCAGAAATTTGCGCTATCGAAAGATGCGTACAATTTATCTTGGATAGGAACTATCGAAAACAGGAAATTGCCATCCTATCCGATAGTCAAGCAGCACTTAACGCGATCAACTCAGTAACCATCAATTCGAAGTTGGTCAAAGAATGCCTAGAGAAGCTCAACAAATTAGGCAAAGAAAATAAAGTCCTCCTACTCTGGGTGCCTGCTCATCAAGGGATAGAAGGCAATGAAAAAGCAAATGATCTAGCTAGAAAACGAGCGAACACTCCACTAACTGGACCAGAACCGTTCTGTTTTCCAAACGGGAACCAACTGAAAGCGGAACTGAAGAATCTGAAAGACTCCATCCGTAACTTGGAATGGGTGTCCTCCAACGGTCTAAGACACTCGAAAAAGTTCCTCAGAACTTTTGACCATGAAAAATCAAAGGTTTTCCTTGATTTAAGTAAAAACAATCTTCGGATTGTCACGGGGTTTCTAACAGGACATTGTCTCCTCAACGAACACCTCAGTAGGCTGAAACTGAGAAACAACGGCGAATGCAGATTTTATGGGGAAAATGGGGAAACACTAGAACACCTTATCACTGAGTGCGCCGAGACGACGACCATTCGTGCCATGAACCTTGGTACGTCTGATGTCGAGGATGGAGAGCTGGCCTCTGTGGAGCCGTCTCAGATACTAGCTTTTGTTAAAGCCCTGAGACTGTATGATGAGTTATAACTCGTTATAACTCAAGAAAGGGGAACACACAATAGATCTATAAGGTCGCGGTGATTAACTCCCCTCCTAAACATTCTACATTGTACATTCTACAACTTACTGCATTTATTATTACATTAGCAATATAACTTACGTACAAATAAAAAAAATAAGTTAGCAAAGGAATAAATAAAACACAACGTAAATAAAATAAAATATTATATTAAAAATAACACTTATTGAATTTTACACATTAAAAGTTGGTTAATTACTTTTAATCTTATTTTTTTAAACCAGTATCTTTTGACATTATCTCTCTTCTGTACTAAAATTTGTTATTTACCTATCGTGTGATATTATTATACAGATACTCCAGTTTTTGGTACCATATACAAACTTTAATTGTGGCTTATACAACTCTCTGGCCATAGTCTCTGACAAACTGTGTATATTGCATTCTCTGAGCACCGAATATTAACTGGTAAACTATGGTCTGGGTCAACACTTAATTTTCCCTTGAGATTTCCTCCACTTAATTTTAAAAAAACACGAAACACGTAATAACCAGTCCAAAATACAAAATGCCAAATATTAATCATTTGTATTTGACATAATTTGACACAAAATTATAACCTATAATTTGGCAAGAGTTTGACAACTGTCAAAAATCTTAAGTCGAGTTTATACGCATCGGCGTCCATTTGTGGTTCATCGTTTCGTCAAACCAATAATATTGAAATATGATCTGTTATTTTTGAAATAAACCAATAAAACTGGTTAAAAACAACAAGAGATGACGCATGACGGATTTATATATAACCCCAATCATAGTTTACTTAAAAAATATTTGAAAATTTTTTTAGTCAAATAAATGGATTAATATGGACATCATCTGCTTTTTTCTCCATCGTCTATTGAAATCTGACCTGAGAAAAAAAAACAGAGTATAGCTACTGGATTCGACGTGAAAATCTATTTGGGACTCTGCCCGACGCACCCTGTATACACTGTATACCAATAACAAATGTTTGTCAAGTACACGAGTCCGGCTGAGCGCGCTATAATATTTCTCTCTAAAATATTATTTTTATACAAATACTAGCGTGTACCAGCGACTTCGTTCGCGTCGAATTAATAATTTGTAATGGTGATGATAAAGCAAAGCAAGAATTTCCATTAACATACAAACTGGATAAAATTCTCTCACATTTATGTCAGCATGAGAAAAAACAATATCGCGATACTATTATATAACTTGGTAATATTTGAGGGGTAGTTTCATCTCGTTGGAATTTGACTTTCGAAAAATCCGTTTGGCAAAAATAAGCTTTTTACATCAAGCAGTTTAAGCAGAATCGTGGTTAAGAAATTACCCAACTTTTTGGAACATCCTGTACGATTTTTTAAAAAATTTCCAAATATGTAAAAAAACCAAATAAATTATGCTTGGCCAAGCGTTTTCCCGAAAGACTAACCGTTTTTTAAATAACAAATATTATAATATTTGAGGAGCGTTTTCACCCTCTTGGAATTTGAGATTCTAGAAACCCCTCGTTAAAAAAATATGTAAAACAACAAAATAAAATATACGTGTTTAAGAGTTTTTCCGAAAAACTCACCGGTTTTTAAATAAAAAATATTTTAATATTTGAGGGATAGTTTCACCCCCTTAGAATTCAAGTTTCGAAAAATCCCTTCTTATCGAACCTCTACACCCTAAAGTCAATCTGTTTTCCAAAAATCAGCTTTTTACGTCAAGCGCTTTAAGCAGGATCATGATTAACCAATGACCAGATTTTTCGAAACACCCTGTATACATTTTTAAAAAATCTTAAAAAATGTAAAAAAACAAAATAAAATATACGTGTTTAAGTGTTTTTTCGGAAACTTGACCGTTTTTTAAATAAAAAATATTGTAATATTTGAAGGGTGGTTTCACCCTTTTGTAACTGGAATTTCGAAAAATCCCTTCTTATCGAACCTCTACACCTTAGAATCAACCTGTATGCCAAAATTGAGCTTTTTACGTTAAGTGGTTTGAGCAGAATCGTGATTAATCAGTATGTCAGTCACTTAAGGATTTTATATATTAGTATAGATTATTAGCCCCTTTACATAACAAAAACATTTTTATCACGCAAACGACAGGTTTAAAAATGTCAAATTTATTGATCTAGTACTGCAATCTGAATAAAATTTACGATTATTATAAGTCCGAGCCTTTATTCAAAAAACCTCTAAAGCTAATTCTTTTCTTCGTAAAATTTTAAAGGCATTTCGTCTGATAGCTATACTAACAATAAAAAATATCGTTTGCTTTTCATGGTTTCAAATCAATTTTTATTGTTTGCCTCGGTTATTCGAGTTCTTAAGGCAGGTGACGTTTGGGCAGAAAAGGAATTATAAATGTTTTCTCTTCCTTTTACGATTCAGATAAAAAGGTCATTGACCAGAATTTTCGTTTATTCGATTCTTTTTTAGAGAAATTTAAAATAAATCAAATACAATCAATTAAAATATGTTTTGGTCAATAGAAGTTTTATTTAGCAATCATCTAATTCATTCTATCAAGAAAAACGAAGAAGTAGTTCTGTGATTTATTTTATGATGACTTGTAGATTATGGATTTTCTATAAAACAGCCAATTACGGCAAATTCATTTTCTTCACTTCCAACGACAGGTTTATGCCTAATAGGTTTTTAATAAACCACACTACTAGCTCTGCCGAATAGGACAAGTAGTTTTTCAAAGGAACGCTTATCAGGAAGATTCCTATTTGGATATCTTTGAACATAAGCCCTTGAGACCACAAAGCAATTTTCCTCACAAAATAAAATCACTAGTAACATATCCATTCGTTCCGCTAGCAGATACTGCTTTATTTTTCTTCATAAAATAATGAAACTTACTTAATGTAAATAATACTGTCCATAAACTAATGTCGATTTTAAAAATAGTTACTAAATGTCACTAGAAAATTGCCATGGCAATACCAGCCATATTGATTGCGATTTTATTGAAAAATCGCTTTTTATTCAAAATCTGAGCTAAAGTATATTCAACCCCGAGCTGCACCAAACGTAAACAGAGACATGAGGCAAGCACGTGAACAGGAACGCTGTAGTAATATAACCAGGGCCGCACTAAGGTCGGGTATTTCAAATTATAAAATTATTATGTATATTTTTATAATTTTTTTTATTGTTTATGATTTATTATGGAAATTTATATTATTTAATTGTTATCAAACTACATAAAACTAGTGAAATAAAGTGATGGGTAGGGGTAGGGGGCAGGCATATTAAAATATTACATTACTCTTTGGCACGACCGATTTTAACAAATTTAGTGTTTTTTAAAAGGGATTAATTTGTTCTTTAAAATAATTATCTTTTTATTTGGTACTACTGATTTTTTTATTTCCATTATTGACAGCAATATCTGAATATCGGTTTAAATAGGTATTTGTTTCTATAATACTATTTGCAAAAAATGCAATGATGTAAACATTTTTTACATTTAAAAGACCAGTTAAATTATAACATAATTTAATACATTTTAGTTTACTAAAAAAAACACTTTTAACTTGCTGTATTATCCGTTTTAAAGTCTAACGACATTTTTTTTAAAAGCCGGATGTATTAAAACTATTCAAATAAAAACTTTTTTAATTATTTTCAAACATTTTATTAACATTAGATTTATAAAATTTATAATTTTATTAACATTTACAAAAATATAAATATAATAATAAATAAATAAATAATATAAAATATCTAACTTTTGAGTTTTTGTAATACGTATGTACTTATATGTACAAATATTTTATTTAAACATAAATATTATTTTCTCTATTTGTAACTTGTACGAAGCGATCAACAAATACTGAAATAATAGAAAAAATATAATAATAAACAAGAACAAATAAATAACAGACCGCGAAAGGCAACAAAAAACGATTTTAAATAATTATATAATAAAAAAATAAATAGTCCGCTAAAATAATAAATTCGGACAAGAAATATAATCTCAATATTCCGCACGCGGTGGCCTATCAAAGAGTATTCCGCTATTATTCCGCGATTATACGCGCTATGCAAGTCGACCCTGTAAAAAATCTCAACCGCCTACCTCAACTATTTCATGGCTGGCCGGCCAATCAGGGTAGATTTCGCCGCTGGCACGTGCTGATCACGCACTGTGCATTTGTGTATACTGGTGCATTTCGAATTTGAATTCGGTATAGATAGGTATAGGAAACCATAATATAATTTGAAACAACATTTGAATTTACTTCGATTTATTTAAAAAAATACAGGGTGTTGCATTTGAAATAACGAAGTTTTTATATAAAATATATCCTTAAAATATACTACCAACTAAAATTCTGCAACTCTCATTGCAAATATTATTTTCGTTTTAATAGCTGTTCACTTATTCAAGCTTATTTACTCAAAGTGGGCGAATTTTTAAAAACTCTACATATATCTCGAAGAGACATCGAGCAAAATATCAATTAAGCTATATTTTTGGAAAGGTAATTTTAAATTCTTTTCAATAAAGGGTGTCCCATATAAAAAATTAAATTTTCTGTTGATAATTCTAAAATATTTAATTTAAAAAAAAACTACGTAAAAAGGTGCTTTGAAAATGATTTCATAAAAATACAAAAATTTTCCATAACAAAAAAGTTACAACGATTTGTTAAAAATGCACATTTTTGAAAAACACCCCGTAACTCGAAACGGTAAAAGATATCGATGTGCGGTTTTCACCATTATGATTTTGGTAAAAAATGAACTCCAGACACGGATATTAGTTTTCGTCTATGTCCTATAAAAAGGGTGTTTCCTTTTAAAAGCGTTCAATTTGACCCTCCCTGTACAGGGTGTGTCAGAACCAAGATCCATACCAAAGTTATATTTCTTCTTATGGAACACCCGGTATTAAATATGGTGTCACCAAACCAAAAACTATAACTTTGGTATGGATCCTAGTTCTGACAAAGGTAGCCATATTATGTAAAATATTACAATAAAAAAAATATAATACTGGAACTATTTCCGAAAAATGTAATATCAAATCTGTAACTCTGGAGTCAGTTTTTAATACACATTAGATGTCATATTTTAAGTTTGATTAAGTTTGAATAATTCATACAGTATTTCTTATTCTAACAGCGACAAATATAGTTGATAGTCATAATACAAAAATTATTCAGTGACCTGAACTGATTTCCCAACATCACAATTGCGATTAAGCGATTATTGGTGCAATTTTCCAATTTTCCTGCTGCTTGCGAGAAGGTGGCAAAATTGCCGCCAGTAATAACAGCAAATTTTAATCAAAGCACGGAAAAATAATATATTTACCATGCGAAATAGGCTTTGTGTGTTAAATTTCATTTTAAATCGATGTCGAAGCTGTAGTAAATGTACTCGATCGAATATTCAATAATTTTCAATTTAATAAAGTAGTATGTTTAGGCAAATAATACGGTTCATTTTAATTTCATTAGTAGTTATCAATACAGATTTATTACGTAGTAACAAAAAAAATATTTTACTAAATAGTTTTTTTTGTACTAATAGTTATAGATATAGAACTACGTATTTTGTTCATATTGGTTTTACAATTTACCTGTTTACGTTTTACATTTTACATTTGAAGACTTGTAGCAAATAATGTTCTAAGTACCAAAAAATCAGTTTGTTTGTTTTATTTAGAAAATGTCCTAAGTTCCATAGCCAACAACATATACATATAAAGCTCTGAGTGCTGCGGGCTACTAAAATGTATTGAAACAATTCTTAACAGAGACACCGCCCGTTTTTAGACATTGGTTATATAACAAAAAAGTTTTTCTCGAAGTCATGATTTTGGCACACTTAGAACATTATTTAGTTCAAATCTTTATTTATATTAAGAAAATGAGTTTCATGTATTATAGAATTATGAACGGGCTATTGAATGCTACGGGCTATTAAAACGTATTGAAAAAATTCTCAACAGACAACAGACATCGCCCGTTTTTAGACATTGGTTATACATAAAACAACATTTTTTTTTCTCGAAATAATGATTTTGGCACACTTAGAACATTATTTAGGTACTTCAAATCTCAAATCATCCCTTCTCTTCAAATCATACAGGGTGGTCCGAACCGTATTCCGGAAACTCCCGCAGCATATTCTACAGATAAAAATAAGTAAAAATGTTCGTATAAATATATGTCCTAAAATGCTTAGTTTCTGAGATACAGGGTGTAGAAGTTTTATTTTTTTTTCGATTTTTTCCAAATAGTTCCTTAAGTATCGTCAATATTTGGATGAAAATTGGTGTCTGGGATTTTTCTGACATGAGAAATTTGATTTTGATGTCAATATGAAAGGTGCCCGGTGGCGTAGAGGTACAGGCTCTCGTCTACCAATCTCAAGGTTGTGGGTTCGAATCCTACACCCGGCATTTCATCAGCCGACTATTTTTATTGAAATAAAAATAGGTTGGGTACCCAGGTCGACTCAGCCTTAAATCAGTACGTGGGACTCACAATCCTGAGGTAATAATAGGCGGGTGAAGCGTAGGGCTAGCCACATTTCCTTCCCTGTATACCGAACGGCTCTAGCATGGCAAGGTACAGCTTGCCAGGCGTCAAAAGCTATATACGGGAGCTATTATTATTATGTCAATATGGCTATGTACTTGTAGAGGGTGCCACCTACATATTTTTTAACTGGTTTGAAGAGTAATAACTTTTCGTCCATACCTGTATAAAACTACTGAGTAAAAAATATACATTTACGACATTTTTTTACGTAAAAAAGGTCTCTTGGTAAAATAGCTACGAGTAATGGTTCTTGAGATATTTGGAATCGAAATTATCAGTACCTGTCATCATTGATATGAATTAAACATGATGACTAAATAGTTATTAGACTGATCTCATAAATTTGACATAATTTTGTGTCAAAAGTTGACAACAGAAAGTGTTTTATCACCATTTTTTCGCAGAAAAATTTATGATTAATTTTCTCGTAGCGATTTTTACCAAGAGACATTTTTTGCGTAAAAAAATTAAGTAGACGTATATTTTTTCACTCAGTATTTTTATACAGGTACGGGCGAAAAGTTATTACTCTTCAAAACAGTTAAAACACATGTAGGTGGCGCCCCCTATAAATAGGAGTCATATTGACATCAAAATCAAATTTCTCATGTCAAAAAACTCCCAGACAACAATTTTCATCCAAATATTTACCTTATTTCGAAATTATTTGAAAAAAATCGATATAAAAATAAAATTTCTACACCCTGTATCTCCGAAACTAAGCAATTTAGGACATACATTTATACGAACTTTTTTACTTATTTTTATCTGCTATGTGCTTATATATGTGCTGCCGAAGTTTCCGGAATACAGTTCGGACCACCCTGTATATTAAGAAAATGCGTTTCATATATTATAGAATTATGAAACGTTCATGTTTTTTTTACAATAATTATACTACTTGTTTAAAATTATGATTATAATAATATACTACTTGCTCTCTAACTTATGACATTTTACTTACAATTAAAACTAAAAAAATTGTGAGGTTTTTAAAATCCGTTATATAAGTTTTCAACAACAGAGGTTAATTAAGAGTGCAATTGTTTTCTACCTGATCCAACCCTGGTCTGGTTTGGTAGCTTCTTTTTGAGTTGGGTGTACTGTAGGGTGAGCCAAAAAAACTAGCCTATGAAATTCATGGGTTAAAATGAACCTAATAACCGAAAAAAAATATCCCCGGAAGGCAGGATTTTTACCTCATTCAAAGTTTTCCAATTATTAAATAACACGTAAAAAATGTTTTTTCCATTAAAAGTACCATAACTTTCAAACGGTTTACGATAATATTTTTTAAATCGCGGATTTTTGTAGAGCATAAAATTTCTTAAAAAATCTATATGAGAGTATTTTTTTCAATTCAATAATTTGCCAAATAAAAGCTTAAACACCGCTAGCTTTGCATTTCTTTGTGTCTTTGCCTATCAACTCGTTATATACAGGGTGAGTCTTAAATAATTGAAAATATTTTCATGGCTGGTATAGATCTCGATAAAAGAAACATATTTTTTCTTTACCGTTTTCAAATAAATCCAAAGTAACCGTGTCATTTTACATTGAACATTTCCAAAAAATGATTTTTTGCTAAAATTTTGAGAACCACTAGATCTTTTCTGGATTTTCTTTCTTGTAAATTATTTAATCTATTGCCTATATTGCCATATTATCAACAAATTATGTTTTTAACTAAAAACGAAAAAAAATCCGAAATATTTTCAAAACACTCCAAATTTTCATTTTTTTTTGCGAAAAAAAACTCTTAATCGTGTTTCTGCGGTCAAAATATACTATTCCGAAAAATATCTGGACTTATTTAAGACTGATCCTGTATAAGCTTTACTAACACAGATTATTCACTGCCAGCTGGTCATTTTTGCTAGATTGTGATTACTCTTCACCTACCGCGCCTGTACTCGTACACATGCAATCAGTCAAGGCTCCAATCTGGATAGTTTTTATTAGAGGGAGCTTTAATGGAACTCAGAATCCCATTTGTTACATAATATGAGATAAGTGAATTTCCAGTTAAATATAGGCTGTCACCAACGGGAGGATACCTGACAATGGCTTTGTGTCTATTATTTTAGTTTACAGGCATATAATATATTCTGTAACTTTGTGGTTAGCGTCTGTCAAAATGTAGCCTGGGGTGGACTATACGCAGAAATCCATGATGTTAATGGTTCCATGTTAAATGATCATAAGTTGACTGAATGTCTAATGAATAGGCTATGCTTACTATCCTCATCTTTGTTTTCCACGTTAAACTATCTACAGGGTCTCGAGATCTTGTTCCTATCATGGTTCAGCATAATATCGAGGATTGCAGTAAAAACATCGTGATTGCCTCTGCTTACTTTCCGGGTGACGGGGAGGCACCGCCTCCGGAGGTACGGGAGCTCGTGCGATTCTGCAGCCAACGGCGACTACCTCTGCTATTGGGATGCGACTCCAATACACACAATGAGGTATGGGGAAGCATTAACACTAACACTAGAGGTGAGTGTTTACTTGAATTCCTCTTAGCATGCAATCTTGAAGTTCTCAATGTAGGGAACAGCCCCACGTTTGTGACAAAAACGCGGGCGGAAGTG
Source organism: Sitophilus oryzae (assembly GCF_002938485.1). NCBI lineage: Eukaryota > Metazoa > Arthropoda > Insecta > Coleoptera > Curculionidae > Sitophilus > Sitophilus oryzae. The sequence goes on along the minus strand of NW_022146611.1, from coordinate 335,076 downwards.
TTAGATTTAACAATCGGGAGTGCTGGTGTAATCAGTTACGTAAAACAATGGAGGGTCTCAACGGAACCCTCCCTATCAGATCACAGAATTATCGAGTTCAAATTAGGAGGAATCACACCCCAAACAGAAACTCGAAGGAATCCAAGAAAAACAGACTGGGACATGTATAACACCAATCTCGTAGACAACCTAAACCGTATAGATGCAAGTAGGGCCAGAAACCATCTGCATCTAGAATGGTACGCAAGGGATGGGGTGCAAGGGGTATTGAAGCGATACATATAGCCTAGCTTACCCAAAAGTCAACCTCACCTTCACGTGGTGCACCCTGTTTACACAAACGAGGCTCTGACGTCCGAGTATAGGCGGTATAACCTTATACAACCCTCAGACCTACCATCTTCTGGGGAAAGGGTAATAAAATACACCTAGCCGGCCGAGAACGTAGCACAAGGGAACTATCGTCGCAGTCCTCACTGTGCCATAGCCATCCCGTGCTACAGTTGCAGCCAAAACTGTGCGGCAGCGTAACCGCCACAGTTAAACCTTTTCACGCAGCTTACACACAGCAATGATGGAACATTCGAGTGGGACAAAATTATCGTCCGGAGGTAAAATACCCCTCAATCGGATCTCCGGGAGGGGGTGCCTACTCGAGCGTATCATCGGAGAAACAAAAAACATCAATGTTTCACGTTCGCGGCGTGGAACGTCCGCACTCTACTGGACAAGATAAATTCAAATCGACCAGAGAGAAGAACAGCACTGGTCTCACAGGAACTCCACCGATTAAATATAGATATTGCCGCTCTAAGCGAAACACGCTTTGCAGATGAAGGTAGTCTCACTGAGGAGCATTACACCTTCTTTTGGAAAGGTCATCCCGCAACACACAGGAGAATTCATGGTGTAGGCATTGCGATCAAAAACGAAATCGCCACCAAGTTAACAGAAGTACCTATTGGTGTCTCCGAACGTCTTATGACCCTAAGGTACCCCATATCAGACAAAACTTACGTCAACAACATTAGTGCCTACGCTCCCACCCTTGACGCTAAAATTGAAGATAAGGATAAATTTTACCAAGCATTACAAAATGCCTTTCAACGAATTCCAAAGCACGAACGAATCATCTTGCTAGGTGACTTTAATGCCCGTGTAGGCAAACAACAGGAAATATGGCCTGACGTATTGGGAAAACAATGGAAAACGCAAATAGCAATGGTGAACGCTTATTAACAACATGCGCAGAGTATAATCTTTGCATCACCAATACGTGGTTCATGTTGATGAACAAGTTTAAAGATACCTGGAAACATCCTAGATCAGGCCACTGGCATCAATTGGACCACATAATCGTTCGAAGGATGCATCTAAAAGATGTTAGGCTCACAAAAGCTAGAATAGATGCCGAATGCGGCACTGACCACCGACTTTTAATTTCAAAAATGAAAATCCAGTTAAAACCCAAACATCCACGCTGTAAAAAGCAAAACAACATGACCAGATTGAACGTACGGGATCTAGAGAACAAGAATACCGCCGACGCCCTCCGGGAAGCCATCAAAGAATCACTTCCACCGATAACTTCAATCTCAATATTGGAAGCTGAACAAGACTGGACACAATTAAGGGATGCGATTCATAAAACCAGCGAAGCAGTACTGGGAAAGTCGAACAAAAAGAAACAACCAGACTGGTTTGACGAAAATCAACAGCATATACAGGCTTTTTTGGAACAAAAGCATAGAGCACATCAAGCCGTCACTGCAAATCCACTTAATCCAAGACTGGTAGATAACTTTAAAGCAGCCAACAACACCCTTCGAAGAGAACTGCGCCAAGTAAAGGATAACTGGTGGTCACAAAAAGCGAATCAGATTCAAGAGTACGCCACTCATCACGATTATCGTAAATTCTTCGAGGCTGTAAAAGAAGTATACGGTCCAACTAAGAAGGTAAGCTGCCCAATCATGGCTCAAAATGGCGAACTTCTAAAAGAGGAAGAACAAATCAGAAATCACTGGAAAGAACATTACAGCCATATCCTTAACCAAGAAAACAACCCCAATATGGAAGCACTAAACACAATACCTCAGTATAACAGCCTCGATGTATTAGACATCCCAATAACAGAACAAGAAATAAAGACCTCCATAAAACAGCAACAAATCAGCTGGCTGTGACGCGATTCCGGCGGAAATCTATAAGTGTGCAAGTAAAGAAATTATGGATCATCTTAAGGCTCTCTTTGATGTCGTATGGGAAAGCGGAGAGGTACCTCACGATTTTCGCAACGCGAATATAGTGAATATATTTAAGAACAAAGGAAGTGCATCAGACTGCGGAAATTACCGGGGAATTTCGCTATTGGCTATCGGCGGAAAAATTCTTGCAAAAATAATGTCAAACCGCCTGCACCCATATATAGAAAAAATCCTTCCAGAATCGCAAAGGGGTTTTCGTACCAACCGCGGCACCGTCGATTCCATATTTTCCATCCGTCAACTACAGGAAAAAGTAAAAGAGCAGGAGTCTAAACTTTATGTTGCATTCATCGATCTAACAAAAGCCTTCGACTCTGTGAACAGAGATGCGCTTTGGGCAATTATGGAAAAGTTCGGAGTACCCAACAAATTTCTTACAGTGTGTAAAAGCCTCCAAAACAACAAGTCAAGAGTGTCACATCATGGATCACTGAGAGACCCATTCCTAACAAATACAGGAGTTAGGCAGGGATGTGTCTTAGCGCCTCTCCTATTCAACATATTCATGGCAGCGCTCTCCATTATAGTGGACAGCAAACTGCAGGAGAGAGGATTGGGCATTAGATACTGATATGACGGCGGTCTGTTCAACATAAAAAGACTCAGGGCAAAAACACGTACAAAATTTATCACAGAACTTCAATACGCTGACGACTGCACTCTAGTTGCAAACACGGTACAACAATTACAAGAAATGTTGAACACATATACCTGGGCATACGAGGCTTTGAGCCTTAAGCTAAACATCGACAAAACTAAAATCATGTGCACTCACCCGGAAGATCACAACAATGCTATAAAAATCGGAGAAGAACTATTGGAATATGTGGCGGAATTCAATTACCTTGGCAGTTTGATTTCGGAAAAGGCCAATATTGACTCTGAAATTCAGCACAGGATTAGTAGCGCCTCAAGGGCATTCTGGAAATTAAAAGACAGGGTTTTCTACAATCATACTTGAGTACAAAAACAAAACTTGCAGTATACCGAGCAATTATAATCCCCACCATGATATATGGGAGCGAAACCTGGGTGCCTTACCGCCGACACATGAACGCATTGAACAAGTTGCAACAGAGACACCTTAGACAACTCTTAAGAGTCCGGTGGTTCCATCATGTCTCAAACGTATCGGTCCTTGAAAAATCTAACTGCGAGAGTATTGAAGTCATGGTCACAAAATCCCGCTTAAGATGGGCTGGTCACGTATGCAGAATGCAAGAAAACCGCATACCAAAATCTCTGCTTTACGGTGAGCTTGTGGACGGTAAGAGGAGGCCGGGTGGACAACTGAAAAGATACAAGGACATTTTCCACGAAAATTTAAAGGGAATTAACATGCAGAATGAGTGGGAAAAAGCAGCTCACAATAGAACTCAATGGAGAAGGGTTGTAAACTCAGTTAACAGCGGCAACCAAAAAGTAGAGAGGCAACAAAGCAATGAGATTTTTGAATGTCCGGAGTGCGGTAGGCAGATAACATCACGTATCGGGCTTTTCAGTCACAGAAAAGCTCATGAAAGAAAACGCCTTGCGTGATCATTTTCTTTATGTGTGTCGAATACTCGTCAGCGAGTAACGGCTGTATGTATGTATGTATGTACGCAAGGGAAGTCAGCGGTGCAATATTGGATGCATATGAATCTAGTTGCCCCGCAAGTAAAGGCATACAAAAAAGTAACAACAAGCCCTGGTGGAACAAGAAGTTGGCCAAACTTAGATCGGAGGTCCGACGACTCTTTAATAGAGCTAAATCCAGTGCCGAATGGCAGCTCTACAGCGAGAAATTAACTGAGTATAATGAGATAAGAAGAGCAAAGCGGTCTGACTTTAGATCCTTTTGCGAAAACATCACTTCTACTCCTGATGCAGCTAGATTACATAAAGCTATGGCCAAGAGTGGATCTATCCTCAACATGGCACTTAAGAAATCTGACGGAAGCTACACGGAGGGAGAGGAAGAGAGAGCAAATCTCCTACTTTATATACACTTTCCAGGTAGCATACCTATTGATACTCATGTAGCTCCCACTGAACCCCACAATCCTTGCAGGGAAGATTGGGAAGTGGCCAAGCTAGTAATAACAGAACAAAAACTGAAATGGGCGATCGACACCTTTCAGCCCTATAAAGCAGCAGGAGTAGATGGGACCTTTCCTGCCCTTCTAAAGGAAGGTCAGCAAATAGCTACTCACCATCTACTAAGCATTACAAGAAGCAGTCTAGCGATGGGATATATACCAACCACATGGAGAAGAGCAAAAGTAATCTTCATACCCAAAATAGACAAAACTGACTGGACAAATCCCAAGTCATTTAGGCCTATTAGTCTCACATCGTTCATACTAAAAACGCTGGAGAAAGTAGTTGACAACCAATTGGAGAAAATCATCTAAAGGTTAAACCACTGCATGATAGTCAGCATGCATATAGAACGGGCAGATCCACAGAAACTGCTCTGTACCAATTAACGGAGCTAATACAGACAAGTCTGGATAGCAAAGAAACAGCAATTTGTGCCTTCTTGGATATTGCGGGGGCGTTTGACAATATACCACATAAGGTGGTCAGGCGATCTCTAGAAACAAGAGGGGTGAACAGAACTATTATTCGCTGGTTTTGGGAAATGCTGTCAACACGAACAGCAGAGGCTCAGATGGGCACCAAAACTGTAGCTGTTAAAACAACGCAAGGAACTCCACAAGGTGGAGTAACCTCCCCTTTGCTGTGGAGCTTGGTAGTGGATGAACTACTAGACGAATTAACTCTAGCGGGAATACACTGCATTGGGTATGCAGATGACATAGTCATCATCGCTCGGGGGAAAAGGCACCCTGTGTAATATTATCCAAAGACGACTCCGTATCACTGAGAGATGGTGTAGGACTGTCGTGCTGAGTATCAACTCAGACAAAACCGCGATAGTGCCATTCACCAGAAAGCGAAGTCTGAAAAACTTGAAAAGAATTCAACTAGATGGAAAGGTAATACTGCCAACACAGGAAGTTAAATATCTGGGAATAACCCTGGACAGTAAACTCCTGTGGAACAGGCATATTAAGAACACTACCAGCAAAGCCATAAAGGCTCTCATGATATGCAGAAGACTGGCCGGAAATAGATGGGGCTGCTCCCCTAACACTTTGCGCTGGATGTATACCATGATAGTAAGACCCATGATTACTTATGGAGCAGTTGCCTGGTTCACAAAACTAGAGCAACGGACGGCAAGGCTAAACTTGTGCAAAGTCCAGAGACTAGCATGCGTTTGTATCACAGGAGCCATGAAAACCTGTCCAACAGCAGCAATGGAGGTCATTCTAGATCTAACACCACTGCACATTGTCATTGGTAGAGATGCCCATGCGACAATGATTAGAATGGTCACTAACGGAATTAGAACTGGGAGAATTGTCAGATCAGGGGCTTGGAACACCCTCAAAAAGGAAATACCACTCCTGAAACTCCCAGTGGACGATATGCCAAGAACGTACAACTTTGAGAAAATCTCAATGTAGTATTGAACAATAAAAATGATTGGAAGAGCGAAACGCTTGCCCAGCAGTTAAAAGACCATACCATAACTTGGTATACTGATGCTTCCAAAACCAATACGGGAACAGGGATCGGAGTGTTTGCGCCGAGAGCTAATTACTCCGAACCAATGGGCACTTACCCTAGTATCCTACAGGCAGAAATCTACGCTATCGAGAGATGCGTACAACTTATCTTAGATAGGAACTATCGGAAACAAGAAATAGCCATCTTATCTGATAGTCAAGCAGCGTTAAAGGCGATCAACTCAGTATCAATCGATTTGAAATTGGTCAAAGAATGCATAGAGAAGCTGAATAAATTAGGCAAAGAAAACAAAGTCCTCCTACACTGGGTGCCTGCTCACCAAGGGATAGAAGGCAATGAAAAAGCAAATAATCTAGCTAGGAAAGGAGCGAACACTCCACTAACTGGACCAGAACCGTTCTGCTTTCCAGTGGTAACGAACTCAAGGCGGAACTCAAGAACTTGGAAGATTCCATCCGCAACCTGGAATGGAAATCTTGCAATGGTCTAAGACACTCGAAGAAGTTTCTGAGGGCTTATGATCAAGAAAAATCACAGATCTTCCTGGGTCTGAGTAAGAACAATCTTCGGATTGTCACGGGGTTTTTAACAGGACACTGTCTCCTCAATGAACACCTCAGTAGATTGAAACTAAGAAGAAACGGCGAATGCAGATTCTGTGGGGAAGATGGGGAAACACCAGTACACCTCATCACTGAGTGCGCCGAGACGACAACCATTCGTGCCATGAATTTTGGTACGACTGATATTGGAGATGGAGAACTACCCTCTATAAAACCGTCCCAGATACTGGCTTTTGTCAAAGCCCTGGGACTGTATGATGAGTTATGATTCAAGAAAGGGGGACACAATGGATCTGTAAGGTCGAAGTGATTAACCCCCCTCCCACTCATTCTAAATTCTAAAATTCTAAATCTACAGGGTCCGGCAATAGTGTGTCGGGCATCTGTAGCTCCTAGAATAAAAAACTTGAGAATTTTGTTTAAGTGCAAACCTAAAGTATGTGCCAGGATGTATTTCAGGAAAATATTTTAACTTCTATAGGGTGGCTCAAAAACTGTGAGGTGTACCCTGGATGATTTTTTTAAATGAAACACCCTGTATATTATTGCATTTTTTGGCTTCCTTTCAGATCACTTTACATAACCCTAAGATATAAATAAATATATTTCGATAGTTTCTGAGATATTAAAAAATAAATCAAAAATATATATTTTTCAGCCCTTCTTAAAAAAATTATTAAAAATACAAGATCTGTTCTGAAATCAAAACTATATGAGGTATTTACTTTAGAAGGTCTGTTCTTACTTTGCTATAAATATGGTAATCGTAAATCATACAGGATGTTCAATATTCAACGCCAAACTTTCTAAAATATAAAATAATTTTTCTTTGTTTTTTTAAATGGAACACGCTGTATATTATTTTTTTATTAAATGGAGAGTTTAAAGATGAACATTTTTTGTATTTAGAGTATTTCAAAATTTTTAGCAGTTTCGCAGATACACGCAGTATTATTTCATATGGCGCTTTCAATGGTAAAATACGAGAGAAAAATCATTGGGTGGCTTTGATAAAAATTTACTGTAGAAAATGCCATATGAAATATAAAACCGCAAATATCTGCGAAACCGTTAAAAATTTTGAAATACTCTAAATACAAAATGTTCATTACAATTCTCCATCTATTGAAAAAATAATATACAGGGTGTTCCGTTTTAAAAAACGAAGAAAAAATTATTTTATATTTTAGAAAGTTTGGCGTAGAATTTGAACATCCTGTATAATTAAGATTTTCATATTTATAGCAAAGTAAATACAGAACCATCTAAAGTAAATGCTTAGTATAGTTTTGATTTCAGAACAGTTCTTCTGTATTTCTAATATTTTTTATAAGAAGGGCTGAAAAAATATATATTTTGATTTATTTTAATATCTCTGAAACTATCGAAATGTATTTATTCATATCTTAGGGTTATGTAAAGTGATCTGAAAGGAAGCCAAAAATGCAATAATATACAGGGTGTTCCATTTAAAAAAAATCATCCAGGTCCACTCACACTTTTTTGAGCCACCCTATAGAAGTTAAAATATTTTCCTGAAATACATCCTGGTACATACTTTAGATTTGCACTCAAACAAAATTGTCAAGTTTTTTATTCTAGGGGCTACAGATGCCCGACGCACTATTGCCGGACCCTGTATATAAAGTATAATCAGTATATAAAACATACTGATCTGTGTAATTTGTTCGCTCTTTTTTCTCTTTTAAACGAATTTTGGATAGGGGTGGGATTAGAGAAATATGATTTATACCTACTATACCACTTAAATTCTACCAGAAACTCAGTTAGCTGTCTTTTCAGCTTCAAGGGATTTTTAGGACTTCAGGGAAAAATTTATGCTATGCAATTTCAAAATAAAATCGTTCATTTGTAGCCTTCCTCGTAGATTTTATAAATATATTCTTTCATTTTGAGGTAAGCAAGATGCGACTACATAGAAACCTTAAATGTCAGTTATATTCAAGCACAGATAGTAAAAAATAATATACAAATAAAATAAAAAGGGTTAAATTATAAATTGTATTGTATAAAATATATATTTTTGAACACACTACTGTGTCGAATCCACAAACGGAAACTTTTTAAAGATATGAACCTACAAGAAAGATATAGAAATTATGTTGAATATACAGTATATCTCACCAGAAACTATTTTGATGGTTATACAGGGCGAGTCTTAAATAAGTGCAAACATTTTCAGGGCTAAAAGTCAGGATAAAAGCAACATGTTTTCTCTTTACTGTTTTTCAAATAAGTCCAAAATAACAGAGTTATTTTAGCAAAATACAAACACTAAATCACCACAATACACCAAAACACTTTTACTTTTGCACTGGACGCGCGTTTCGCTAACCATGTTAGCATCATCAGCAGATGGTTATAAACTTCAGTTATATTAAACCCTTTTAAAATTCAAAGTAAAAGTGTTTTGGTGTATTGTGGTGATTTAGTGTTTTTATTTTGCTGTGTAACACCAAAGGTTCCAACCCTCAACTGTAATAAGAGTTATTTTACTTTAAAAATTTTCAAAAAAAAGTTTTTTACTTAAATTTTGAGAACCACTGGATATTTAATCTACTACCTATGGTCAGAGTACGTAGATCACCGAGTAGCGACAGACACCGTCGGCTCTTTTGATGTGGTGGGACCAAATTTTCTTTCTCTCTCTTATCACGTGCTTGACAGATAAACAACGTATTTAACTGCTCAACTTATGAAGTGGTCCTATAAACGTGGTATACACTGCTCACCATTTGAAGTGGAATTAAATATTTATAATATTTAGAGATAAATGATATAATATGAATCTCATTGAAAAAGAAACCTTGTGGTTGCTATTTAAAATGCAAAAAAAGTTTTTTGTGCTTTTACCTAATATCGATTTTTATCTTTTTTTGTCAGTTTATTTTTTACCTATTTTACATAAAATAATTTGTATAAAACTTAGTAATAAAAAAAATGGAATTGATGCAAAAAAGAATTTAAAAAGTACAATATGATCGAAAAGAAAGGCGTCAGCGATGGCTATGAAATGACAAAAAGCTATCAAAATTCCTACGTAAAAATAAAACAAATCCAATCAAATTCAAAATAATTGACGAATTATTGCATATTTTCCTTGCTTTAATTATTAAAAGGCGGACTTTGACGACAAGTGTACTTGTACAAACATTTGTTATTGGCATGTACTTGCCATGTCGTGTGAGCGGTTTACTTCTGCAATTATTTGTAACTCGTTGTGCCACGTGAGCGCTAAGCTTATTACAAAAAAATGTTGTTTGCAAAGATAGTATACTTGCCAAGTACACGAGTATGAATCCGCCTTAAGGTTAATAACAATAACTACCGCTGTTCTGTGACTACCGTATGATCGAAAAAAAAACAGCGTCCAGTTGGCTGGGAAATGACAATTCCCGTATAAATTTACCTATAAAATGACAGCGATGTTCATTTCATAGCCATCGCTGACGCTGTTTTTTTTTTCGATCAAACCGTATTTTTAGTGAGTAATTAAATGTACTTACCGTTCATACTCTGACGGTAAAGTAAAAAGGGATTTACCATCACCAAATTTTGTTGAACAAGGCGAATAGAACCAAGAACAATATAGAACCAAGAACAATAGAACCAAGAACAATATATACAAGAAATACTTGACATTATAATATAGTTTTTAAATAATTATTACCAAACCACGAAATACTAAGATGAACACTTTTTAAAAACACAAACGCACAAGGATCACACGGGACACGTCGACTGACTAACTCACAAGGAGGTCCGACTAAAAATGAAGCGTACTTGACACTGGCAACAGAGTACCTAGATCCGTTGCCTGAGGCATACTTGAAATAAAGTATATAGAGATATTTGATAAATGGCAACAGTGGCAACGTCGCTTCTTCATATGACAGATAAACAACTTATTTCGCGTAGCCGCAAAGAAAATTGAAAACGGGACTGTCGCTACTCGGTGGTTTAAGTACTCTGCTATGGTGCCATATTATCAAGAAATTATGTTTTTTAACCAAAAACTAAAAAAACAAACCAAACCAAACTAAAAAAGAACTCCAATTTTTTTTTTCAAAAAATTCCAAATTTTCAGTTATTTGCGAAAAAAACCTCGTACTAATCGTGTTTCTGGGGTCGAAATATACTACCCCCGAAAGCATTTGTATTTATTTAAGAATCACCTTGTATAATAAACTTGTGTTTAACCTCTCAAAATGTTCTTCAAAGAGTTTTTCTTCTTTCAGTAGTTTCTACTTCTTTCATAAAATTTGTATCTTCTTCTTGAGGTGCCTCTTCTCAGCGAAGACTGGCGATAACCACAGCGAATTCTTTTCGCCTTTCTGCTGTTGTGACGAGTGTTTGGATATTCATTCCTTTTTTCGTCCAATCCCTTATGTTCTCATCCACAATATCTGTCTTCTCCCTGGACCTCGTTTCCATTCAGTTTTACCTTTTATAAATAAAATGTAATAAGGTGTAAAATTTGTGGTAACATTTATTTATCGTTTGGTATTTACTCAGTTGATCAGGAGATATTGAGAAAATATTCTTTTTGGTACTTATGAGTATACAGTTTATTGTGTTTTTAGTATAGTAAAATAAAATATTTTTATTACAGATTGTTGGGATACTGTGTCCATTTTGACACTGACCTTCATATCGACAGATGATACGCTATTAAAATACATATAAAGTTATATGTTTGAATGAATAAAAAACATAAAACAATTGTCAATCTAATTATACGCGCCACTGAACTGTATAATTTGTCCTCCTTTCTATTTCGAATGAATTTTGAATAAGAAAATATGATTTATACCACTTACGAACTATGAGAGTAGAAATGCAGTTAGATGTCTTTTCAACTTCAAGGGACTAAAATTTATGCTATGCAATTTCAAAAGAAAATCGTTCGTGTGCAGTCTTCCGCATAGATTTTATAAACATATTCGTTCGTTCTGAGATAAGCAAGATGCGACGACATAGAAACCTTAAATGCCAGTTATATTCCAGCAGACACAGTAAAAAATAATATACAGTATCTTGAAAAAGGGTTTGGTATTTCGCCACTGAAATTTTAATCTAAAAATACCTACTAGATATATTTGGATGCTTAAAAACAATAAAGCAATGGTCAAACATATTACGCGCGCCACATCATGTATCGATCACTGAATAATTTGTTCGCCTTCTTTCTATTTCGAATGAATTTTGGATAGGAAAATATGATTTATATCAGTTACATTTTACCAGAATAGAAACGCAGTTAGCTGTCTTTTTAACTTCAAGGGACTAAAATTTATGCTATGCAATTTCAGAAAGAAATCGTTCGTCTGCAGTCTTTCGCGTAGATTTTATAAATATATTCGTTCGTTCTGAAATAAGCCAGATGCGACGACATAGAAACCTGAAATGTCACTTATATTCAAGCACAGATAGTAAAAAAATAACATAGGTACATCTTGAAAAAGGATTACATATTTTGCCACTGAAAGAGCAATCTAAAACATACTTTTTTATACACACTACTGCGTAGATTCCACAAACAGAAACTTTTTAAAGGTACGAACCCACAACAAAGGTATAGAAATTATTTTTAATATACAGTATGTCTCACCAGAAACTATTTCGATTGTTATATTGTAATAAACTTGTGTTTAACTTCTTACAATGATCTTTAAAGTGTTTTCCTTCTTTCAATAGTTGACTAAATAATAAAATTTGTATGGTAACTTGTATGGTAACTGTAAATTGAGAAAATATTCTTTTTAGTACATAAGTATAAAGTTTATTGTGTTTTAGTATAGTAAAATAAAATATTTTTATTGCAGATTGTATCGGTTACTGTGTCCATTTTGACACTGACCTTCATATCGATCGACAGACGATATTAAAATACCCACAAACTAGGCATATTTGAGTGATTATAAAAACATAAAATAATTGTCAATCCAATTATGCTGGCCAATGATCTGTATAATTTATCTTCCTTCTTTCTATTTCGAACGAATTTTGAATAAGAAAATATGATTTATACCACTTACGATCTATCAAAGTAGAAATGCAGTTAGATGTCTTTTCAACATCAAGGGACTAAACTTTATGCTATGCAATTTCAAAAGTAAAATCGTTCGTGTGCAGTCTTTCGCCTAGATTTTATGAACACATTCGTTCGTTCTAAGATAAGCAAGATGCGACGACATAGAAACCTTAAATGTTAAAAAAGGGTTGGGTGGTTTAGTTCAGTAATTGGGGATCCAAAAAGGGGCCTGCTTGGAAAAAAGTCCGGAAGTTTTGAAACTTTGCAGGTTTATAGGTTTTGGGGTTCCTAACTAAAATCCAGAAAATGCACATTTCCAGACATGTCGCCGGCGTGCCATCTTGCCAAGATGGAGCCCAAAATAGGTGTTTTGTGAATATCTCGAAAACTATGCGTTTTTCGCGAAAATTTGAGGAGAGCAAAATTAAAGAGAATAAAATTTCCTATAAAAACGGTTTTATGAGAATTTTCGCTAAAGTCAACTGTTTAGGCACAAAATCCCTTTAAATTTTACAATTTTGCGTAAAATATAATATATTATGTATAGTCGATTTTCCGAAATTAAATGTCGATTAGGGTTCACTAAAATTTTGTCATGAAACAGTGACGTATCATTAATTCGCTCATTAATTTATGAATAATTAATTGTCGTGCTGGTTGCGAACATTCATTGCGAACTTTACCACCAGGTTCAGTATTGGTCTGGTTGTACCAAAGATGCCGAAGAATGGGGTTGGAAGAAAACAAAAACAATGTTCAAAGTCACAATGTTGAAAGATCCAGCTCCAAAATCCCTATTGGCATTTTTATCCTGTAAATGTAAAACCAACAACTATGGTAAAGCCTGCGGATGCAGAAAAGCAGGATTAAAATGTTCAATGATTTGTGCATACTGCAATGGGAAATCCCGTGACAACGTCACTGAAGTGTCACTCGACGAATCCGATGAAGAGGAGTTGGACTTGCCTGTAGATATCCCTCTGGCGGCTGAAGATGAAGAGTTGGACGAATTGAGAGACCAGCCTGATGAGCCCAGCACAGCAGACACGATCGACTTTGACATCAATGAGCCAGATCCGTCAGGCTTGTGCAGATAAGTTAAAGTTTTTAATTTATCTAGTGGAGTAGGCCTCCGGGGAGACCACGTTAAAATAAACGCGCCATATACTTTACCTCTTGGGTGGTGTGGAAACAAGTACACATTTTCAATAATTAAAATTAATTATTCATAAATTAATGAGCGAATTAATGATACACCACTGTTTTATGACAAAATTGAAGAACTAAACTAAAACTAGTTTTAGTGAACCCTAATCGACATTTGATTTCGGAAAATCGACTATACATAATATATTATATTTTACGCAAAATTGTAAAATATTCAGAGATTTTGTGCCTAAACGGTTGACTTTAGCGAAAATTATCATAAAACCTTTTTTATAGGAAATTTTATTCTCTTTAATTTTGTTCTCCTCAAATTTTCGCGAAAAACGCATAGTTTTCGAGATATTCACAAAATACCGATTTTGGGCGCCATCTTGGTAAGATGGCGGCGCCGGCGGCAAGTCTGGAGATGTGCATTTTATGGATTTTAGTTAGGGACCCCAAAACCTATAAACCTGCAAAGTTGCAAAACTTCCGGACTTCTTTCCAAGCAAAAATCCCCAATGACTGAACTAGTTCGACACTGAAAGAGTAATCTAAAAACTAGGCATGTTTGGATGATTAAAAAACATAAAACAATTGTCAATACAATTACGCGCGCCATATCATGTACCGATCACTGAATAATTTGTTCTCCTTCTTTCTATTTCGAATGAATTTTGGATAGGAAAATATGATTTATATCAGTTACGTTTTACCAGAATAGAAACGCAGTTAGCTGTCTTTTTAACTTCAAGGGACTAAAATTTATGCTATGCAATTTCAGAAAGAAATCGTTCGTCTGCAGTCTTCCGCGTAGATTTTATAAATATATTCGTTCGTTCTGAAATAAGCCAGATGCGACGACATAGAAACCTGAAATGTCACTTATATTCAAGCACAGATAGTAAAAAAATAACATAGGTACATCTTGAAAAAGGATTACATATTTTGCCACTGAAAGAGCAATCTAAAACATACTTTTTTATACACACTACTGCGTAGAATCCACAAACAGAAACTTTTTAAAGGTACGAATCCACAACAAAGGTATATAAATTATTTTTAATATACAGTATGTCTCACCAGAAACTATTTCCATTGTTATATTCTAATAAACTTGTGTTTAACTTCTTACAATGATCTTTAAAGTGTTTTCCTACTTTCAAAAGTTGACTAAATAATAAAATTTGTATGGTAACATTTATTAATCATTTGGTTTTTACTCAGGTTATCAGGAAATATTGAGAAAATATTCTTTTTAGTACATAAGTATAAAGTTTATTGTGTTTTAGTATAGTAAAATAAAATATTTTTATTGCAGATTGTATCGGTTACTGTGTCCATTTTGACACTGACCTTCATATCGATCGACAGACGATATTAAAATACCCACAAACTAGGCATATTTGAATGATTATAAAAACATAAAATAATTGTCAATCCAATTATGCTCGCCAATGATCTGTATAATTTATCTTCCTTCTTTCTATTTCGGACGAATTTTGAATAAGAAAATATGATTTATACCACTTACGATCTATCAAAGTAGAAATGCAGTTAGATGTCTTTTCAACATCAAGGGACTAAACTTTATGCTATGCAATTTCAAAAGTAAAATCGTTCGTGTGCAGTCTTTCGCCTAGATTTTATGAACACATTCGTTCGTTCTAAGATAAGCAAGATGCGACGACATAGAAACCTTAAATGTTAAAAAAGGGTTGGGTGGTTTAGTTCAGTCATTGGGGATCCAAAAAGGGGCCTGCTTGGAAAAAAGTCCGGAAGTTTTGAAACTTTGCAGGTTTATAGGTTTTGGGGTCCCTAACCTTTTTTATAGGAAATTTTATTCTCTTTAATTTTGTTCTCCTCAAATTTTCGCGAAAAACGCATAGTTTTCGAGATATTCACAAAATACCGATTATGGGCGCCATCTTGGTAAGATGACGGCGCCGGCGGCAAGTCTGGAAATGTGCATTTTATGGATTTTAGTTAGGGACCCCAAAACCTATAAACCTGCAAAGTTGCAAAACTTCCGGCCTTTTTTCCAAGCAAAAATTCCCAATGACTGAACTAGTTCGACACTGAAAGAGTAATCTAAAAACTAGGCATGTTTGGATGATTAAAAAACATAAAACAGTTGTCAATACAATTACGGGCGCCACATCGTGTACCGATCACTGAATAATTTGCTCGCCTTCTTTCTGTTTCGAATGAATTTTGGATAGGAAAATATGATTTATATCAGTTACGTTTTACCAGAGTAGAATCGCAGTTAGCTGTCTTTTTAACTTCAAGGGACTAAAATTTATGCTATGCAATTTCAGAAGGAAATAGTTCGTCTGCAGTCTTCGACGTAGAAACCTTAAATGTTAAGTAGATCCAAGCACACACAGTAAAAAATAAGATAAGTATCTTGAAAAAAGGTTGGATATTTCGTCACTGAAATGGCAATCTATTGAGAAAATATTCTTTTTTAGGGTTCCATACCACAAAAGATAAAAAACGGAACCCTTTTAGGATCACTTTGTTTTCTGTCCGTCTGTCTGTCAAGACCCTTTATTTCTTCAGATCCTCAGATTTCTTCAGATCCAAGCACACACAGTAAAAAATAATATAAGTATCTTGAAAAAAGGTTGGATATTTCGTCACTGAAATGGCAATCTATTGAGAAAATATTCTTTTTTAGGGTTCCATACCACAAAAGATAAAAAACGGAACCCTTTTAGGATCACTTTGTTTTCTGTCCGTCTGTCTGTCAAGACCCTTTATTTCTTGAACACGTGGAGATATTGAATTGAAATTAAAACCATTTCCTCAGGTCTACAGACTGTTAAAGCTGTGAAAAATTCGAATTTCTAAGTTAACGTAAAAAAGAGACGGCCGTTTATGCCGCAAAAAAATGACACTCACAATCTCAACACTCTCAAGGGAATCGAAATTTATGGGGCATTTTCCGTTGGCGTACTCGTCGAGCTGTGAAATTTGGCAAATAATACCGTCTTATACAACAAGTATGGGAAAATCTGAAAAATATACATTTGTAATTAAATCATAAAAAATATACAGTTTGCCCCGGATTGTCTTTACAAGAGGAAAAACTGTTTTATTATTGACATTTTGAGAAAAATGCATTCTTTATCAAAAAAATTATAAAAGTTTTTTAGGTTGATTTAATGGGTAATCCCGTTTAATAGTTTTCCAAATTTTCATACCGTTTTAGAGAAAATTAAAAAAAAACATGGAAATATAATTTAATTTTTTCAAAAGTCCTCAAAATCAAAACGCGTTTCGATGGTAATATAATTTAGTTTTTATTTTTGATAGATTGTTATTGATAAAATTTTAATTAATGTCATACATTTTGCTGTTTTAAAATGTTACAGAAGCACAAAATTTATTTAGTACAATGCTACGGAAATGGTGATAATAGTTATCGGAAACTTTAACAAGAGCAATAAACGTTAATTAAAATTAATAGTACCCAACTATTAGAGAATGAAATCGAAATTATATTGCCATAGAAGCGCCTTTTTGAATTTTATGACTTTTAGGAAGAAATTCAACCAATATTTATGTTTTGTTTATTTTCTCTAAAACGGTATGGAAATTTAAAAAACATAAACGGAATAAACCATTTTAGAACGAGAAATATTTTATAAAGAATGTATTTTTTTTAAAATGACAACAATAAAAAAGTTTCCTCTTGTAAAGACAATCCGGGAACACACTGTAGTATTTATTCAAAGTCTATTTATAATATGTACGTATAGTTCATATCAAATAAACTTTTAGTCACGTGATTAAGCTTGGCCGGCATAGTGTTGCCCACTTTTACATATTTTCGTTTAATCAAAATATTTTAGGAAACAAAAATAAATTAATTATAAATATTATAAATATATAAACAGTTATTACATACATTAACAAATCTCACCTTTTTAACAGCACTAGGGACATGAAGAGCCATTACTACCGTTTTTCCGTTCATAATATTCTAAGAAAGTTGCGATGTGTTTTTATGGCTATTAAGCTATCTTGTACACTTCGCACTAAAAGAAGTTCTAAAAAGAACAATGTTCGACTGCAAATTCTGCTAGTAAAATATTTTAAGCTTAAAGTCATCATCATCATTTAGATTATTCCGTCCACTGCTAAACACAAGTCTCCCTTAACTCTAGCCATTTCTTTCTATTTTGTGCCACTTGAATCCAGTTTCCAGCCACTCTCTTAATATCATCTGTCCATCGACTAGGAGGTCGTCTCCTGCTTCTATAGGCCTCGTGTCTTGGTCTCTATTCCACAAGTAGATCACCTTGGTCACCATTATACAGGGTGCTACAAATTCGAGGTACGAGCATTGGTATCTCGGTAACCGTAATAGATACGAACATAGTTAAATTGGGGCAAGTTGCGCTTTGGGACGTTCACCAAGATGCCATCAAAAAAGTTTTAAAAATTTCAAAGATTGCTGAGCTTTTTGGAAAAAACGGATTTTTTTGAAAATTAA
The DNA here is from genome assembly GCF_002938485.1 of Sitophilus oryzae. Lineage (NCBI taxonomy): Eukaryota > Metazoa > Arthropoda > Insecta > Coleoptera > Curculionidae > Sitophilus > Sitophilus oryzae. Next base: position 316,959 of record NW_022146611.1, on the reverse strand, counting down.
TTTTATTTTTTCATGTCGTTACTTTTATGAAAATCAAAAAACTAATTACACATTCTCATAGCCACTTTATTAGGGCTATCTGGTAGTATTTTTAGATTTTCAAATTAGCTGATAATTTGTGAGATACAGAAGCCAACTTAATTTTTTTAAATACGGACCTGCATTTTTTATTTCCGGTTTTGAAAGATCTCGGTCTCCTGAGTACAATGATATGCCAGATTTTATACTCTTTTTTGTTTTGGGTACCTTAACAACAACAAACTATTTAATTATTATGTAAAATAATTTCAAGTCCGACTCTGGTTTTTTAAATTATTTAATCGGATTATATTCATCGCAACAATATTGATCAGCGCTAATTAACATTCAATAAGGAAAATCGAGCCAATTACCATAAATTATATCCAGGTCAGCAATTTAAAGATATTATTTTTAATTCTTTTTATTGTGAATAATAATATGCGTAATATTCATCGTAGTTATTATAAATAAATCAACTTCTAAAGACTAGTTTCTAATGTTCTACATGTTTGAAAGGGTTACCACCCTTCCTACTGCACAAATTTATTTTTTGTTCAATTTTATTTATAGCTCTTTGAAGTTTCTTCTTATACTTCCGAAAGCATTTTGTACTCTTTATTGTAAATATTGAGATTTATTGGTTTCACTTTTACAAATGACGTGAAGTAATGTATTCATTTTGTATATTATTTTTTATTATTTTATCTACAACCGTTTAGTTATAACGTTTTTACAACACTATTTTTTTAGTATTTCAGTTACGTTATGAGATTCATAACACAACTAGCGGTGTTATGAATCTATAACACAACTAGTTGCTATAATAATGAGAAACATCTACGAACATCTAAATATATTAACTTTTCCGGCAATAATGATTCCGTGGCACATACTGCGGCAAGTTCTACATCTGAAGGGAGACTGCCGGAATCGCTCATCGTAATTTTTAAAATGATTTTTCTGGGAAAAAAGTGCTCGCGTTTACTTGACAGGACAAACTGACGTTTCAGCATAAATGTGACAAATGTCATAGTTAAAGATGTCAGGTCTTAGGTGTTAAATCGCCCACCTTGGGCGACTAATAAACGAAAATTAAAACAGCATTTTCTTATTTTTCGGTTGTAGATAAAACGTTGTACATGACACGTGCGTTTAAACATGATTACAACACTCGTGTGATTAGAACGACTCGGTCTACGACCTCGTCGTTCTAATCGTTCACGCTCGTTGTTGTAATCATGTTCATAAACACACTTGTACTGTAAATAACTATTATTGCATTTGATTTTCCGTATTCAGTGTTTTATCCCACGTCATTGTTAAGTTTGAAAGGTTATCAATATTGTAACGATGAATAGATTAAATATTTAAAAAAAACAGAGCCGGACTTGAAATTAGTTTAAATAACTTCTGTTCAAATATCCGAGACAAAAAAAATATATTAAGTGTGGCATATAATTGTACTCAGGAAACCGAGTTCTTTCAAAATCTGAAATAAAAAATGTAGGTCCGTATTTAAAAAAATTAAGTTGGTCTCTGTATCTCACAAATTATCAGCTAATTTGAAAATTTAAAAATACTATCAGATAGCCCTAATAAAGTAGCTATGAAAATGTGCAATTAGTTTTTTATTTTCTAAAAGTAACGACAGGAAAAAATAAAATTAATTTTCAAAAAAATCCGTTTTTTCCAAAAAACTCAGCAATCGTTGAAATTTTTAAAACTTTTTTGATGGCATCTTTGTGAACATCCCAAAGCGCCACTTTGCCTCAATTTAACCATGTTCGTATCTCTTACGGTTTCCGAGATACCAATGCTCGTACCTCGAATTTGTACCACCCTGTATATGCTTAAAGTATCAGAACACAATTCATTTAAACCATAAACTCGTAATACAAAAATTAAAGTGTCAAAACGAATGACAGGAAATAAATAAATGTGGCAACTTGACATTTTTTATAGCAGGGCAAACCACCTCTGAAACCTCAGCGGGAAATTTAAATCCCAGTTAGATAGCCCTGCGCCGAATATGTCTATGGTTAGCAACAATGAATTTAAAAATCGTGCCCTCGATTATGTAACTAAAAGTTTAATTGGTATCGAATATACAAATTTGTACGGAACCCTCGGTGAGCGACTCCGACTCGCACTTGTCCAGTTTTTGTGTTCATGTGTATAAAGTTTATTGTGTTTTATAGTAGAGTAGAATAAATTTAGTATTTTTTATTTAAAAAAGTATTTTTTTATTACAGAATGTATCGGTAACTGTGTCTATTTTGACATTGACCTTCATATCGATCGACAGGTGGTACGCAATATGCTTCCCTTTGAAATTCAAATCGACGACTGGCAGGGCTAAAACAGCCATCTGTGTCATATGGATCACTACCCTCGCTTGCGGTAAGTACATTTTGTAATATTTTTTTATATATCTTTCGTCAATACGTATTAAATATTCACTCTACTGGATGTTTTTCAAAAGTGGCTCCCCTCTACAACTTTTTTGTTCTTTCAGATAAAAAAAGAAATTTGACATTTAACCGAGTATATGACATACTTAAATGGTGATAGATCGATGTATTCAGCTAATTTCGGTCACTTTCTGTTTTACCGAAAATGACTAACACTTTTGATTTTTAAATGGTGGATACTAGTCTAAGAGCTAGCAACGTTTTCGAGAAAGTATTTTAAGACGTCTGGCTCTTTGATATATCTTTTACTATGCACTCTGGAACAGCATGCGGTCCGTCTGGCTGCCGATACCCGTTCCGTTCACTACTACGCATCGGGAGAAGTTCCTATATATTTTTTTTAATTTAGTCTTGTAAATTCTATTATTGAATATAAATCGAACATGTAGCATTGCGTAGAGTTTCCGACTACGAACCAAGGATATAGAGTTCGAATCCGGGTCAGGGCAAGGCCTTTTTTATTTTATTTTCGTTTATATTCTGATAGTAAAGTATTATATAATTCTGGTGGTTAAAAAAAACAAATATTTAATACTTTACATAATACACATATTTAATACTAATAATAATAATAATAATAGCTCCCGTATATAGCGTTTAACGCCTTGGGAGTAGCAAGGTACTGTAGGGTTTTTTAAAACAACTACCACTGCGAACGGCAGCTTTTCATCGGAGAGCAGTCGTGGATAAGGTATTTCACTAGAGAGAAAATTAATCAATAATAATAAACAAAAGATATCTAGATATTGGGCGCCAGGCATGTACAGAGAAAGAAAACACAATTGTATAATACTTAAAACTAATGACTATATTTATTCGTGACGAATTCTGATGGTGAATAGCATTGTACAATTTTAATAATTATTATAGTGGTTACCTGTTGAATAAAACTATATATGTAAATAATATTAAATACGTTCTATGTAAAGACTATAAGGAAAATACAATGCGTGTAACATTAGAGAAAATATAAGAAAAGTAGCATTACTTTATTTAAATTGTTAAATTTATACGGTGTTCAATCAGATGTGTTGCAACCTGTAGATTCTAGAATCTATCTCGTCATTCATCTATTAGTATAGCGTAATAATGATGTCTATAGAAAGTAATACCATTACAATGCGTGATATTATGAAATCTAAAATCTAAATCACACTTTTACTACTGCATTGACATAAATATTCTTAATAATCTAACCACTAAATATAGTCTGTACGCTATAGTTTAAATGTACGTTACTGTTTAAGACTGAAAACATTTTAGGTGTTAAATGCAATACTAGAACTTAAAATTACACTTAGCTGTTCTTTAATGTAACCCTGCTTCAACCAGTAGCAGCGCGAGGAGGTCTTGCATCTCTGCACTGTCTGTCGGCGATCCAGGCTTAGAAATGGGGGTGAAGCAGCACGGGGCTCAAGCCACACCCACGCTGGGGCACTCTATGTGAAGACAAATCAATCCTACTGGGGACACTTGTCCATGGGACATCCGTCCATAAGATAGTGGCACAAGAGAACACTACTAGGACCTTGAAAAATAGTCCACACCTTGGACACTTGTCCGTAAGACAATGTCCGTCCGTAAGACCCTAAGAACACGAAACTCTTGTTTAAAATCAAACACCGTCTAATAAACAAAATGAACCTACCTCAAAATACTTCCGAGGGCTCAAGAAATAATAAACAATCTGTCCTTTCTTCCAAATGACATTCCGGAGGACAAAAGCAAAGGGACGCCAACGTGCCAGCCAAATACAAATACAAGTTGGGACATCCGTAACTTTACCCTAAAAATATTCAATAATAATATCGAATCTAAAAGGATAATATCTCATCTTTACCTGTTGCTTCGAAATAGCAGCTGATTCAGATTATACAGCAAGATTTAAATAATCACCATTTCTAAAAGCTGGGATAAAGCAGAGCGTCAAAACAAAGTGAGGTTAAGCCCGGAGAGTTGACAGAAGCGATGTTGACAGCGCGCGCCTCGACAGAATAGTAACAGGGTTGTGTCGAACGATAACAGGGTTGGCGACTAGGGAACGTAAAAATTACGCGTCAAATAAACTATCCGGCCTGAACGATAAGGAATCCGGTGATGATAGGCCAGACATCATATATTATATATAAAAAAGACATGTAACGAACTAAAAACGTTACACTGCCCTCCTCCGAAAAGAAAAGAAATGGACCTGTAAGGTACACTTTCTTTTTCACAAATCTGGAGATGGTAAAAAAAAATCAAAAGAAAACTACATCGTAAATTTCAGAATAGACGAAACCCATTTGAAAATTGATCAGGTTCTCAAAAAGGAAGCGGTAAACCAAAATAAAAACGAAAAGTACCAGTAAAGAATATATGATGCAGGAGATCATAAAAACTAAAGGTGTAAAATTACTAAAGTTGCTGGTCACTGGACACGCCGTAAAGTACAGAGATACTCGAGCCATTGTTCTGCTAAAATCAAATAATACGGAGGTACATACAAACATAGCAGTATACAAATACTGCTATAGTTAGGTGTTATAAAACGATATAGGTGTAAATTATCGATAACTCAGGCTAGACAAGTGACTCCAAAATACGCTATGTTCTAAAACAACGCGACTCAACAATAATTAAAGAGAACGTCGATCCATTCATGGTATCGATACGTCTCGGTTTATAACCTTGGTGATAGTTTCTGAAACCAACATTCTAGTTCATGTCAGATCAACTACGCCAGAGAAGGAACACTACAATACTAGAGCAGATAGAGGTATATAACGGCCGGTACCCTAAAACAAAAAAAAAACCAAACAAATTTACTGTACCAGTACAAACCCTCTCTCAGACGGAATGAACAATATTAACAACGCCAGACAAGGCATTATATGGAACTAGAGCAGTTAAAGGTTGACGACGGTCGGTACTACAAGACCAAGACAACCAGACAAATATACTGTTCCAGTTCAAACCTTCTCTCAAACGGAATGTATCATACTAACAACGTCAGACAAGGAATTACAGACTAGAGCAACAGAGGCTGAAGAAGGCTAACCGAGCCTAAACACCTCAACAAAATTTGCACTAGCTCAACCCTTCTCTCCAACGCAGTGACTGGAACCAACAACAACAAAAACCAGAGATAATCACCAAGAGACAGAACTGTAAAGAAAGATAAAAATGAAATGAATATGAAAAAATACCCTACATCTGTCAGCATGAGGGGATGCACTGTAGTGTACATCAAATAAAATGGGATAAATAGAGCATATCTATAACGATACTCCAAAATGACTCTACATAAAAAAATACAACTAAAAACCTTCTGAGCCTTAGCTCAGAGAGAAAAAAAACAAAATACGCATCGCCTAGGGTAGTAGACGGAAGGTCAACGCCCTGTCAAGCAAATGCGACGGAACCCTAACAGGTATCTCGAATCAAAATCAAAATAATAATCAAATCAATTTAATAAAATGAATAAATATAAGTTTTACTTACCGAAGTAAAACCTATTAAATAGGTATTACGATAAAGTAATACTATACAGGTAATACCACATACGTAATACTATTCACGTAGTACCACATACGTAACATCACCCATACAACACCACACACGCAATACCATATACGTAGTATGTGGATAAGGTGTTCGGAAATAATTTCCGACACTCTCGATGTTTTGAGACTTACCACATACTACGGTGGCATTTGACGGGCTCTTACCGTCACGAGGAACCCGTACATGGCTATTCTTTACTGTTGAGTATGCAACTAACCAGTAGCACACTCAACTCGCCCACCATGTAGAGCGGATACACGTGCCCCAAGGCCACAAACCATGATCATAGGCTAGATAATAGCCATAGATCGAAACAAAATAAAAAAACGAATGACAATATGACAATCAAACAAACTCAAAGACTTACAGAAAACTGTAAAGTCAAAAATCACAAAAATGTCAAACGCGACACTGCTCAAAGCCAGACTCAAAAAAATCACAATTGCTAAACGCAAGTAAACTGTAGGGCTAAATAAAACTAACGAGCTAAACCAAACTATACATAAGGGACTAAAATGATGAAATCGTCTCCATGATAACTCATCGGGCAAAACCAAACTAACAACTATCTCACTGACAGTTATTCTAAACCAAAAAAGTGGTGTAATTGCTCGCGAAACAATACACCTGGACTAAAAACCAGAAAAAGCTAACAAAACAGAGCAATCATCATCTCGCTATGCACGCCGCTAAAAAACTCAATGCATCTGCACATTCCATACAGACACTGCCAAAATTCACTAAAAAAAACTAAAAATGATATAGATGTCACCAAGACAAAAATATCTCACAATACAAAAAGATCTAAACCTGACACAAGTGTCATCAAAAAAAATCTCTCCAAATAAACAGAGAAAACTAGAACTCCAACTGAACTCAAACTATTGACGCGTTTTGACACAGATATAGTTCTTCGGAAACATTGCATTGGCTATCAGATCTAGTAAAAACTATTAAAACCAGGCAACAGAATCCGAAAACAGAGATGTCAAACGTCAATCCTCCATAAACTTGAGTCACAAGCGCTAAATCGCTCAAATAACTCAAAAACTCATCATATTAAACGATGACAACACGTTAATGATCTTGGACGTCTCCATAAAAAAATCATTAACAACCAAAATGTTCACAGTAGCATCCTGCTAACTGTAAACCATAAATACGACAAATGCTCACCGCATATGTCGTCTGCAACACTGCAAAAAAATCTAATGTCCTCCTGACATTAAATCTCTAAACGGTAAATGTCTGTATGAAAAGTTATTCGGCAACTATCATAACAGAATAAGTACCAAACATTCCTTTGACACGTACATAGACAGCTGCCAAAAGAAAACAAAACGATACCTCACGTATCAAATATGACAAGTCCCCTCGTCATACACTCAAAAAAACTCAAAGGATACACTTCCTGTATCAACATAACAGTCCTAGTATAACTGTCATGACAAAAAAACTCAAAATGTACCTAAAGTACCAAACAGGACAGTCTAACAACTGTCGATAGTAACTGACAACACTGAAGGTTCAGATGGTGAAACATAGTGAATGCGATACTAAATAAAAATATTGGCATAAAAAAACATTGGCATAGAAACCTGAAGGTAAACTGAACAATAGACGAGATGAGATTAACTCTAACGTACTTCTATACAAAAAAATAACCCTAAAACCCTAAAACCTAAATGTCAGTTTAGCAGCTCGCCCTAACAGTTATCGATAATCACAAAAACTTGTAAAATTAATTGCAATCAATTAATCAACACAAACAAAATCAAAATGATCAAGTTGTGACCACACAGTATAGTAAAATTATCGAATAGTAATCTCAACTAAGTATAACGTTCAAAATTTATATCAAATTTCAAACAGCTAGAGATATAAAAAAATCAAAGTCGAAAATTTAATGCTTGTCCACCCTGTATGGGGAAAATACAAACCAAAATGTCTGTATATATAAAGTTTCAAACTTTATCAAATGTCAAACACCTTGAAATTTAAAAAATTTCAAAGTCACAAAAAAAGTATTGACCGCCCTGTATAAGGAAGTCCCAACAATAGATAAACTTTCAAGTTTATCTACCAAGAAAAAATTTTAAACAAATATTAAAAAAAATTTTAACCCCAAAGAAAATTCAGGTCCAAGCATTAAATCTTGACCGCCCTGTATACCAGGTTCAAAAATATATCAAAACACACAGCTGACACATCTCCGTTATATGAAATTGTCCAAATTCCATAGACCCAAATAATAATAAATAGAAATATCAAAAATAAGAAAGAGAATAAAAACTTCTGTCTTAAATCGTACCAAGAGAAACAACAACTGTTTCCTCCTCTGTATCATGCCAAAAAATTAAACTACAAAAATTAATTTAAGAAAATTAATCAGGAAAATTGTCAGACTCCAGTGAAATACATTACGAGTAAAAAATACAAAACAGACTAAATAATATAGAGTGTCGAATTAAGGGCTGTTTTTATTTTCTCGAGGCCCCACGTTTATGGGTGCCAAATTAAGTGTAGCGTTTTTTAAACAACTACCACTGCGAACGGCAGCTTTTCATCGGAGAGCAGTCGTGGATAAGGTATTTCACTAGAGAGAAAATTAATCAATAATAATAAACAAAAGATATATAGATATTGGGCGCCAGGCATGTACAGAGAAAGAAAACACAGTTGTATAATACTTAAAACTAATGACTATATTTATTCATGACTTTCTTTGCTGATACATGATATTGTAGAGTTCTAGTAAATATATAGTCGTTATATGTCAAAGAAAGTGGTGGTAAGAGTCGTACTAAATATCAATGAAAACAACTAGGATAAAATACAGGACATGTAAAGTTTAAGAGAAAATATAAAATGTAGCATTACTTTAATTAATTTGATATATTCCATATGATGCTAAATTGAAGATGTTACAACCTGTAGATTCTAGAATCTATGTCTCGTTATTCATCTGTTAATATAGCGCAATAACAATATCTATAGAAAGTAATACTATTACAAGGCGTAATATAATGAAACCTAAGATCTAAATCACATTGTAACTACTGAATCGACATAAATGTTCTTAATAATCTAACCACTAAATATAGTCCGTACGATATTATTTAAAATGTACGTTACTGTTTAAGACTGAAAATATAGAAAATCTAAAACATGAAAACTAGAACGTAAATCTACACTTAGCTGTTCTTTATGTAATCTTGCTTCAAACAGTAGCAGCGTGAGGTGGTCTCGCATCTCTGTACTGTCTGTCGGCGATCCAGGCTTAGAAATGGGGGCGAACCAGCACAGGGCTCAAGCCACATCCACGCTGGGGCACTCTATGTGTAAGACAAATCAATCCTACTGGGGACACTTGTCCATGGGACATCCGTCCATAAGATAGTGGCACAAGAGAACACTACTAGGACCTTGAAAAATAGTCCATACCTTGGACACTTGTCCGTAAGACAATGTCCGTCCGTAAGACCCTCGAAATACTCCCGAGGGCTCAATAAATAATAAACAATCTGTCCTTTCTTCCAAATGATATTCTGGAGGACAAAAGCAAAGGGACGCCAACGTGCCAGCCAAATACAAATACAAGTTGGGACATCCGTAACTTTACCCTAAAAATATTCAATAATAATATCGAATCTAAAAGGATAATATCTCATCTTTACCTGTTGCTTCGAAATAGCAGCTGATTCAGATTATACAGCAAGATTTAAATAATCACCATTTCTAAAAGCTGGGATAAAGCAGAGCGTCAAAACAAAGTGAGGTTAAGCACGGAGAGTTGACAGAAGCGATGTTGACAGCGCGCGCCTCCACAGAATAGTAACAGGGTTGTGTCGAACGATCACAGGGTTGGCGACCAGGGAACGTAAAAATTACGCGTCAAATAAACTATCCGGCCTGAACGAGAGGGAATCCGGTGATGATAGGCCCAGACATCATATATTATATATAAAAAAGACATGTAACGAACTAAAAACGTTACAGTACAGCTTGCCATACTAGAGCCGTTCGGTATACAAGGAAGGTAATGTAGCACTACGCTTCAACCGCCTATTATTACCTCAGGATTGTAAATCCCAAGTACTCATTTAAGGCTGAGTCGACCTATAGGTACCCAAACTATTTTTATTTTAATAAAAATAGTCAGCTGATGCAATGCCGGGTGTGGGAATCGAACCCACTACCTTGAGATTGGTAGACGAGAGCCTGTACCTCTACGCCACTGGGCACCTTTAATACTAAACGTATAGAAATATTTAATGCTAAACGAAAATAAAATAAAAAAGTTTTTGCACTGACCCGGATTTGAATTCTGACTCCTCGCTTAATAGGCAGAACCTTTTTTAGATTTATATTCAATACTAGAATTTAAAGGACTAATAAAAATATAGGATGTTCTTTCAATGCGCAGTAGGGAACGTAACGTTTACCGGCAGCCAGACGGGCCGCATGCTGTTCTAGAGAGCATAGTAAAAGATATCTCAAAGAGCCAGACGTCTTAACATTCTTGTTTTTCCGACGTTGCTAGCTCTCGTACTATACCCTCGGTATACAGGGTGTCTCAGGCTGAGCGTACATTAGAAGTTTCTAGAGAACCACAATATCTAGATCGGAGATTTTTTGCACATCAATGTTTCACAACGAGATCTATCGATTAAAAATATTTTCAATATGGTGGCACTTCCGGCAATACCGGAAGTTGACAGCAACTTACTTATTTTAAATGGTTGCCCCCATTTTTTATTACATACTTAAATTATCTGTAAAATTTCATGAATTTTGATATTAAACACTCTATACCTAAACATTAACAGTTTTTGAGAGAAAAAATATGTAAAATATTTAGATGAAAAAAACCGCCTGTCAAAAATATGTGTATAGCCTAAAAGTCAAATTTGGTGATTTCCACAGCCACTGTGAAATAAAGAGAAGACATGTGGTTATCTATTTCAGAAATTAAATTGTTCAAATGTCATATAATAAAAGCGGTAGCTGTCATGGAATTGAGCGATTAAAAAATTATCATAAATCATTTATTTCAAATAGAAACCCACTTTTTTATTTCACTAGTGAAAAGGCTTTTCAATTCGTTACTTTTTGACTATACATGTTCCTATAACTAAAATAAATTGTTTTTGAGATATTTAAGGTTTAGTTTGAAAACGTATATTTTTCTTGATTTTATCTAGCTTTCTTTGACATTAAGTGTCAAACAGATAGACAATTTATTTCCATCTGTCAGAAAACGAATTATTTGAATTTCTTATATTATAAATACTGTCTGCCCCCCCCCCCCCTTAAGAGTTTAAAACGTGAATTTATAAAAATATATCACGTATTTTTGCTCTTTAGTGATATCGTGATATCTAATAATTCATATTACTCATAATATACCGTATGATCGAAAAAAAAGCAGTGCTAATAAGTTGGCTTGGAAATCATGATCGAAACCATACTGCTTTTTGAACAAAGTGTCACAATATGACATGGCCAGATCTATTGTCATAGTCTATTGTTTTACATCACTTGACATTTAAAGTCATAGAGGCTACTGGTTAAAATCAAGAAAAATATACGCTTTAAAACTAAATCTTAAATAATTTAAAAACGATTTATTTTAGCTATAGGAATATGTATAGTCAAAAAGTAACGAATTGAAAAGCCTTTTCACTAGTGAAATAAAAAAAAATGGGTTTCTATTTGAAAAAAATTATTTATGATAATTTTTTAATCGCTCAATTCCATGACAGCTACCGCCATTATTATATGACATTTGAAGAATTTGTTGAAATAGATAGCCAAATGTCTTCTTTTTATGTCACACTGGCTGTGGTAATCAGAAAATTTGACGTTTAGGCTATACACATATTTTTGACAGGCGGTTTTTTATCCAAAAATTTTAAATATTTTTTTCTCAAAAACGGTTAATGTTAGGTATAGAGTATTAATATCAAAATTCATAAAATTTTACAGAGAATTTAAGTATGTACTAAAAATGGGGGTACCCATTTAAAATAAGAAAGTTGCTGTCAACTTCCGGTATATCCGGATGTTCCGCCTTATTGAAAATATGTTTAATCGATAGATCTCGTTGTGAAACAATGCTGTGCAAAAAATCTCCTGTCTAGATATTGTAGTTCTCTAGAAACTTCTAATGCACGCTCAGCCTGGGACACCCTGTATATTTTTTACTTTATTTGATAGAAACTGACATTCTGAACAGGATAACATGTCATATGTCAATTTTTGACATTTTTAATTAAAATAAAATAGCATTTTAAATTTCATTCTAAAATACCAGGCTGTGTTAAAACATTATAAGTCTTTTATCTATGGTTAAAACCAAGAAGTCTTGAAAAAATAAATTTGATTGTCTAATGTTTTTCGTATCTTTTCCTGGCCGATTAATAGATGGCCAAATCGTATTTTTAATCATAACTCAATTTTTTTCAAACGGAATGAAAGTGGCTCATTAGTTCATTCTCATGGACACATTGTTCTGATATGATGTGTTATGTTGCATTATGATGCGATATGTCGTGAACACATTGTTCTGATGCGATGATTTCGCCATAACGTCTAGTTTCTCAGACGAATTTGAAGAATGTGCTGCGGCTGTTTGTTCTACGTTACGAGGGAAGAAAAGAAAATTGTTGATACACAAAATAAACGAAAATAGAAAACTAAAGGATGAATACCATACCTTAATTAATCTACTTTTAAAGTTAGTTGCAGTAATGCAGAGACTTTAACTTTATGTTGAATAAACATTCATGATTTCTAACCTGCCCAATTTTAGTAATAATTATTACTTAATTATTAATATTAGTTATTAATTAGTCCATTATAAAGAAATTAAACGCCACTGTTTGCAGCTCGTTCACTGTTTGTTGCCTCTGACGAAAATCTGGACTAGCCGCACACGTCAGATAGCTTAGCGTGATGATTGTGCACGCGGTTAATTTAAAGGCAAAGAAAGTAAGCTGTATGATGTATGTAAACTTGCGTAGCGTCACAACACAACACGTCAGAACAATGTATCCCTGGCTTAATTTGATACCACATCTTGGTATTTCGAGTCAAATTGTCGTTACATTTTTTGTCGTGGCACTCTAGATTTAAATTTAAACCAGTATTTTTTTAAGCGCAAATGTTAAAAGTTGAGATATGATACATCATTCTATTCAGAATGGCATTTTCAATCAAATAAAGTAAAAAAATACAGTGTACCATTTAAAAATCAAAAGTTGTATTTTAAAGTTGTCATTCTCGGTGAGACAGGAAGTAAACAAAACTAACTGAATACGTCAATCAATTGTCATTTATGTTATATAGGGGTGAGTTTTGAAAAACGCTCGGTATATTAATACTAAATAACTAATAGGACTGACTATTTCTGTAATATTAAAAATTGTTAAACGCAACATTTCTGTCGTGTAACAATTTTTAATATTACACACTTCTTCGACTTACATACAAAAATATTAAAGTAAATATCATAACTTGTAAAGTTAAACAAAGAAGTTTTTCATATGAATTGTTATTGATATTTTATTACTAGATATTTCTATCACATCAAGAAATTTTACTTTGAACAAAAGTTTTATTCAAATTATTACAATAATATTTACAAAATTTCCAAATATTTTTTTCAATTTAAAATTCAACGACCTCAAATAGTTTACAAACCGATTCGAAGTATGTATAAACAAAAATTTTCGGCACAAGAAATCTACTCGGAAATCTAATATAGAAAAATCATTTTTCCTTTTGAATACTTTTGCCCAGATTTTACGCAGGTATTAATTAAGAACAGCTTAGAAGTTTTGGAAATTATTGAATTAATAGTATTGCCACGTATTTGCAGAAGTTGTTTGTAAACTCGTTAACGAACAGGCCTGAGAGTCTGAGAGTAATATTAGGAGAAATACAAGTAGTACGTGCCTGCATGATCAAAAAAAAACAGAATAACATTATGTTATAAGTATAGGGAATATGACCGATAATTTTCTAATTAAGTGTATTTTGTCTGATTACAGTAAAGAATTAAATTGAATTATATAAATTAAATTAATAGCTAAAAAAGTTTGTGTAAATGTATGTCCTAAAATACTTAGTTTCGGAAATACAGGGTGTAGAAGTTTCATATTTATTTAGATTTTTTCCAATTGAATTAACGTCAATAATTGGATGAAAATTGGTGTCTGGGAGGTTTTTGACATAAGAAATTTGATTTTGATGTCAATATGACCCCTATTTGTAGGGGGCGCCACCTACATGTATTTTAATTGTTTGAAGAGTAATAACTTTTCGTCCTTTCTTCGTGACTTTTTACGTAAAAAATATCTCTTGGTAAAAATCGCTATGAGCAACCGTTCTTAAGATATTTAGAATGGAAATAGTCAATACATGTCATTATTGACACAAAATAAACATATGTTGAGTAGATAGTTATTTGACTGAAATAATAAATTTGGGAAATTTTTATTTTTTTAAATTAGTTATAAATTTTTCTTCGAAAGAATGACGATAAAACAGTTTCTGTTGGACTTTTGCCACAAAAACATTTCAAATTTATGATTTCAGTCTAATAACTATTTAGTCAACATGTTTAATTTATGTCAATGATGACATGTATTGATGATTTCCGTTTCAAATATCTCGAGAACCATTTCTCGTAGCGATTTTTACCAAGAGACCTTTTTTACGTAAAAAGTAACAGAAATGTATATTTTTTCACTCAGTAGTTTTATACAGGTACAGGCGAAAAGTTATTACACTTCAAAAAAGTTAAAAGACATGTCTGTGGCGCCTCCTAGAAATAGGAGTCATATTGACATCAAAATCAAATTTCTCATGTTAAAAAAAAAACCAGATGCCAATTTTCTTCGAAATATTGACGTTACTTCAGAAATTATTTGGAAAAAATCGAAATAAAAATGAAACTTCTACACCTTGTATATCCGAAACTAAGCATTTCAGAACATACATTTATACGAACTTTAAGTAAAAAAGCAGATCTGCAGATATTCTGCAGATTTTTATCTGCAGAATATGCTGCCGAAGTTTCCGGAATACAATTCGGACCACCCTGTATATATTGCGGATTTTTACGACCATTCGTCGACTCCAAACTTCCAGAGATTTCTGTCTGTCCAGTCTTCTTCCTGAAAGTCCTTAGAATTCATAGCGTCAACTACGCCCTGCTTCCATCTTCGAGGTGGTCTTCCACTTTTCCGCCTTTCGCTTGGTGTCCATGAAAGCAGAAATCACAAATTTGTAAAGTTAAACAAAAAAGCGTTTCATATAAATTGTTATTGATATTTTAATACTAGATATTTCTAAGTATCACATCAAAAATTTTTACTTTGAACAAAAGTTTGTTTTCAGATTATTACAGCAATATTTACATAATTTCCAAATATTTTTATTACGTCCATATTTAAGAAAGGGAGCCGACGCGACTGTGAAAACTATAGAGGATTTAGTGTCATTTGTACTGTTGCTCGACTCTATAGAAGCACAAATAACGAAATCGGAAGAACAAAATGGTTTTAGACCGGGACGCTCATGTACTGATGGCATTTTCACTCTTAAGCATCTAATCGAAAAAGGCTAGAAAGGGGAAGGACGGTCCACTTGACATTTATTTATCTACAGAAGGCATACGATACAGTCCCACTAAGTAAGTTGTGGGTGTCAATGCAAAATTTTGGTATCAGTAGTTGGTAGGTCCAAGCAACAAGAAAATTATACGAGGGTTGCAGTAGCACAGTTAAACTTGGAAACAATATTTCCCAAGCATTTCTTTGAATAAGGGCTTAAGACAAGGGTGTTTATTAGCACCAACTTTATTTAAAGTATATTTGGAAGAAGTACTAAAGTGTTGGAAGATGAAATGTCGTGTAATGGGAATCCCAGTAGGAAAAGACACTTTATATACCTTACTCTTTGCCGACGACCAGATCTTAATAGCGGGAGACAGAGACGACTACAGTTATATGTTTAGAAAACTGCATGAGGAATATTCGAAATGGTAGTGGGTGCATAGTACATGGTAGTGGGTGAAGACGAAGTGAGGATTTGGATGTAGGAATCGGCACAATTAAAAATGTCTGTTCGTTTAAATACTTGGGCGTCACTTTTACAACAAATGGAAAAAGCACTCAAGATATTGCAAATAAAGTTGGTCAAGGAAAAAGAGTTATCGGTCAACTTAACTTGTTGTTGTGGAGTGACAAAATTTTCCAAAAAACAAAAATTCTACTTTATAAAGCCATTGCAGTGTAGAGAACATTACCACTTATGGCGCTGAAACAAAGTGGGAGCTAAACAAAGTAGAAAAAAATAAGTTGCAATCTCTTGAAATGGATTTTTGGCGAAGAAGTTGTCGCATTTCAAGACTGGAACACATCTCAAATCAAAGAGTACGAGAAATTATAGGAGGAAAAGAAAGTTGGTACGGACACCTCCAACGAATAGATGATCACCGATAGCCAAACAGAATTCATTCGTGATCATTAAGGGTTTTTTCATTTAAAAAAATACAACTATAATATTTTTTACTTATTTGGGACACTCTGTATCCTGTAAAAATATTTTTAAATAGTAGCTCTAATAGCCCTTCAACGAACTCAAAACTCAAAACTAACAATTTGTAAAAATCTAATCGTTTAGTTACAATACTCCGTGTCGTATGTGGTAAACAACCCTGTATACCGAATGGTTTTTGAAATACTTTAAATTCAAAAATTCGATTAGAAATTCTTGGAAAAATTGTTTTATATATTTTAACTTTTCTTGATTTAAATAGTAACAATCTTCGGATTATCACGGTGTTTTTACACAATTGAATTGATACATTGAGTGACACTCAACAAATTAGACTGAAGATAAGAAACAATGGAGAATGTAGACATGGGAAAAGATGAGAACACCTCATCACTGAGTGCGCCGAGACGACATCCATTCGTGCCATAAACTTTGATACGATTGATATTTGAGATGGAAAACTAACCTCGGTGAAGCCGTTTCAGATACTAGTATGTGTTATCTGTGATACTAGCTTTTGTCAAAGCCCTGAAACTGTATGATGAGTTATATTGCATCGTAAGTTGTTATTTATATATTTTTGTCCTCGGCCAATTAAATGACGTTTTCAGAAAATTTCTAAGTCTTCTAGATTTCGCACAACAACAGTCAAGTTTTTGTTTTCTTATAGCCGCCATTTTGAATTTTTATACTATTGGATAGAGCGGAAAAAAGTCTATACGGTGGTATCTAATTTTTATTCATTATTATGTAAATTCACTAAAAAAAAATAGATTTTTAAAAATTCGTTCAAAAGCTCAAGTCTGCCTTGGAAATCCAATTGACACTTTATAGGACAGGATATATACAAGTTAATTTTTTAAGTCATTTAAGTGTCAAATCTGAACACAAAAAAATATAGTAGGTAGATAGTGTAAAGTGTACTAAAGGTCAACAATATGTTCACAAGTGGGGAAACACGAAATATTTATTATGTTTACTTAAAAAAGTTATAAAACATCGTTTTTTTCTTGAAAGGACACAGCCTCATCGTACTATTTTCGTAAGGATTTCAAGAAATTTAGCAGTTGCTGATAGTAGCTTAGAAAACAAAAGGGCAATATTTTAAAAGGCTAATGATATTAATGTGCCAGCTCAGATTGAAATAAATCCGGAAACTTTTAGCCCCAAAATAAGTCGCGAGTGTTGTATAAGTGATTGTTGCTGGTGATCACGAGAGAAGATTACAATTTTGCAAATGGTAATTTTCCCTTGTTTCTAGAAAAATATTATAGACAGATGAATCTTTATTTACAAATTCTGGTACATTTAACAGAAAAAAATCACAATATTATGCAAAAGAAAATCTTTAATTAGAGAAACCAGACCACAAATAATATATTTTTTGAACGTCTGGGCTGGTATTCTTGAGAATAAAATTTTAGGTTCTGTATTAATCTGTTTTGAATTCTACTATACAATTTTTGTGCGTTCAGATTTGACACTTAATAGAATAAACCAATAGATTTCCAAAGCAGACTTGATCATAGGGGAATTTTTAAAAAAATCTATTGTTAGTGAATTTACCAAATAATGAATAAAAATTAGATACCACCGCCACCGTATAGACTTTTTTCGCTCTATTTAATAGTATACAAATTCAAAATGGCGGCCATGAGAAAAAAAAACTTCATTGTTGTTGTGCTAAATCTAGAAGGCTTAGAAATTTTCTGAAAACAGCATTTAATTGCCGGAGGATAAAAATATAAAACTACCAACTTATGTTGCAATAGATAAAATACTTCTGAAGATATTGTCATTTAAAATAAACGTTATATTTTAATTTTTTTGACATAAATCCGAAACTAATCAAGATACCGGGGTTTTCTTCATAGATGTTTGTCAGACTTCTAATTACGCAACTTTTGTCCCATTTAACCGAATTCGTATCTCTCGAAGTTTCTTAGATGCCAATGTTGAGCATCGAAATTGACACCACCCTGTATATATTGATATATACAGAGTGTATCAAAACAATGTTATAGGAAGATATTTTTGTGTAATCCTTTTGATGTATTAAGCACTTAGACCTAAAATCTATATACACTAAGAACATTGTGATTTTTTAAAAATGTATCACGTATTTATTAACCGCACCTGCCCCGCTCAACGGATGTTTTCCTGTCCTCTATAAACCAACATAATATTTGCCCGACGCGACGCTTGATCTGATGATCTGTCAGATTAGATTGGTTTAAAATAACGATCGAACGATAAAGCCTGGACTTGTAACAATTTTAAAAAACGTCGAAATATTTAATGGCCAGTCAAGAATGGGCCGGACAAAATACGACAGTTATGGTACGTGACGAGCCAAGCTCGCCGACTAAATTCGACTAAATTATGTCACAGTGGCTATGGTAATCACTAAATTTGACCTTTAGGCTTAGGCAAAAAAGTTGATTGACAAGCAGCTTTTTTCGGCAAAAAATGTTTTCTCTCAAAAACGGTTAATGTTAGATACAGAGTGTAAATCCATAAAATTTTAGAGAAAATTTAAGTATGTAATAAAAAATGGGGGGTACCTATTTGAAATAAGAAAGTTGCTATTATAGCTATTCAACTTCCGGTATTTCCGGACGTGCCGCCATATCGAAAATATTTTGAGACGATAGATCTCGTTGTAAAACAACGATGTGCAAAAACTTTCCGATCTATACTATATTGTAGTTCTCCAGAAACTTCTAATGCATGCTCAGCCTGGGACACCCTGTATATCATGCAATATTTTGTATTCCAGTATGCCTAATTTTGAAAAGTGCGTTATTATAAAATATATTATATACTTTAAGCAGAGAATAGGTACATTAAAGAAATGCTAACTTCATGTTAAAAAATGGAAACAGACGCCACCTGGTGTCGCCTGGCAGTACTAGCTAAATTGAGGGGAATTGGAGGGGGGGGGCCTAAAAGAGGGGAAATTTAAAAAAAAATATTTTTATAAGTATCACTGACTTACTGTTTAAAGTTAATAAACATATTTTTTATTACTTTAATATAATTTAATGTATTAAAAAATATGTCTATTAACTTTACACAGCAAATCAATGATATTATTAAAGACTTATTATTTTCAGAGAAAATTCATAGTAAATAAATTACACATTAGTAAACAATATCATTTATTTTTTAGAGCTGCGATTTATATTACAATAATATTGAAATATATATATATATATATATATATATATATATATATATATATATATATATATATATATATATATATATATATATATATATATATATATATATTTAACAATGAAAAAGAATATCCCGGAACCTGAAAAAGAAAGATGATCAATTAATGACTTAAATTAGTTCAAAATACATTGCAAATAACTAGTGAATTGGAGAGATAAACATACTATTAAAAAGACATTTTAGTAGTATGTTATCATCTATTTACTGATAATACATAAGTATATAATAGGTAAATAACATGCATAAGGCACTATGATACAACTACCTGTATCATGATAACACACTAATATCACAAAAAATATATGCTAATTTAAATTCCTTTAATGATCTAATGAAACACTATCTAGCCTCAATGCATGCCATTCCAAAGGCAAAAAAAACTGTTATACCAAATAAATATAAGCTGAATAAAACATAAACCAAGCCAATGTGCATAAACAACCAAAAAATGCATCAAAAAATACTTTTATCAGATCATGCCCTTGGATATATTATGTATTTTATATATCGCACATCCCGTTCAAAAGTTTACTAACTCAAAATAGAGAATATAGAGAACATTGTCAGGAGAAGTAAAAGAAAATTTAAGTTAACGCAATATGCTCCTTTTTGCATATTAATGGCCAAATAATGTAATGTTGATTTAATAAAAATTTAACTGGCATCCTTCTGAGGTATAAATCAGATTAAAAGGACATTGTTTTTGTAATAATTGTTTGTTCTGTAAACATTTTTTGAAGACAATACAGTTTTCAACGGGCTGTGCGATATAAACAAGGATCTTACTATTATTTGAGGTTAGAAAGTATTTAAATAATATAAAACATAATCAAAATCATTTTTCATCATAAATTATAGAGGTACTTACGTGTTTTGATATTATTATCAGGAAATAATACGTTTAGTTAAACAGGTACGCTGCCAAGCAAGTTCTATCGCCGGGTCTTTGCAAAAGTTGAAATCTAAAAATACAAAAATACGTTTACATCTTAGTTGTATTTACGAATAAAGTATTTGTGTGTAATTTCTGACTTACCAGTTAACTGAATAATCGCATTAAATACATCCAAATGGTAATTTAATATTGTAAAAAAGCAAAATTGTTTTAAATCACTTGCCAGGACAGCCCGGCCAGCTTCATTGTTGGCAAAATGGCCGCGGTATCATGATTTAAGCAATGTGAGTGACAAAGAAAGCCAATGCCTGGCAGATGTTGCTTTCTTTGTCGTTGGTCCTGGCATGTTTAAATTTGACTGTTGCCTGTTTTCCCATACAAGTGACACCCCCGTGACTTTAAGTAATTTGATATTTTATAAGGCTGACAGGTCCTTAGGCTACGTCCATAGTGCACCTGCTTCCCGCTTCTCGCTTTATCGCGGCAGACTAGCGCAGCGGTGAAAAATAGAGGAACAACTATATGCGCGTGGCCATAATGCGCCATTCAGGCAGCTTCAACCGGCTTAAACTGCTTTTTACCCGCTTTTACCGGAATGAACTATTGTTCTCTTTTGTCGCATGTGTTCCTTCTATTCCCTTTTTGTGAGCCACAACTCACAGCTTACCATCAAAAACTTTACGAATAATTCCGCATAAAAAAAGAAACGTTGAAGTATATTTCCAAAAAAATTGCTGCAATTTTCAAAATATATAGATGTACACAAGAGGGTTATGATTAGAATCGATTAATTTTTAATAATTTTATATATAGCAGTAAAATGAGACATGAGACAGATGATTAATTTCATGAACGCCAGTAGTACTTTCTTGTATAAGTTTAATGTGAACATCATAACTAGCTAATAAAAAGACATAATAGATTCCCAAGAAAGAGTTCCATGATGCCAAATGACATTCCCGCTTCCTGCAATTATTTGTTAATGTGTGGAATGTAAGTGGGAAGCCGGTGCACTATGGACGTACCTTTAAACTGATCGCACAGTGAAAGCATCAACATGTGAATTGTAAAAATCTCTTTAACGCGTGTCTTTGCGCGACTGATCCTATTTATTTTCTATGCAGGGCCTCACAGTAGGTGCAATGTATGTACATTGTACATACAGGTTGGTTCGGGCTTATACGTACATACATTAGCGACTTGCAAACACATGCCGTTGACGTCGCGTCGGGTTGAGATATTTGCGTTGTATGCACTTTTCTTGAAGGGTTTTTCTTGAAAATGGAACGGCAAAGCTAACTGATTGTGTACGTGAGCGGCAATATTTATGGGATCAGCAAGAACCGAATTACCACAATCGCAATTCAGAAAGGTCTTTGGGAAAGAATTATCTTCCTAAAGATGTTGTAATTAACAAAATGTATTTATTTTTTAGTATCTTATATTTACCTACTAGTTTTTTCCCGCGACTTCGTTCGCGTACACCTCGAATTGTCCGTGCCTTAAATGCCAGAAAATGCATTAAAGGCCAGAAAATCAACAACTTTCATCTGAAATAGCTCTAAAACACCTAATTTTCGAAACATAGTTTAAACAGTGCAATTGTCAGACTCGCTAGCTGTATCCATAAAAGGGTAAACTTTTTAAAATATGTAGGTATATTGAAAAAAATTGCACTGTTTAAACTATGTTTCGAAAATTAGGTGTTTTAGAGCTATTTCAGATGAAAGCTTTCAGTTGTTGATTTTCTGGGTATTGTATAACCCGAGGGATGTCTCATTATTGGAATTACATGTACATTTTATTGGCAGTCGCTGGCAGCCATTGGCAGTCTTACGGCATTGGCAGTCACCTATAATTACATGGCAGTTGCTTCACAGTCATTGGCAGTCGCTTCACATTAAAATTATATTTTGGCAGTACATGGACATTTTTTACCCAAGTGAGACTTTTTTTAATGGAGACGTTTTGTTTTATTTTTCAATTTTTTACACATTTTTTTCTTAAAATGTATAAAAACTATCAATATAACAATTTCCATTACTGAAACTAATTATATATACACACACCGGAAAAATCTAGGGATATCATTTTATTAAAGTTAAAAATAAATGTTTTGAATAAAAAACCACATATTTGTAGGCCGATTCTTTCTACTTCGATTGAAACGAAGTAGTCACACTAGTTATTTCTAAATTTGGGATATTTGCAGAAGTGTTTGTGCATTTTTTGTCAAATGTATAAAAAGCACCTAGCATCAATTGTTCGAATTTAACCTGTACTGGCTATGTTTTTATGATAACTGACCAAAATTCATTCAAATAACTTTGTTTAGTATTAAACAACATTATGGAGCGTAGACAAAGAGAGCAGAGACAAAATGCTAAGGGCCATGGGTATGCTCGAAGCTGGAATGCGCTAAATCGACGTAGCTAGAGCATTAAATACAACGCAAAGTGTAATATCGCGATTAAGTGCACGCTACCGTGAAAGTGGTGATGTTGCTGAAAGGCACACAGGGCGACATTGCATTACTACCCGTCAGCAAGATCATTTTTTACAATAACACCGACCGTCTCTTACAGCACCAGAGCTTAGTTTAATTCCAGGAAACGTATAATGTAACCGTTAGTACTGACACTGTTCGCAATAGATTAAGAGAGGTCAACTTAAGAAGCAGACGCCCCTGGAGAGCTCAACCCTTAACGAGAGGAAATCGAGAAGTACGATATTTGTGGGGTCAAGATCATGTTCAGTGGTCGAATGAATAATGGGCCAATGTTCTCTTCACGAATGAGTCACGCATTGGAATTCATCCGGATTCGAGAAGGCTTAGGGTATGGAGAGAACTAGGAAATCTTATTCGGTTGGATCATGTTCAGGAAGTGCACCCTTATCAAGGTGGAACAGTTATGGTCTGGAGAGGAGTCCAGTTAGGCCGAAAAACCGATTTCGTTTTGCTTGAAAGGTTTCTAACAGGAATCACACATATCGTGATTTAATTCTTGAGCCTGTCGTGTTACCATATGCCAATGATTTTGGGTGAAACTTCATTCTCATGCATGACAATGCACGGCCTCATACAGCCAGAGTGGTAAGTGAGTTTTCAATGCTCATCAATTAAACATCTTAACCTGGCCGGCCCAATCTCCTGACCTCAATGGGTATGCCTAGTGAAACTCATAGGGATCTGGTTCAGGCCCTGAATGCAGCGTGGTAAGCTGTACCTCAAGAGGAGATCGACAACCTGATCAGGAGCATGGAGAGACGATGTAGGGCTGTAATGAACAGTAGAGGAGGCCATACCCTTTATTAAGTAAAAATGGTTTTATCTTTTTTTTTAATTCACAGTTTAGAATAAAAAAAAATGTGTGTATTTTTTTGAGTTCAATAAAAATCAAGGTAAATTTTAAAAATTCGGTAAATTTCGCATTTTTATTTCCAAGTCAACTATTTGTTTATTTTAATTTTATTATATCAGAAATGCAAAAAATAAAATTACTAACGATAGCTGGATAAAATTGTAATATTCCTAGACTTTTCCGGTGTGTTTAGTTGGATAGAGGGTGGAGAGATGGCGCTCTTGCATGGCAATTTTGTATTTCTTAAATATGTATAGGGTGTTTTAGAAATAGAGCCAAAGTCAATATTTTGCAAAAATTGAAAAAAATAAAATTTCCAGAAAATAATAAATACTGAAATGTCCATTTACCCTCTATAGATAGAACCCTATAATGATCCTATATAAACTGTATTTTTAAAATGAATAGCTTTTACATATTTAAGTTGAAAGTTTTCAATTGTCAATTTTCTAGATTTTAAATTAAAACAAATAATGTTTTTTTGTTTTAATTTTTCATCTGATATGCAATATAAGACGATTTGAATAAGAAATATTTCGAGCATATTATTGGTGACACTAAATAAACCTTTGTATAAGTTTTATTCTTCGAGATATTATAGTAAAATGTTTTCGTACAGCAAACTTTCATATCCCATTCTACTCCCCAAGGGTATGAATTTCCTAAATTTGTGTTGTCCAACAAATTAACTCATGGCTTTTAAAAGAATCTTTGTGGCAATTTTTGTGTGTATAATCCAGCGGTCATGAAGTTTTATATAAATTTTTATTAACTTTACCCATTTAGTTGATGGAATTTCAAAAATCTCTTCTAAGTGTTCTTCACTTAAGGGTCATTTCTCCAGAATTTCATACCAGATAGTAACGAATTTGCATACACCGAAATTTCCGAAGTAATTATACTTTCTAAGAGGACGAATTTCCTAAAATCGCTTTGTGTAGCTAATTCACTAATAGCATTTAAACGAACCTTATTTATGTATCTAAAGCTGGCGGTATGAACTGACTCCTATAATATCTAAAAAATTTGATATATACTCTAACTGACATACCACTGACAATGACGAATAATTGATTTCTAAAGCTAATGTGTGTGTGTTTTACAGGTATGTTTTAATATTTATTCGTTTTACATAAAGAAATAGCGATTAAACGATATAACAATGCTTCATAACAAATCTAGACATATATACCTTTCATTTAAAAAAAGAATCATCAAGATTGGTGAATCGGTTTCGGCGGGATGGATGTAACAAAAAAAACCTTTGAGCTTTTATATATGTATATGGATATGGATGGATACCAATGAGGTTATATACAGGGAGACGCTATGAGCATTTAAAGTGCTTGCGAAAAATGGTAACACTAGGCATGGCTTAAGCCAGCACCAATATGGCGGCATTAGCAGGGCCGGATTACAGAAACTTCTTTGAAAAATTTTATTTTACACAATATAACGACCTCAACTTTTTTAAATAAAAAATTAATTAATCAAAATAACTACAAAACCTACAATTTTTTCAAAAATATAAATTACAAGATTAATTTTAATGACTATAATATACTATGTATATTTAAGGAGAAAACACAAAAAAATAATACACATTAAATAAATTAAATTTTATTGCTCACTAAATAACACTGTTTTGTTGCTAGTATGTCTTAAACTAATTGCCTTGTTTTTATTGATGTATCTAACAATAATAACCTTAACATTTAAAAAAAATAGAAAAAAAGCGGAAAATAATTAAACATGATTACTGATTTACCATAATTAACATTTTGATAATCATTAAAATTTAGAAATCTTAGGAAATTATTATTTATTTGAGATATTTTATTGAGATGTTCTGTCAAAACAGCTATCAGAAAAATGTTTCGAGCATAGAACACTACCTGATGTAGCTTGCCAGTTTCTCCTGTTCACAAACTTCACCCAAGCTTCTCGACGGATGGGATGTTTGAAACCTAAAAATCAGATTTAATATAATATTTATTTGATAAAAATTTTCTAAAGAGAGCAAAATTTATATACTACGTACTAAATTTAAAATGTTCTGATATAAAATTTTATTAGAATAATAAATGTTTATCAATAAATATAAGTCGTTAAGACTTTATCTGCAAAAAGTAAATTTACTTTGTTGATTTTATAATATTTATCTAAAAATTAAAGCTATACTATATAAAGTTTGTACATAGTATATGCTAGCAGATCCTAAAAAGGAATGTAAATAAATGTTTATGTACAAAATCTTAGTGTAAAAATAGAAAAATAAACCGTAGTTAAAACAAAACTTTTAAATTTGGCCTAGCAAAATACTCTTTCCTGTCAAAAAAAGTATATGTAGTAAAAATAACAGATATTGTTAAGAATTTTTTTTACAAGAATAGAAGTCGAGGCATGTTTTAATTACTTAATCGCCTCTAACAAAGTATTAAATACCTAAGCACTTTGTCAATATAGAAACACTTAATATTTAATTAATAAACGCATAACTAGTTAAATGGAAAATACGAAAATAATTTAATCAGGTCCTGTATTATGTTTACACTTACCTGTGAAATGCAATTTCAGATGATTTCTTCCTCTCTGCACGTTGTCGACTGCAACAACTACTTACAGCACACAAAGACATGTTCGGAAAGTCCAAATATTCAAATAAAAACACAAAAATAGTCTTGGAAAATTAAAAAAACACTCGCAGCAACGCACTTAACCTCAAAAACTGAACTGTCAGAATTGCCACTACCAATATGGCGTAACTGGGTACATTTCTCGATAGCTTATGTCGCCTCCCGCCCTTATAACCTCATTGATGGATACCAACCTTCATCTTTTGCAAATGATTCGCTGTCGTAACATTTTAACCCTATTCTCGCAAATTACAACGCAAGTATATGCAAGATTAGAAATACAGGCGATTCCGCACGTTTTTATAATCCGCATCTGCTGTGTTTTGTAATATTTGAAATGTATACAGTCTGTTGCATCACCGACCTGGACCTGGACAGGAAACCCCATGTGAACTTAAAAATGATTTTTAAATTCACATTTTTAAATTCACACCCCTTTTTATTTTATAGAAAAAATGTATTTGAAACTCCTTAAAATAAAGCAAATTATTCATTTTGAATGATTTATACGAATTCGTTCTCGAGTTATGAGAGATACAAAAATACTAAATTAATCAAAAAAATAATACGGTCCTGATTAGAATATTAAACATGCCAATATCTTCAAATTCAATATTATTTCAATGTCAAATTGACTTGTCGAAAATAATTTTAACTAAGGGTGTATTCCGTTGCTTACCTTGGTTATGGTTCTATGTTCCGTGTCTATCGGTTTTCTGAAAGTTTTCCTATTACACACGGTTCCTGAAAAATTCGGTTATAACTGTCCCCAAACTCAAGCACCAAACTAACCAGCGCGACAAGGCTGGTATTTCTGGTTTTGTTTGTCAATCTAAATCATTTATGTGACAGAAATCAAGCAAATATTGGAAGTTCGAGTGAAATTCTCATTTAATTTCTAAAATTTGTAATAATATTTTGTATTTACATCCAAAAACAATGGAGGTAGGCAGTAAAGGTAAATAAATTTCATTAACTACATAGAACGACTTTTTAGGACCATTTAAACTTATCATGCCAGCCATTGTGTGTTTTGTAAGCTATAAAAACATAAATATTCATTAGATTTGTTTATTTATTGCTGATCTGTTTTAATATTGGACCTGCAAATCTTTACTTGAGCTGTCTAATGAGTTTAACAGTTTATTAATAAAGTACTTTTCAATATTATACTCCATTGAATAAAAGAAGCAAACGTAAAAGCAGAGAATAGGTACATTAAAAATGCATAAAAGATAAATTTTATAATAGAGGTATTGAAATTTAGAAAACGTCAACATTTGACGTTTCCAGTATTTTACCAAACCGTTCCGTATCAAACGGATGTTTTTCAGGAACCGCTCTTTACCGTAGTTTACCGGTCTAGTTCGCCTGGTTCTGCAACGGAATACAACCTAACTTATTGACTTTATACGTGCTAAATATAATATAAATGTAAATATCAGTGACGTAACTTGACAACGGGAAGCCTTGGTGCAAGATATTTTTGGAGGCCCCTGAGCAAAGAACAAAACCAAAATATTGTACATTTTTTATTATTTTTTTTTGAAGGGCTCTGTGGGGGGGGTCCCAAGTTCCTGCGGGGCCCCGGTGCTTTGCACCGAACTGCCCTATAATAGCTACGCCACTGGTAAATATGAAAAAAACAACTTAGGAAAAAAATATTTTAGTGGTATTATAGAGGAAAAAGTCTACATGGTGTAAATTGCAAATTGTTCGCAACTTTTCGATCAACACTAAAATCCAATTTTTAAGTGTTCGCATTTTTGCGTATTAGCAAATTTCCCTGCGTTGGCTTGCGAGCGGATCGACAGCGTCGTAAGGATATGTTTTTTAAGTGCGCATATTAGATTTGATAGTTCCAAGTTGGTAGTTGGGTTTAGGTGTAACAATAATAGTAATGGATAACTTAATGAACGTTTTGGCCATTCGAAACCTAGAAAATGCAGAACTTCAATACCGCCGTAATGTTTTGCGCAATCCGGGGAAGGAGTTCATAGAACTGAGTGGAAGGCAATTTATTAAAATATTTCGATTATCCAAAGACTTATGCCGTTTTTTAATTCAGTTACTTGAGCCGTACATGCGACCACAAAGAAGAGAGACTGATTTGAATGTGCAAAGTCGGGTAATATTTTTCTTTATTATTGTATATCTATGAAGTAACACTAAATTTCAGATTTTAGCTGCTTTGAAATTTTACGGAAGTGGTTGTTACCAGCCGGATGTTGCTTTAAATAAATACATCGATAGAAATACAAGTCTCGGTTTCTCATTCAATCGATGAAGTTACCAACGCTCTAAACCATCCAGAGATATTCGATCAATGGGTTGAATTTCCAAATAATTTTCTTCCTCTTCTTTGCAAATTCTATTAACGTTGCTTTTTGCTTTTCTGTAACATTAGTTCCACGCTCGGTTCCACGTTTTTTTTCCCATTATTAACCCACTTGACAAACAACACAACAAACCTCGATTATCGACACCAAGTAATGAAAAGTAAACAAACAGTAAAAAATACGGTTAAACTGTAGAGAATTTAGTTTTTCACTGTGATTTGTCTGTCGACGTTGCTACAACTTACTTTTGCGTACGCTCACGACGATCGCAAATTAAGATGCGAAGATGGCTGAAAAAATGAATTTTTATAACGCATTCGTTTTCTAACACTCGCAAAGTTGCGCGTTCGCATGTAAACGATCAATTCCAAAAATATTGCGCCCCAGTTATTGAAGATTATAAATGTAAGAGAAGAATTCCAAAACGAACAGTTATTAGCCCCTCAGTTAGAATGCAAATTTAATAACAAATCCGCTGAGCCAAAAAAATATGGTATTCCATTTAAAAACATGCAAATTTTATAAAATTATTGGAATAAGTTTGGAATTTTTTGGAAAGCTGAAGCACACTGTATAGTTTTTTTTTCAAAAAATCTATTGTTAAATGTTTTGTTATACATAAATAGATAAAAAAAATCATGTTTACTTTTTATATAGCTATATTTACAAGAATATGTTTAAAACAAATTAAACTTGGTTATTTAAATAAAATATTCATTTATGTGTCGATGCTGTAATATCATCCCAAAACGCTGACAACGCCATGCATTCCTCTGTCTTTTGCTTTAAGGAATTTTCTAGAGACGATGCTTTTATTTGCATCCTTTTTACCGTTGCTTGCAGCTTGGCTATTTCAGCCTGTTTTTCTTGTTTCTCCCTCAATACTGCTCTTTCTACTCTAAGAAATAGGGAAAAATAATAAGAAAAACATGACAAGAAAGATAAAACAAGAATGTGTTTAGGTAAAAAAATATCAGATTTGTGTAATTTTTTTATCACTCTCTGGTATTGAAAAATACAAAGGTTAACATTACACACTAAAATATTTTTTCTTAATTTAGGAAGAATTAAAAAAAATACCTACTTAATAATTTAATGAGACTATGGGCTAACATCTCTTGAATGGTGAAAAACATATGAAGAACAGAGGCAGTTGCAGTGGCGGATACAGAAATTTATATTAGGTGATAATTTTTTTTCATTAGGTATAATTTATATTTATATTATATACAAATAAAAAGTAGTGTATATATAGTAGTGTACATGCCTTTTAGGGCACCTATTTTAACCCAAAAGCCTAATATTTAACCCAATTTACAGACTGGGCCCCATGCGCCCCCCTCTGTATCCGCCACTGGGCAGTTGCAACAGTTCCTAGCAAAACACTCATCAAAATTTACAGAAGACTTTATAATCAAAGGCAGAAAAATATCAAAATTGGTAGATCTACACTCACCGATACGAAAAACGGAACCTTAAATTTTTTATGTATTTTATTAAAGTTTTATACAGGGTGAGTTTTCTACGATGTTCTCTATGGGCATCTCGGAAACTACTGAAGATAGATAGTCGGATAAATGGGGAAAGAATTGCAGTTTTGTTGGGTCATAAATATACGCCTTTCAGATTTTTGAAAAAGTTCATTGCTTTCTAGATATTTCGAAAAAAAAACAAAATTTGGCTATTTTGAAAATGGTTCCTAATCCCTAATTCCATTATAATCTATTTTAGACAAAAAGTTTTCAGATAAAAGTTGTAGACAATCGTGTTTTATATGTCTATGAGATTGTATTTGTGTCATATGTCCATGAGATTTTTTTTTTCTAAAGTATGTAATTTTTAACATATGACACAAACTTATGTTTTTTTTTTAAATGGAAACCATAGTTGGCCATGACTTCATAAAAAGCGCCATTTTTTAAGATTTTTAGTGATATAAACTATAATATGATTTTTTCGAAAAAATACTGTGTTATAGCCAATTCTTATCATTTTTAAACAATTTCATGCACTTAGTCAGCCATGGAAACAAGCTCAATCGTCGGCTCAATGGAATTAAGCTCAATGGAAACAAGCGCTCTCTCGGAAATGTCAAACTGTCACATCCAAACATTGTAAATTAAAATAACCAAAAATTGTACTTTTACAGTTTTTTACGGTATTCTCCGATGGTGCTAGAGCCGGCGGAGAATGCACCAAGCCTATAGTTTAGTTGCGTTAATTGAAGATGATAGAGATCAAAATTATGTCGCTAACAGAATTAGGTCTGCACGAAGTACAGTGCAGTCGCTTACTCGAGACAACTTCGTATGAAAACTTCGAACCGAGATAATCGACATATTTCAGGTTTATCGCTAAGAAACCGCCCCTTGCCAGTTTTTCAAATTTATAATGAATTGCACCTAAGGAACGTACGTAGAAGTGAACGGAGTGTAAGAAGAAGATTAAATGAAGCAAATCTTAATTCAAGAAGGCCTGCTTTGGGACCACAATTTACTAGGTCTGTTGACTAGGACCACAGACTAGGACCAAAAGCAAAGATATGGTTTTAATGTAAAAATTACGAAAAAATGTTAGTGTCGTCTTCAAAAGCGAATATCTCCAACAAAAATTAAGCTATTGAGATGAACCAAAAAACAAAATATCGAGAAAGGATGTACTTAGATGATAAAATTATTTTTAAATTCCTTGCTGTCTTAATATATTCCACAGGGCGTTTCAAACCTTCATCAATATATCAACATTTTGTTTTCTCTCGTATAATTGGCAGATGGGAACTTTTATTTTCAATTTATAAAGAGACACTAAAAAGTCAAATAATTTAGCTACATATTGCTTAAAAAATCATCAAAATCGTCCTACTAAAACAAAATATATTAAACTTTAAAAAACTTCCAAATTTTAAGGTGCCCGTTTTTAGTGCCTGTGAGTGTACTAATAGGGCAATTCTAGCTTAATAGGCAATTAAAGCGGATAGGATTACCATACAAAGCTATATCAAAGCTATATCATAGTTTGCTATATGCAGGTCCAGTCAATCAGAAGAAGAAATGGTAGAACACATTCTCAGCAGTGGCGGCTCGTGAGTTTTGAAGGGTGATAAAGGAGGGTGGCTCCACAGGAAAAAAACATATATTATTTTTATTTTTAGTACATATTGCCTATCCTTCTAGTTGTCATACTAGAAATACGCAGTATTCACTTTAATTTATTAAAATATTTTAATATATCTTAAATAATATCTAGAACAAAAGTAAGAAGAAAAATGCTTAATGCGAATCTTTCTTGGATTAGCAATAAGTTTTTGATATATGTAATGGTAATGATAATAAGGATGTATCAGTAATGATATATAATGAAAATATTTTAATTTATTGCCTGGGGTAGGATACATCTTTTTTCTTACATTATATGCACGCAACTGTTAATTAGATCGTATTAGAGTAGGCCAATATTACCCATAAAATCTTATCTAATACAATTATTTAAATCATTTTTTAATTATAGAAAAAAAGCGCTACATAAAAAAAACTTATATATTTCTAATGACTAATATAATATTAAACATAAGACGGCTAGTCTACTTCTTATATAGAACAAAGATTAGTCGGTTTCTCGTTCAACAGCGAAAGATGTGATTAGAAAAAAACTACACTCACCGGCACGAAAAACGTGAACATTAAAATTTTCATGTATTTTAAAGTTTAATATATTTTGTTCTAGTAAGTAGTAAGCCAATTTTGATTGCGAACTGCCTCGTTTTCCCCATAGCTAGGTATAGCTCTGAAACATGGACACTAAAGGAAAGTGATAATCAAAGAATAAACGCCTTGAAGATGTGGGTATATAGACGGCTGCTGAGAATACCACGGACGACTCATCGAACAAACATTTCCATTATTGAATAACTAAAAATTGAGACAAATCTAGTTACCAAATTAAATCAGTCAATCCTCCGATAGTTCGGTCAGAGTATAACAAATCAACGAGTAGCGACAGTAAGCGTCGGAACCTTTAATGTTTGATGTTCCAATTTTAGCCGCCGCGCCGGCTTTGAAGGTGATCCTGGCTAATACACTGCTGAAAACATGAAATTACAATGTAAAAAACTTGAAGTGGACTCATAGTTATAATACATGGTTAAATGTACACACCGATCATAGTCTTTGGGAAATGAAAACATGGATTTCTTATCTCCTGGTGTTGTTAAACAAGGGCGATACGCACAACACGTTCTTGGCATTATTAATATTAATTTTATTAAAAACAAAGCAAACAACAATTAACACGTTTCGCACTCAAATGTCAATATCATGTTTTATTGCCTTTGCTACCTGACTAAATTCGGTCGGCTGATTGGTATCCTATGTTGACGTTGATCATCTATTTCGCGCATGCCCTTGTAAATTTCGGAACCAAAGTGACGCTACTCGTTGATTTGTTATACTCTGGTTCGGTCATATCGCCAGCAGCGGCACCTCAAATAGACTGATGGTGGAGGAGAAGGTAGAGGGAAGACGATAACGTGGAAGGTCACCTAAGAGGTGGGTAGACCAAGTCAAAACCCTAGTGGGTCACAACCTCACCGAACCCTCACATATGGCGCAGTGTCGAACAACCTGGTCCGAGGAAGTGAGGAGAATCAACACATGTTGTCACCATACTCTCACACTCTCACGTAGGGTGAAACACTGAAGAGAGAGAAGACAGATGCCGACTTTGATGATTTTTAAGGAGTATGTAGCTAAATTATTTGACTTTCTAGTTTCTCTTTTTAAATTAAAAATTAAAGTTCCCATGTGTCAATTATACCAGGGCTAACAAAACGTTGATATTTTGGTGAAAATTTGAAACACCCTGTGGAATATAATGTCCATCCTTTCTCTATAGTTTGTTTTTTGGTTCATCTCAATAACTTTATTTTTGTTGGAGATTTTCGCTTTTGAAGAAGACACGTATTTTTTCGTAATTTTTACATTAAAAATTAAATAGGTACTTCAATAAATAACTACTTTGAAATGGAATTGGACAGGGCACATTGCAAGGCTAAACTATGACCGATGGACGAAGAAAATAATTGAATGGAGACCAAGATATGATGCATTTCTTGCATTGCCATCCTTCAACCAGATGGCACGACGACTTAAGCATGATTCACAGTACACCGGACCATGCCCGAGCCGGGCACGTTCCGTGAAGTAGACACCGAGCCACGTCCGATCCTTCTGTATATGCTACACCGAGTTGATAACGGGGTTTGTATTAGTTCCGAGTATATTAGAAAACACAGCCCCATAGACACACGAAGATTTAATACGAGCAATGCCAAAGTTCTCGCAATTGGAATTGGTACCAATTGCAGGTGATGAATAAAAAACAACACCTGCAGGTGAAACACCTGCTCAAAGGAAAAGATAAAGGATCTATCTTGTCATTGCATCCTTTCATTGTCCAGTTTTACGCATACCCTGTCGTCAAATACTGCTGTAAGATTCACTAATACTTCTACAGACATGATAAAAAGTGTACTTTGTTTATATCATGACTGCAGATTGCAGTCGGGGCACCAGGAAAAGTACATTCATGCTTTCCGCAACGTGGCGGGAACGTAGCGGATCCGAGAAAAAAATGTACGCCAACATTTCTGGGACGGGGCACGGACGAGTTCCGGCGAAGCTCGGATCGTGCTCGGCCTGGCATGAATATATATGTGTAAAGAACACTTGACAATGTTTGGCCGTGTCTTCACCGACGCACGGCTCGGACCCGTTCCGGTATAGCGTGAAACATCCTTTAAAGCGTATCCACAGTAACTGGATGCAAATAGCTCAAGATAGGGAGTTATGGAAGCAAACGAAGGAGGCCTACGTTCAGCAGTGAGCTTTAGTGGTTGGTTGATAATAATGATGATGACATTAAAAACATGGATTTGTTTTTGGTCCTAGTCAACAGACCTAGTAAGTTGTCGTCGCTTCTTATAGTCGTTCTTCTCACAGTCCGTTCATACAGGATTTACATGTACCGATATAGGATTTGCATGTACGTTCCTTAGGTGCAATTCATTATAAATTTGAAAAGCTGACAAACGGTGGTTTCTTGGCGATAAACTTACAATAAGTCAATCGATTTGGATTCGAAGTTCAATACGAAGGTTCCTGGAGGTCTAGCATATGAACTTGTCTCGAAGAAGCGACTACACTGTACTTCTCTCGTGCACACCTAAATATGTTAGCGATATAATTTTGATCTCTATCATCTTCAACAAAACAACTGTAGCGGATACAACTTCTAGACTTAAAAGCATCTCTGTTAGACTAACTGCCTAACAGCCAACAAACAATAAAAATATGATTTTTCAACAACAGTGACATTACAGAAATCATAAACATTATTTCATAGGTTTGTTGACTGGGATCAATAGCAAGAGCATGGTTTTAACGTAAAAATTACGAAAAAATGTTAGTGTCTTCTTCAAAAGCGCATATTTCCAAAAAAAAACATTGAGATGAACCAAAAAAACAAACTATCGAGATAAGGTGCACCTAGATGATAAATTGATTTTCAAATTCCTTGCTTTTTTAACATATTCCACTGTGTTCCAAACTTTCATCAAAATAACAACATTTTTTTGACATTTTACAGATGAGAATTTTCATTTTTAATTTAGAAAAAGCTACTGAAAAACTACTCATTACTCAAATAATTTAGCTACAAATTGCTTAAAAGATCATCAAAATCGGTCCATAGAAAACAATATACAGGGTGTTTCAAAAAACATGTACCATCTTTCTTGCAGAGATTCCTCACGTAAAAATAGGATTTATTTTTCATATCAGCATAGGTCCGATTCTGCTTTGTTTCGTAGCTACAGGGTGTTAGAATCTTAATATTTGTTCGATTTATTTTAATT
The DNA here is from genome assembly GCF_002938485.1 of Sitophilus oryzae. NCBI lineage: Eukaryota > Metazoa > Arthropoda > Insecta > Coleoptera > Curculionidae > Sitophilus > Sitophilus oryzae. Next base: position 280,970 of record NW_022146611.1, on the reverse strand, counting down.
TTCTTTCAAGTACTTTTAGCATCTCTAAATTTTGAGGGTAAAAGTTACTATAAATGCTACATATTTTAAAGCTAAAAAAGTGTCTACATATTAGTGATGTAAACTTTAGTTACACACTTTTATGGACTTGTAACTACTAGTTACTTTTGGTAATAGGACTCGTTACTTTGGACTCGTTACTTTAGTTACTCGTTACTTTGGTACTATCGTTACTTTATAATCGTTGTTTTGTGTACAGGTTGGAAGACTTGGACTTGACGTGGAACTTCGTTACTTATTGTGCCCGGCGATCTTCGTTGCATGCTCGGTTAAACATATAAGGGGTTTCTACTTTCTTCTTGCGTAAGGGCTTAATAGGATAATTTCAAAACCTACTCGGTATTCAAGTACTGAATAATATGTTTTTAATAATATGTATAAGAGTTTTATAATGATATGTTAAATAAAACTATGTACTATTAATAAAATTAAAAATAAAAGAAAACAAATCAAACAAAGAAAATATGTGTATAATAAATATAAAGTATTTTTTTTATATTTTCTCTCTCTCTCTCTCTCTCTTTATATTACATTAATAAATAGGCAAACATTAATGAGTAAAAATAAAAAAAATGTATATATTTTTGTTAAAATGTAAAAATATTAAAAAAAGTATATTCCTCTATGACGGATTTATCTCTTCAAAAAAGTCATTTGGATTAACGCAGCAGTGTTTACTAAAAATTACTATTTTTATTTTGTAGATTTTCTTACAGTGTAAGTAGCGAAATATCTATTCTCTTTTGAAGAAGAAAAATATTTGCTCTGCTTTTTCAGATGTTAAAATTTTTTGTAACTAACGTGAATCCATTTTTAATTAATATCTAAGACATGTTAATCTAAATAAACAATTCTATTCTATAAATAAAAAGCGACAACAAACGGCAAAGGGACAGACCGCCTCCGGGTCGGCATGAGCCAATCCGCATAATAATTGTAATAAAAATATCACACACTTGCCGTCCAAAACACCGGCCGGCGTCAAGTCAACACTTTAAACATAAACATATTGATAACAACTAGACCTACGTCATGTCGAAGTAAGGAATATTTAAGTATCGAGTTACGAGTCCTCGGTTCGTGCATTTCCAGGGATTACGATTACTGCCGGCGCAAACGTAACGAATTAGCTTACTAACGAGTAACGAGTCCTAAATTCAAATAGCAAGCGTTACTTCGAGTCCTCGTAAAGTAACCAGAGTTGTTAAACTACACGTAGTAATTAATAAACTACATTTACTACATGTCACAAGTAGTTTTTAAATGTCGAGTAGTAAATGTGTAGTTTATGTAACTAGTGTAGTTTTTTAAAATAACAGTGAAAAACAAATTTATAATTTGTGAATTTGTTCCTTATTATGTGATATTTTTGATACTTAGTAGTTAAAAATTAGAATTTATAGTTTATTTTGTGTTTACTGTTACTTTGTATTTCATAGAAAATACACTTTTATTAAAAAAATTGTATTTTTTTTTTCTGATGTTGTTTAACTTTAATATACTACCGTATAATATAATACCGTATGATCGAAAAAAAAACGGCGTCCAGTGGGCTTGGAAATGACGATCGATGACATTTGCCATATAACTTTACATATAAAATGACAGCGATCTTCATTTCATAGCCATCGTGGACGCCGTTTTTATTCGATCACACGGTATAACTTCATACTTCCATGATAAGAATTTGGCTTGATTTTTATTTAAAATCTAAATTGTTTGTTTTACTATATTTTTGTAGGTAGTTTTTGAAGGTAGTTTTTAAAATTTTAAAACGTAGTTAATACAAAAAACTACGCGTAGTTTTTGGCGTAGTTTTTTGCTTCATAAACTACTTAACAACCCTGAAAGTAACTGTTACTTTGTAACGATTACTTAGAATTCTTATATCACTACTACATATTCACCAGGGACGTGTATACTAAGGGCTGGCAAAGCTTAGTCTTGGGTCGATTTCCGTATGTAAGAAGAGTACAATGCGTTTTATAATGTACCGAACAAAGAGGGAACAGTAAACACGTTGCCAAACACATGAAATAAACCGAGAAACTGTACACATATTGTTAAAAGACGTGGAAGGGCAGATAGCAGATTTGTCGTAGTCGAGCGGCCGACCCAATCAGTACCTCCGTCAGTACTTAAAGTTCTAGGAAAAGGTGTACATTATGCGTTCAGCTTCACGATTTAATTATGTCTCATGATACTTAATTTGTTTATTTATTAACGATTCGTTGTAATTTTCCCTACAGCTTGAATTTTTTTAAGTGCAAGCTAGAAACACTTGCATTTTTGGTAAAAATAAGTGGAATTGAGTGGGTGGTCGATAGTGGTCGCACTATTAGAACTCTGAATTCAAAAATCGATATCTCGAAATCTATTAGAAATAATAGATTGTAGTTTTTTCAAGAACTTTGTTAATGTTTCTGCTGTATTTTCTTTGTAGACAGTATATGAAAATCTTCATCAATAAAAAAATTACACGATTGCTAAAAATTGCTATGCTCTAAAAGTAAATGGATGGATTGTTTACAATTTTTGAATGGAAAAAACAACCTTATCGAATTTTTCTTATGTAAACATATTGTAAAATATCCGATCTTGAAAATAAAAAAAAGTTTCAATATCTAAAGTCGTTCTTGAGTTATGGCCTGTTATGTGTTAAAAAGTTGAGTTTTTAAATTATCGCGATTACTGGCGTTTTCTCGTTATAAAAAAAATGACACCCGAACGATATCCTTATAATTCCATTACAGATGCTCAGAAACATGTCTAATGATTTTATCTAGTTATCTCTTTAAAAAAAAGTCTTTTAAAAATAAGCGGTTTGGGATCGTGATTTTACTTTACTTGATAGGGAATGGCGTATCGGCAACGCCGCAACCGCACCGTCGCGCGTCGCGTCGCGTCGGTCGGTCGCATTTCTCTCACTCAGACTTAATAAGGTTTGATGCCGACCCAAAAATAACAGTTGCCAGCACGTTATGGGTTATCATTGGAAGATTTTTCTAAAAAAAGCATGTACGCCACAGACTTTTTTTTTCTTGTTAGCGAAATAGTATAAGCAGTTTAATGCCGGTTAAAAGTTGTCTCTCTAGGTGCCCGGTGGCGTAGAGGTACAGGCTCTCGTCTACCAATCTCAAGGTGTGGGTCCGATTCCCACACCCGGCATTTCATCAGCCGACTATTTTTATTAAAATAAAAATAGTTTGGGTACCTAGGTCGACTCAGCCTTGAATGAGTACTTGGGATTCACAATCCTGAGGTAATAATAGGCGGTTGAAGCGTAGTGCTAGCCACATTACCTTCCTTGTATACCGAACGGCTCTAGTATAGCAAGCTGTACCTTGCTACTCCCAAGGCGTTAAACGCTATATACGGGAGCTATTATTATTATAAAAGTTGTCTCTTGATATTTTGTCAATTTCGGCCTCCTTGGTGAGATAACCCCAATTTTATTAATTTACATTGATCCAAGTCTAATAGCAACCTTTGAAAAAAAAATAATATTAACTTGCGATAGTTTTAAATAAGTATTAATTGATTCCTCATCAGAAAATATCAAAAAAGTTCCTATAAACATGGGTATAGATATTCATAGTTTTAGAGTTACAGGTTGTTAAAACTTTTTTAAATTAGTTTTTTTCTAATTACCTAATATACCATTATTTTTTTATTATAAATTGCTGTTGGGCTAATAGTAATAACAACTAATAGTAATAATATCGTATAATATATTATATATAACTAATATATAATAAATTAGTTAAAATATATAAATTTATTATTTTTATTTTTATGAATTGCGATTAATAAAATTGCATTTATCTCATCAAGCCGAATTCGACAAAATAGTAAGAGACAACTTTTAATTAGAATTAAACGGCCTACACAATTATCATATCAAATGAAAATCAGTGGCGCACAAGTTTTATTTTTGAAATATATTCCAGTTTTTGAACTTTGTTTGCCATATGCACGTCCTTAATGAATTTATCGACACTTTTTTAGAATTAAAATATGTAGCACTTAGATATAGTAACTTTTACTCTCAAAATTTAATTCGAATTACTAAAAGTAGGTACTTGGAAGAAAATTATAATAAATCGAAAGATTATTAAGACTTTAACACCCTGTAGCTACGAAACAAAGCAGAATCTGATCTATGTTAATATGAAAAGTAAATCTTATTTTTACGTGAGGAATCTTCCCCACGAGAGATGGCATATTTTTTTTGAAACACCCTGTATAAAACTTTAAAATACATTAAAATTTTAAGGTGCCCGTTTTTCGTGCCAGTGATTATATATTAGGGTAGCTAAATATTGGCCCAAATAATGGTTCATTCCTAGCTGACAAAATAAGGAGAAAATAAAGGTTTAAGTTTATGACTTATAAAAATTTCAATTTTCAAGTGGGAATAGACCCGTTAAATTAGTTCTAAGAATTCAATTTATTTAGTTTCCAGTGTCGATTTACGTTTTATGGGGAGTTGGTTTTAAAGGGATAATTAAAATTGTAAAATCTAAAACCACAGCATTATTTCAAAATAAAACACTAATTTACCAAAATACTTTTACTTTTGCACTGGACGCTCGTTTTGCAAAGCATGTTAGCTTCATCAGCAGATGATTAAAACTCCTTTTAACTATCTAGTGTTTTATTTTGCTGTTGTAACCCCAAATGTTCCAACCCCCAACTAGAACGGAATTGTTGTTAACTTACATTGCTACTTCATCTTGAACAGCGTTCTTCATTACTTCGTACTTTGCTTTTAATTTCTCAAACTGATCTTCAGCAGATTCTATGTTATATAACAGATTATCTTCGTTTTCCTTGTAAGCCTCAATTGTAGCTCTCGATTTTTGATATTTTCTAAAACACATACAAGTTCAACTTTTTTTTTTTTTTCACTAAAATAAATACTAACAAATATAAATCTGAAAATGCCATCTCTGTGCTTGTAAACAACCTATTTGACCGATGGCATTCTTCTCTCAACTTTGCCAACTCTATTGATTGTTTTTCAATTACATCTTCATAAATCTTTGAGATTTTTCTGTAATTAGATTGATAAGTGAAAAGTGAATTACATTGTTATTATTATAAAATATCTACCTGTATTCTTCAATTGGAGAGATTTCATTATTTTGATGGTCACCCATACTCTCAAATTTATTTTCTTTTTCGTCTTTTGGCAGAAATACTTGTGAAGGAACTAAACTCCTGTTAGTATCTTCTGACAAATTATCTTCTGAATTTGTACCGGATCCAGTTTGCATCATTTCTAAATCTTCAAAATCGCGTTGTATTAAAGAAGATTCGTTAAAGTTTGTTCTGTTGCCAGATAGTTTTGGAAATACCTAAAATTAATTATCTGGTTCTATACAATTCTTTGTGATGATAATTTTATTTCAATATGAGAAGGCGCAATATCAATGCCTTGTTATTTTTATACATGCACTTATAGACCAGTGTTAGATTACTCTGAGCTATGTTGCATTTTACAGATGAATATAGTGCATTCGAAAATTTTCTACTTATACCTCTGAAGATTTTTCTATAGTAGAATCTTCTTCAATTTGATCATCATTATTATCAATATTAATATCAGTTATGTTTTCTGTAATAATTTTGCTGTGAAAATTTGAAGATAGACTTGACCCTAAAACGTATATTTGTGAGTCATTAAATTAATAACATTTATGAAAAACATTATAGATACGCACCCAAATTTCTAATATCTTCAAAAGATTCATTTTCTTTATCTTGACCATCACTATCTTCATCTAATTTCAAATCTACAATCTCCTTTTCAAGTACTCTGTTTTCTTCAATACTTTTAATTTCTTTTACAATAAATTCATCTTCATTGAAATATTTTTTTTGATTGCTATTTGAAGCTAACATAGTGTCACTATTATTTGGTTTTTGTTCTGTATCAATGTCAAAAGTTTTAAACTTGTCATCTTTTTCTGATATATTGCTTAAAAAAATACTGTCATCTGTATTTTTATCAAAGTCAGAAATATTTTTTGATTCATTCTTACAATCTTCCCTTTGAATACTTGCCTCTGATTTTTCTTCTGAAGATACATTGTGTTCTTTGTCAATATCATTAACATCAGTTTTCTCAGCACATTTAGTTTCATACTTTTCTATAACATTATTTTCTGAATCTTTTTTGTTTTGAAAACTTACCTCCGAGGTGTTTTTTAAAGATACATGTTTTTCATTCACATCAGTTTTCTTAATTGCATAGTTTTCTTCAATACCGTGCTCACAATCCAATATATTTTGCAGATTTTCTTCAATACTCTCTTCTGCCTGTTTCTGTTGTCTTTCGAATTTGATATAATCTTCTTTATCTTTATTAAATATGCACATTTCTTCAATGTTTTTGTTCTCAAAATTTGCAATGTTTGAATCTATGCTACAATTTTGGAATTCCTGGACTAATGTTTTTGTATCTAGATCTTCACTGGCAACTGATGTGGTCTGAATTACTTCATCCGAAATTTTATTATTATGATTATCATTATTTTGCACACTTACTTTTATGGTTGGTATCAATGTGTTATTAAATGATGTTTCTTTTAATATACTTTCTAAAGTTATGTTTTTAGATATTGATAAATTGTTTAACAATGTACTTTGGTTAGCGGTTGATACTTGGACCTCTAATATTTTTGGAGTTTCAGTTTTACTTTGTATATTTTCCTCGTTGGCACAGGATCCACGAGGTTTTATATTCTTATCACTTTTGGGTAATTTATTTTCTGAGCATATAGACTCAATTTGTTCATCTGTAACATTCTTTATATTTTGGTCATTTTTAATTAAGCTGGACTCAGGTTCCTCTAAAATATCTCTCAAACTTAAATTTTTATTTTTTTCTATTAAATTCGCTTCTTCTGAGACTCTACGTACATTAGTACTGTCTTCTTCAAGATTACCACATATGCAATTAGAACTTATATTGCTGTTGGTTTTAGATAATTGTTTTATACTCTCTAAATCATCAATTTCTGACTTTTCATTTAGATAACATTTGTTATCAGCAAAATCTTCAAGTACTGTTTTAATATCTTTAATGTTTTGTTCAACATTTAAATCTTTTGGTGTTTCTTTTTCATAATTTTTTATAACTTCTTTCTTACAATTCGTATCTTTTTCATTTTCTCTACATTTAACAACAAGCATTGAATTCTGACTTGCATTATATTTATTTACATCAGTCTGGATTGTTTCATCATTGTTTAGTTGAGTTTCAATAATTTTATTTTTTAAAGAACTTGTTTCATTGGTTTCTTTGTTATTCATATCAGAAGTTGTTAGAACTACTTGACCATGACTATTTTCGTTCATTTTTATAGTATCATCATTCAACAAGGTTTTATTTTCTTTATCTGTACTTGTATAAGAATCAGCACTAGTATCAAGTTGATATTGTTGAATAGGATTTACAGTAGACGTATTAGCAACATTTTGTCCTTCTAAGAGATTTAATTTTAAATCATTATTTAATTCAGAAGACTCTAAACTATCAACTAAGGTGTCCTTAACATTTTCAAAGTCTTGATTAGTATTTTCAGATGCGTCTTCTATGTTAGGTTGGTTACAAATAAATTCGTCTAAAAACAACGGTAGTACATTACGTGTTCTTTTATCATTTATATTCAGGGTCGGACTGGCCATATAGTCAGGGTGGTGATTGCCAGCCGAGCACCAGCCTTCGCCCCCCCCCCCTCCCTCTCTTAGGACCTACATCTAAAATAGTTCATTATTTATTCTTAAATAGAAATGCAAGAGAAAAAAATTACGGTAATATTACTAATATAAAGTTATCCCAAAAACTTTTTTTTTAATTAACAATAGTCACATGTCAGTGCACATGTGCATTGCATTACGGGTTATTCCCTGATTTCGAACATTAACAACAAATCAATAAGGAAAAATTGTCTAAAATACGCAAAAAAATCCACCCGGGCCTCTCTTGACAATGCCATCCGGGCCCCTCTGGCCCAGTCCGACCTTGATTATATTATTTTAAAAAATATTATACCGGCTAATACACTGTATAACCATTTTTATAGAAAATATGCTGGCTGTACAGGGTGTCCCACTAAGAATAGCTCTCGGCTGTATCTCGGAAAGTATTAAGCCTAGTTCTCATGGAGCGGAAAATCGCGTTGCGGGAGCGGAATATCGCATTCTGTTGAAGAAAGTAAAATTGGCCGGTTCACATGAAGCAGGATTCCGGATGCGGATTTTTAGATAAATTTAGGGTATTTCAGATTATTTTCTAGTGATTTTTTTTTATTTCAGAACTTGAAAAGGGACAGTGACAAGACAAGTGTGTTTTTTTAAGTAAACAAAAATATTTGTAACTTGTATATTATTATATTAATTAATTTAAATTGTATGTAATTATGGATACTAATATTGCTAACAATTATAACTATGATCAATGGAGAAGGCAGTACATAGTTGGATTAATATTAATTTGTGAATGGCATAAAAACAAAAAGTCTTTACAAAAACATATAATAAAGAAAGAAGAATGTGGGTCAGAGATATTTTCTTAAAAAGGTCTGAGCAAGCAATCCCAACTCCAAAATCAAAATTCAAACTACCAAAACAATCAAAACCAAAACAAACAGCTTTCCTCCCAATTTGAGGTTAGGTTAAAAATTAAACGAAGAAAGAACATGATTAGACAAAGATAGACTATAAAAACTCGCTAAAAAGTTAAAAATAGTTTAACTTTTTGCGGATCCGCCGAAAGTTGAAATTTTCCCGCAGCGGGATAATTTAAAAAAAATTCGCGCTCGCAACGCGATTTTCCGCCCCATGAGAACTAGTCTTTAGTCGTAGAGTTTGAGGAAAAAAAATATTTATAACTAAAGAGAGCCCCCGTTTGTTAGATTCTGTTCATCCAGTCCGGAGATATTAATGTTTAAATAAAAACAAATCTAACCTTCCCCCACCACTTTTGTCAGATAGCGGAAAATGGTTCTAACCTCGGTTCTAACAAAAAATATGCAAAAATTAATGAAGATTATGAATCTATTATTTATAGTATCCGTTATCTAGGCAAAATTGTGTAAAAACTCCTTTTTTTTATTTTTAATAGCAGTTGCGCCCTCTAGTGGCCGCTCTAAAGACTTGAAAATTATTTCCAGCAATTTCTCATGCTCTCTTTAGTTATAAATATTTTTTTTTTCCGCAAGCTCTACGACTAATACTTTCCGAGATACAACCGAGAGCTATTCTTAGTGGGACACCCTGTAGTGTCAATACACACTAATTTTTATATTTGAGTTGCATTTTTTTAAATACTCGTACTATACATAAGTACCGGTGATAAGCGCCAATTTCTTAATTTTAAGATTTTACAATATATAGCAGGTCTAACTGGTCCCTATAAAATGTATAAATATTGCAGGGCAATAAGTTGTTAAATCCTATGTTATATACCTAAAAATAAAGAATACACGGAAAGAACTAGACCTGATAACCACCAGCCGTCCAGGGCTCTCCTGTAAAATTAGTAAAATGGTGATAATCATGGTTTTCCCCTGAAACCTTCATTTCATTGAGATTACTCTAAAAATATTACATTGCCATAACAGTTAAACAGTTAATGACTATATTTGCAGAGAACTAAAGTTTATACAACTTTTGTATAAGTAATTTTCTAAAAAAAATAGTATTTGCGGTTATTAATTAACATAAAGTGTAAAAAATACATAGACGTGTTTTTCTAACTTTCTGATCATTTCTATTTTATTTTTCTGTTTCACTGCTGCAACTAGCGGTTGAGTCTGGGATCAGTAGTGGCAATATTTAAATTAACCACTAGATTTAAATTAAATTTTCTTTGAAAGGTATTGTGACTGTGGATAAAAATGGGTTGGTCTGGATTTCCTATTTTGATGGGTTTTATTAATTTCTTTTATAACAATTTTATTTTATACCACATTTCATCTTATTTATTGTACTACATTTGACAAGTTTCTGACCGGTTTGGATGCTTGTGGGAACAAACCCTATAACGTACCGCCACCACAGCCAAATATTCCTTAAATTACTTACTTACTTACTGCCATTAGTCGCTGACGAGTATTTGACACGCATCAGAAGATGGTTACGCAAGGCGTTTTCTGTCATGAGCCTTTCTGTGACTGAAAAGCCCCGATACGTGATGTTATCTCTTTTCCGCACTCCGGACATTGAAAAATCTCATTACTTTGTTGCCTCTTTACTTTTTGGTTGTCGTTATTATACAATAACTGAATTTACAATTCTCCTCCATTGCGTTTTATTTTGCGCTGCTTCCTCCCACTGATGCTGCATACTTATCCCCTTTAAGTTTTCATGAAAAACATTCTTGTATCTTTTGAGTTGACCACCCGGTTTCCTCTTACCCTCTACAAGTTCACCGTAAAGAAGAGATTTCGGTAGGCGGTTTTCTTGCATCCTGCATACGTGACCAGCCCATCTTAAGCGAGATTTAGTAATCATGATTCAGCGCTCTCGTAGCTTGCTTTTTCAAGGACTGATACGTTTGAGACGTGGTGGTACCATTTGATTCTTAACAGTTGTCTAAGGTGTCTCTGTGGCAACTTGTTTAATGCACTCATGTGCCGGCCACAGTGTTCAAAATTTGCAAAAAACCGATCGAAATTGAAAATTTTTAGTTTGTTTGAGAACCGTCAAATTTATGTATATGTTTCTTTACGTCATTTTACAACTTTTAACCAAGCATTGCTTTAATGGCTTTATCATGACTGAAGATCTTTATGAGCAAAAGCTAAAAAAATAATAACAATTCTATACAGCATATTTTGGCATTGAAATGTTCTCTTTTGCTTCGGCGTTAGCCGCTACAGGTAGAATTTTCATGGAAATGTAATTATATCAGGAAAAAGTACATATTTTAAGGATTTAAATAACCTAAATACTATAATGAAGGTCGCTTTTCCTTTCAGGTATAATTCGCTGCCTATAACCCAATTCACTTTTTGAAGAAATGTCATTTTATTGGCCTTTTATGTTTATTGCTAGTTCTTGCTCATCAATAAATTATACATTAAATAAAAGCCTATAATCTAAGGAATTTAGGAACATTTTGTTTTACCTACGCAAAGGTGCGCATCAGGCTGCAAGATGGATTCATTTGCGCTGAGTGCCAAACATGTTTACACGCGGCCGGGCGGCATTTTTCCGTTTCCTATACGCCTAGCGCAACCGATTGCGTTAATCGCATGGGAAACGGACTCGAAGCCCGCAACTCCGTTTACTAAGTGGTTAACGCAACCAATGCAAATGATATTATTATAATGAGTCATTATATTATTATTATGACAGGTGGACCTGCATAGGTGTTAAATTTAATAAATTTAAATTAATAATGAGATATTTTTATTCTGGATTTTAAAAAAAACATAATTGAGAGATAAATCTAATAGGTAACTTTTAACGTTTTATATGCTAATATTGGCAAGGCAGTTCGGCAACACAGCTTTAAGACGTGGTTGATATGTCAATCTGTTTTTTTTAATAAATAGTGCTAGAGTGCTGAGTCGGTGGTTGGTTCCTTGTGAAACATCGTTGAAATATTAGAATTTTAATAAAACACGATTTTAGATGTATCAAAAAAAAAATTAAAAAGTGTAACTTAGTTAGACATTTTTAAGAATCCTTTAAAAACTAACCGTCTGACTACATTTTAAGGATATATAATATATTTGTTATGGTGGTGGATTTAAGGAGTTTACAATAGAGGTAATAAAAAATGTGTTTAGAAATCCTCGTTGGTCGTTTACATTATTGTCGTTTTTAGCTGATTTTAATATTTCTAACTATTCTGGGTAATTTAAGCATTTAATTGAGTTTTCATTAACTGTGTGACTATTTAATATGGGTTGCTAGACCGGAACTTTGCTGGAGATTATTAATAGATTTTATATGTTCTTTAATCCTTATATCTAAATGTCTACCTGTTTGATCTATACGTACATGGCATTACAATTATCGCAATCCACCCTATATAAATCAATGAATGGAATTATTATGATTTTCATTGTTGGAATAATATTTTTGTAACTTTATTTATTTGATTAATTGTCAAATTAAATTGTTTAAACCTTAATTCTTAGAGTTTTGTTATAGTGTAGTGGTTACAAGTAATATTGAGTATCCCATTTTCTGTGTCCTAAGTGACTACAAATAGAGCATACCTAGAAAGTTCATTGTAAGTGCTTCTTTGCATGGGTTGCGATGACCACTTAGTAAACGGAGTTGCAGGTATCGAGTCCATTTCCTATGCGATTAACGTAATCGGTTGCGCTAGCCGTATAGGAAACGGAAAAATGCGGCGGGCGGCCAGTATTTAGTTTTTATTATATGGTGTTCAGTGTAGTCATAAGTTTAGTTTGTGTTACTTTGCGGTGTGGTAAGTCAAGAAATATATTGTTTTAAAGTGTGTGGTTTTATTTTTGGCATTTGTTCATTATGGCAATTACACGTCTGCATCTACATGAAAAAAGGAAATACCTGGCCAAGATTTCTCTATGAGGAAAATTCATGTTTTGGACTTTTTAAGAGATCATTTTGGAACAAACAGAGATGAAATTGCAACTAACGCTCTCAATAACTTCATGAGGCAATTGTTTTTTCCGCAATATTTAGCAAAATGGAAAGCTGCTGGGAGGAAAGATAGAAATTTATTGTCTAGGTATGCAGATTGGCTACAGGTTGATGTTTTATTTCGCGATGAACTATTTCGTTGTCAACAACTTGCTGGTTATTCTGCAACCTGGTTATTCTGCATCTACAAGTGGTAGTAAATATGCAAAATAATTATTTATCTATAGGGAAAAACTCTAAAATTTTATATTATTTTAGCAGGTCGGCCGAAACATTTGTTGAAAGTTCGGACGTTAGTAAACGTAGAAAGACCGAAGAAATTCGACGGCAAAATACAGCAGCCGAGTTATCATTTGCTGCGTCCATGAAATTGCGTGAAGAGGGAAACGTCTCTGCTTTAAAATTGGTAACAGATTGGCAACTATGACCACGCCCACAAGAGCAACTAAAATTCTGGAATGCTGGTAAAAATCTTCTAATGTTCCTCTGTCTCGCTATTCTTTAGAAGAAGCGTTGTCACTAATTATTTCAAAAAATATGACAGTGGATCTATACAAAGATTTAAGACGCGGAGCGAAGGAACATGGGTTTGATCTCTATCCTCCCTACCATAAAATACTGGAAGTTAAACAGCAATTTTATCCAAGTGAGATTTTTGTGTCGTTAAATGTGAAGTTCCCTTGCCAGACTTTTATACTATTATAATTGACATATGACTGCTATAGACTATTTGCAATAAAAAAAGTAATGAAAAAGTTTAAATTGGTGCAATATGATTTACAGTTTGTACGTAATCAATTTTGATCAAGTTTTCATCAAATTTGAACACTGTGGCGGCGCGGCGATACGGCACCCAGGTTTCGCTACCATATAACGTGGTGTAGATTATTATTGCTCGATACACTGCAAGTTTCGTTTTTGTGCTCAAGTCATGATTGTAGAAAACCTTATCTTTTAATTTCCAGAATGATCTTGAGGCGCTGCTGATTCTGTGCTGAATTTCAGAGTCGATATTTGCCTTTTCCGAAATCAAACTGCCGAGGTAATTAAATTCCGATACAATAGTTCTTCTCTGTTTTTTATAGCGCTGTTATGATTTGCCGGGGGAGTGCACATGATTTTAGTTTTATCGATGTTCAATTTAAGGCCCAAAGTCTCGTATGCCCAGGTATGTGTTCAGCATTTCCTGTAATTGCTGTAAAGTATTTGCAACTAGAGCGCAGTCATCAGCGTATTGGAGTTCTGTGATTTTATACGTGTTTTTGCCCTGAGTCTTTTTATGTTGAACAGACCGCCGCGCCGCGCCGGCGCCGTCATACCTGTGTCTAACACCCATTCCTCTTTCCTGCAGTTTGCTGTCCACTATAATAGAGAGCGCTGCTATGAATATGTTGAATAGGAGAGGAGCTAGGACACATCCCTTCCTAACTCCTGTATTTGTCAGGAATGGATCGCTCAGTGATCCACGATGTGACACTCTCGACTTGTTGTTATGGAGGCTTTTACACAAAGCAAGAAATTTGTTTGGCACTCCGAACTTTTGCATAATTGCCCAAAGTGCATCTCTGTTAACAGAGTCGAAGACTTTCGTGAGGTCGTTGAATGCACCATAAAGTTTACTCTGCGGTTCCTTTACTTTATCCTGTAGTTGGCGGACGGAGAATATGGAATCAACGGTACCAGGGTTGGTGCGAAAGCCCGTTTGTGATTCTGGGAGGATTTTTTCTATATGTGGGTGAAGGCGGTTTAACATAATTTTTGCGTGAACTTTTCCTCCGATAAGCAGTAGTGAAATTCCTCTGGAGTTTCTGCAATCTGATGCACTTTCTTTGTCCTTAAATATATTTACTATATTCGCGTTGCAGAAGTCCTGAGGTACCTCTCCGCTTTCCCATAATACATCGAAGAGGGCCTTAAGATGACCAATAAGTTCTTTACTTGCACACTTATAGATTTCCGCTGGAATTGCGTCACAGTCAGCCAATTTGTTGTTTTTAAGTTGTTTTATGGAGGCCTTTATTTCCTGTTCCGTTATTGGGATATCTAATACATCGATGCTGTTATACCGAGGTATTGTGTTTAGTGCTTGCATATTCGGTATGTTGTCTTGGTTATTATATTATTATTCCTTAAATGGCCACCAATGAACATATTTACACTACCCGTAACGTCACCGTCACGTCGTGGCAACATCTCTCTCCCATTTACTTCATGTTTTATATCGAGACGGTGACTCGACGTGACGGTAACGGTACGTTGTAGTGAGATTCGCGACTAAAACGACTGTCCATATTAGTGTTGGAATGAGTTTTAAATCTCTTCTCCTGTACTATATCACACATCATACTACAATGTTCACTGCGTTCCCAGTCGTGAATTATACAGGGTTGTTCACCACATACGACACGGAGTATTCGAGTATTGTAGCTAAACGATTAGTTTTTGCAAAATGTAAGTTTTGGGTTCGTTAAAGGACCATTTGAGCTACAATTTAAAATATTTTTATAAGATACAGAGTGTAGTCTAATAGTCCTTCAACGAACCCAAAACTTACAATTTGTAAAAATCTAACCGTTTAGCTACATTACTCCGTGTCGTATGTGGTGAACAACCCTGTATATTGCCCGCCGTACGAAAATATATTATACAAAAATTATGGAGATTGATTGTCATTTAAATATGTCACTTATTTTTATTAGAAAAACTACGATCAACCCATAATTATTACAACTTCTGGAAAGTAATAGCAAAAAATAATAATTTTTCTGTAAAACTGTTTATAAAATTATGAAGAATTTAATTTCTTAGTAATTTGTTCGTAACCTATTTTGTCGAAATATGCAAATCGCAAAAAAAAACATAAAATCCAAGATGGCGGGCAATTCACATATTAAAATATGGGCAAGACTATAATATTGTAGAAACACTGCGTCAATACTTTCGACCCTCTAATTTATTTTTGATTCTTTTGTAAAAATTCAGCAAAAGTTATTGGGCTAATATGATTATTTTTAGAATAAATATGGTTTATGGTTAAATTTAAAAAAATCAAAATTGGAAAACTGAAACTTATAGATGATTTTTAATTGAAATAAACTTACTAGATGTGTCCAAAGAGCCATAACTGCAATTTTCGGGAATATTAACATCTGAAACGCTGTCTTTAGTTAGATTTTCCTCTAAAGGAAAAGCTGTTGAGGTGGAATTGGCTTCGTAAAACGGGTCGTTTTCTTGCATTGCAATGGAATTCTCAGCGGGAATCCTATCCTGCGAACTACTGAAAATAAAGCTTTTGTGGTACACTAATTGGAGTGAATGTCGTAATAGATATTGCAGGAAATTGTGGTTTATTTTCAGCAGGTTACATGAACGAGAACTTAAAACGATGCCTTATTAGTTTACTACCAATTGTTAGAACTTTGAAGGGTTATTAAGTCCATATATTATGATAACTGTAGATAATATTGCTATAGTCTGTTCAACGAAAGGATCCATGACAGTGACAGTTGTGTCCGTAATTTTAATTCATAAAGAATTGTATGTTCTGTCATTATTTGGATGTCGTCTGTCGAGTTATTCCCTGAATCGTGGGACAGACTATAATACAGAGTAAGTCTTAAATAAGTGCAAATATTTTCAGGGCTGGTAGATCTCGGTAAAAGAACCATATTTTCTCTTCACCGTTTTTCAAATAAATACAAAATAACCGAGTTTTTCAAGTTGGAAAATTTTAAAAAATTATCCATTTTTAAAAAATTTTGAGAGCCACCGATTTTTTTCTGTATTTGCATCCCTTTATTGCTGTGAACCATAGAAATATCAGAGATTAACAAATTATACTGGGGAAATATTTTCGGCAAACAGGCAGTTTTAAAAAGTTTTCTAAAATATACAGGAATGTTTAAAAGAAAATACCATAGACTTAAATTTTAAGTCTATGGAAAATACATAATTTTTATCATTTTTGCGAAAAAACCTCATAAAATAAACGTGTTTCTGGGATCGAAACCGTACCCACCACTGAAAATATCCACTTATACATAGAAGACTTTCATTGTATATACGTCAGTATAGCAAAAATTCTTACTAGCAGTCAATTATAAAAATCGATCTAATATTTTATGCATATTCTTCAGATAATGCCAGATAATCATCCTTGAGTGTAATTTGTAAATGTATCCCTTTTTTAAATAATCTTTTAAATCATAAAGTTATTTTAGAGTGATCTATAATGAACCTGCCTAAAGACTATCTAGACAGGCTTTATAGCGCAAGTTATTAAACTTTTGTTCTAAACAATGTTCGAAATGAAATTTTTCAAACTCTCTTACCTAACATCATCTTTTTCCGATAAAGTTTCTGCAGTTTCATTATCTTCTTCTCGATTTTCACCTGAAACTTAAAGTTTCCATCGTGTAAAACGATATTTAAACTCGACTTTAAAAAACTGAAAACTTCCAGGTTTGTAGCACTTGTAGCTCTCCAAATATGTACATGCATTAATCGAGCAGCGTTATTGTTAAAGTTAATTATTAATTATGCAAAGTTTTGTAACATAATTTTATTATGCATAGAGTGCACCTTGCATAGTTTTCAACAGTAAAGTTTTATGATCTTCGTTTAAATCTTGATAGCACTTATTATTTTAAAAATATTTAATTAAAAAAAATTGACTTTTAGTAGAGTGAAATAAAAACAATTTTAATCAGGTTTTACAAACATTCTATTTACTAACTACATTCAGATGCAAAAAAACGAGGGATGTCTCACTA
This sequence comes from Sitophilus oryzae, assembly GCF_002938485.1. Lineage (NCBI taxonomy): Eukaryota > Metazoa > Arthropoda > Insecta > Coleoptera > Curculionidae > Sitophilus > Sitophilus oryzae. The sequence continues at coordinate 263,508 of NW_022146611.1, read as the reverse complement.
GTGTAAAAAATGTACATGTACAGGGTGTCCCATTTTAGTTGAAATCATACGGTATCTCCGTTATTAGTGAAGATAGAAGGGTGCGATTTGCACAAACCTGTCCCACTTTTTTATCAAATGATAAAAAAAAAACTCTTCGTTTCTGAGCTACAGGGTCTTTTTAAAATTTTGCAATTTGGGACACTCCCTGTATCTCTGTTATTTTTAAAGGTATCGAGAAGGTGAAAACTGTTTGTCGTAGAACTTTTTACGTAGAATACAGGGGCGTAGTCTGTTATTCTACGAAAAGAATATTTTGAAAGATATAATATACATTACGTCTGTCCGTTCTGTAGCTACGGGGTATCCGTGAGAGGGGAAACGATATTCTCTCGATGTTTTTCGTAAAAAAATAGACGACGCGTCCCATCAATAAAAATTCAACAAATTTGCAAGTAGCCAATAAAATGAGTGGGCGGAGCGATTTGCGGTGACGCACTCGTCAAATCGACATATAAAATATATTGCTGTTTATTTAAATGTTTTTTGTCCGCATTCCTTTCATAGACACAGATCCAGCAGATGTACTGTAAACTAAAGTTATGTTTTCTTAAATGAAACACCCTGTATATTTATAAATTATATGATCTGGCTTGCCATAAGCTTCTCAAAAATATATATCACTCTATATTTACTTTCACTATTTACTGCAATATTTAAAAGATCATATTTATTAGTAGGTCATGATTGATAATAAAAGAAACTAAAGAATTATTAAAAGTATACTGCTATCTGTCTCGTGTTTTATTTTGGGAGCCACTAATAAATTCTTCATATTTATATTGGGGAAACTCTCTACCGCTATTCGTAAATCTTGGAAGCTATCGTACCGGAACTTTTAGATATTTATTTAGCTAATTTACGAGAAATATACTTTCAGCAAGATGACCAAGATGGGGCTCCCCCTCACAACACTGAAAATATTAGAATTTTTGTTAAATTATTATTCCTCAAATCAATAAATTGGAACCAATGGACCCATATGATGGCCACCCTGATTCCCGGACTTGTCCCTTCTCGATATCTGATTTCAAATTTTTTTGAAATATGAAATATATCGTCGCAACTACAACAATGTCGAACACCTAAAAATGCCTTAATAATGCAAGCGTTTAGATAATAAATTCCATTATAAAAAAGAGAAAAATATATTCAGAGATTCAGTGGTAACAGTCCAAAAGTAAAATATATCAATCCCAAATAAAATTTTAATCATATCATGTGGCGAGAACATCTAAAGACAGGTGGACTAGAAGATTGTTAGAATGGCGACCTCGAGCAGATAAACGTAGCAGAGGCAGACCACCGACACGCTGGACCGATGATGTAAAGAGGATTGCTGGAAATTGGATGATGACGGCCCAAAATCGAGAGACATGGAGAAACATGGAGGAGGCCTACGTTCAGCAGTGGACAACGATGGCTACATGATGATCATGATATGTATGAATACTTTAGTAAATACCATTTTAATTTTTTTTTTGTTATTTATCACGGCCTACTAATATAAAAATATATATTTTAAATATTGCAGTAAATAGTGAAAATAAATATAGAGTGATATATATTTTTGAGAACCTTATAGCAGGACGGATGATATGATTTATAAATATACAGGGTGTTCTATTTGAAAAAACATATCTTTAGTATATATTTTCAAAAATATTTTTTCGTAAAAAAAAACAGACTACGCCACTGTATTCTACGTAAAAAGTTCTACAAGAATCAGTTTTTACATTCTCGATACCTTTAAAAATTACAGAGATACGGGGGCTGTCCCAAATTGCAAAATTTTCGAAAAGACCCTGTAGCTCAGAAACGAAGAGGGCTATGAAAATTTTGTTGACAGCATTTTCCGTTTGACAAAAAAGTGGGACAGGTTTGTGCAAACCGCACCCTTCTATCTTCACTAATAACGGAGATACTGTAAGATTTCAACCAAAATGGGACACCATGTACTGCCAAAATATCATCTTGCCAAGTTACTGCCCATGACTGTGAAGAAGACCTATGACTGCCATGTTATTATTATAGGCGACTGCCGTAAGGCTGCAGTAAAACTGCCAGCGACTGCCAAAAAAATGTACATGTAATTCCAGTAGTGAAACATCCCTCGCAAAAAAACGCAAACAACATTTTTCGTTAAAAACGTACCGTATGATCGAATAAAAACGGCGTCAGCGATGGCTATGAAATGAAGATCGCTGTCATTTTATATGTAAAATTATATGGGAAATGTCATCGATCGTCATATTCATAGCCACCGCTGACGCCGTTTTTATTAGATCTTTTTATTTCTATCCCTCTTTTTATAATTTTTTTAGCAAACTGTATATAAATATATCTACTTTAATTAGTAAACTCAGTTTTTTATAAACTTTAGTATTTGACTTATTATACAGGGTTAATCAAAGATTTGTTTTTTACATTAAATTTATATCACCCTGCGCAATAATTTTGTGAGCAAATTTTTCTAAAACACTATTTTGCGATCATAACCATATCTCCTGAACATCTTGTTTTTTGTCTCATGTCAACACATACCTTGGTTAATTTTTAAGAGCGAAATGAACTTGCCACCAACAGGTCGTATTTTTTTCAATTTTATCATTTCTTTTTGATTTTATTTTTTAATATGACGAGGTGGCTTTATACTTATGACTGAATAAGTATGTTTTTTACTGTTGAAGACTGTACAAAAGCCGTTGCTCTTGTTGAAAATAGGCGAAATTATGAATATGTGACTAGGGTAATATATACTCATCGCTATACAATCTAAAGGGTAGTAGAACGTTTTAGATGGTTTTGACAAACAGACAGAAGATTACAGTTGAGGGTTGGAACCTTTGGTGTTACACAGCAAAATAAAAACACTAAATCACCACAATACACCAAAACACTTTTACTTTTACACTGGACGCGCGTTTCGCTAACCATGTTAGCATCATCAGCAGATGATTATAAACTGTTGCAGTTTATAATCATCTGCTGATGATGCTAACATGGTTAGCGAAACGCGCGTCCAGTGTAAAAGTAAAAGTGTTTTGGTGTATTGTGGTGATTTAGTGTTTTTATTTTGTTTTTTAAACAGACAGAAATCGATACCTATATCTAAATAAATGCTTTGCGGGACCATCATTTTACAAGGGAGCAAACAATAAATATCGACATCAAAAGAGTTTCGAGTCAAGAATGCGAGTGTATTTACAGTTCGTCGAATTGTAGGTATACTTAATGTCAGTGTGACAGTACAATACTTAACAAGTAATGATAATTGAAAAATATGAAAATTGTTGGTGTTAAGTTCATTTTGCTCTTAAAAATTAACCAAGGCATGTGTTGACATGAGCCAAACAACAAAATGCTCAGAAGGTAGTGTTCTAACCGAAATATAATATTTTAGTAAAATTTACTCACGAAAGTATTATTGCACCAGGATGTTTCAAAACTAGAGTAAAAACAACCCTTCGATTAACCCTGTATAATAAACGAAATACTACAGTTTATAAAAAACTGAGTTTAAGAATTAAAGTTGATATTATTTATACAGGGTGTCCCAGAAATAAGTGCAAGTATTTTAACTGGTAGTATATTGCGGGCTCAGAAACACACCTATGAGGTATTATTTGCAAAAAAAAATTGAAAATTTGGAAATTTCTTTAGTTTTAAGTAAAAAATCATAATTTCTTGATAATATGGCAACATAGGTAGTAGCTTAAATTTACATGAAAGAAAATCCAGAAAAGATCCAGTGGTTCTCAAAATTTTAACAAAAAATCATTTTTTTAGGAAATTTTCAAACTAAAATAACTCGGTTATTTTGGATTTATTTGAAAAACGGTAAAGAGAAAAAATGTTTCTTTTGACCAGATCTATCACCCCTTAAAATACTTGCACTTATTTCTGGGATACCCTGTATACACAGTTTGCTAAAAAATTAATAAAAATAAGGATAAAAATTAAAAAATATAACTCTTTAAATTGGACGAAATATTTTTCCGTTGCGTTTTTTTGGATCTGTGAGTGTAGATAGATTTGAAACTCGAACTTGCTATTTTGCACATTCTTACGTCAATCATTCATAAAAAAGTTTTTTGTAAAATTTGTTATAAATGAAGGTACAGTTTTTTAACAACAAAAATATTTTCTTCAAAAATACAATGCTTTTAGTAAATTCTCAAAATTACTGGTTCATTTTAAAACTAGTCAAGTATGAATTTTAGCGGTAACATATAATACAATATAATAAAAAATCTTTGTCATGTTATATGCCAAATTATATGGTGTATATCATCGATCGTTATTTCCAACTCAAATGAAAATTCGTGTTTTTTTTCGATCATACTGTATTATTACTATTTACAAATTAAACTTTTTATTGTTAATAATTAATGTTTGTACTATTAATATTAAACAAACACCAAATGGAAATTAAAAATACTTGATTTATTATTGGGTTTCGTTAAATTAAATATTCTTCCTTTTCAAATAAATATTGATATTTGCTCTGTACTCTGTACCTAATTATTATATTTATTTCTATTTTTTATTAATGAAAATATATTTTTGATACGATATTTTATTGAATTATTGTAGGTAGCTACTTTGAACTACTACTAATATATATTTTATTAAATTCTATCTGTGTTGGACTGTTAGACTACTATACATTTTTCAAACTCAAAAATATACTTTAATTAATCGTTTCTCTGGATACGGCGAATTTATGAAACTGTCAGTAATTGAACATGGAAGAAAATAAATTAGTGGACAATATAAATCACTTACCTAGAAGTACTTGGTTTTTAGTTTCTGCAACTGTGGAATTTGAGTCTCCCTGAAATATATGTTTAAAGTGAATCATTCATAAAAAGTTTTTTGTAAAATTTGTTATAAACATAGTTACAGTTTTAAAAACAAAAATATTCTTTTTAAAATATTGTATCATAGGACTAAGCAGAAGTGGGAGATGAATGAGTGAGGGAAATAGAAAGGGGAAATAAAGATAGATAGTGTAACAATTTTCAAAATTTTTAAAAGTCGGTAATGTCAACATTACATACACGGAAAAAAATGTTTAAAATAATGCTACAATTATTGTAAAATCGTTTGTTGCAAACTGTAGTGGTATAATGGGCCAAATACAGGTTGTAACAACATTTAGTATTTTTGTAGTTAAAAAGTTGCAAAAGTAGTTCATAGTTTTGTAGAAGGTTATGAAGGAAGTATTTAAGATCATAAACTGCATACCAAGTAATAATTCCTCAAAGATTGTAGTAAAATGTAATCTGCATGTCGTCAATATTTCCGTTCCATTACAGTAAAAATTACATCTTAACCAAAACTACAAATTGTAATGGAATCTAAATTGCTTATCGGCAATTCTTAAATATTTTTGTAGTAATAATTACTACAATACACTCTTAACCACTACCACACATTGCAGAGAAAATTTTTGCATTTAATTGTGTCTCCTAACCTCAGACCCCCTGACTCCCTTACACTGTTTATAGTCCCACTTATGAATCTTATTTTTCCCAAATTTGGCAACAATTTTGTTACACTCCACTTTTCCGAGACCGGAATATACCCTGTGGGCCCAAGCACAACATGTAGCGCAATCAATTGATGTTTGATTTGCCATTACAGCACGATCACAAATTCCACACCTATAGTACACGTCCGCCATAATTCTCCTTTCTCCTAATGATGACTTTATAAAATTGTCACAACCTGCCCGACAACGATTTCAATTACTACGGCAACAATAAGCAAATTTTACTACAATTTTTTATAGTAATATTACTACAACGTTTCCATTCGTTTTGCAATGATTGTGGCAAGAATTTGTTTACAAATATTTCTACAACACATCTCACACTACATTGCTACAACAAAACCTGAAAATATGTGACGAATAATATCCAATAATATCCATCTATCAAAGAATTAAATCGAAATTATATTACCATGGAAACGCGTTTTAATTTTTAATACCAGAATCTCCAAATTAGTGGCATAAATTAGTGGTTCCAATTTCCAATTAGCATAGAAGTCTGTTCCTTTAATTTCATTGTAAGCATTCAGAACGCCAAAATTAGCAGATGTCATTTTCTAGTAGGTAAACAAACTTTTAATTTTTCAAGGTTAACAAACTTTTAACATTTCCACTAATTATACTTAAAAATTTGCGAGAAATGTCATTTTCGCCTTTGATTATCACCCGTAAAGAGAAATTATGGTTAAAAATCAAAAGTTGATTATTTTAAAAGCTAAATATTGGGCTTTCTCTATGGATACAACTGACTACCACAAGCTGTTGTTAGGATATTCTATTAATTTAATTGTGTTTTTTACACATTGTGAATGATCGTAAACTAAAAAGTATAAAGTGTAATTGAAACCACTAATTTATTCCACTAATTGCGAGGCTCTGAATGAGGCTTAAAGCTTCTCTAATGAATTAAAATACGTAAATTCTTTGTCATATTTTGGATGTCGTCTGTCGAAACTGTCTGTCCCTTACTCGTTGGACAAGTCTTATATTAACATTCCATAAAATATACAGGATGTATTATAAAAATGAAGAATGCATGTCACTATTGATTAAAACGGAAGGTTTGTATAGTATCTCCAAAGTCAATCAGATTGCTTTGGTACCCTTAAACTATTTCTGCAGATGTGCCGACTAAAGCTTGATCTTCATGCATCCGTTATCCGACGATACGATGATACGATATTAATTTTATTGGTTGGATTTGAAGACTTTGATTGGTTAGAAACGGTTAACAAATCGAAGCCTTTAAATTCAGCCAATAAAATTAATATCGTATCATCGTATCGTCGGACAACGGATGCATGAAAATCAAGCTTAAGGCAATGCCAAAATGAAGAGTCTCAAACCATTGCAACTGACTTTAGATGTACTATAGGTACTATCATATTATTAAAAAAAATAGTGCGTCTGCGGCAATAAAATTTCGATATTTTGCTTTTTGTATGATATTCAGTTAATTGCCTTGCACAAGGCAAATATATTTTTAGAGTAACAGAAATATAAAAAGTATAAATAATAATTATAATACGAAGACACCGACCATAGAAAAGTATAATAATAATAATAATAATAGCTCCCGTGTATAGTGTTTAACGCCTTGGGAGTAGCAAGGTACAGCTTGCCATGCTAGAGCCGTTCGGTATACAAGAAAGGTAATCTGGTTAGCACTACGCTTCAACCGCCTATTGAACCTCAGGATTGTGAATCCCAAGTACTCATTTAAGGCTGGGTCGACCTAGGTACCCAAACTATTTTTATTTTAATAAAAATAGTCGGCTGATGAAATGCCGGGTGTAGGATTCGAACCCACACCTGGTAGACGAGAGCCTGTACCTCTACGCCACCGGGCACCTTCAAATTTATAATTTCAGTCTAATAACAACCATAGAAAAGTACTATTACTAAAAACAATTCAGTTTCTATCTTCTCTGATAGTTGTATACAGGGTGGTCCGAACTGTATTCCGGAAACTTCGGCAGCACATTCTGCGGATAAAAGAAGTAAAAAAGTTCGTATAAATGTATGTCCTAAATGCTTAGTGTCTGAGATACAGGGTGTAGAAGTTTCATTCTTATTTTGATTTTTTCCAAATAATTTCTGAAGTAATGTCAATATGACTCCTATTTGTAGAGGGCGCCACCTACATATTTTTAACTAGTTTGAAGAGTGATAACTTTTCGTCCGTACCTGTATAAAACTGCTGAGTATAAAAATATACATTTACGACGTTTTTTACTTAAAAAAGGTCTTTGGTGAGAATCGCTACTAGTCCTCCAGATATTTGGAATCGAAATTAACAGTTATCTGTCATCATTGACATAAATTAAACATGTTGACTAAATAGTTATTGAACCGAAATCATAAATTTGAAATGAAATAGTGGTAAAAGTTCAACAGAAACAGTTTTATCATGATTTTTTCGAAGAAAAATTTATCACTAATTTAAAAAAATAAATAGTTTCCAAATTTATCATTTCAGTTAAATAACTATCTACTCAACTTGTTTATTTTTTTGGCAATAATGAAATGTATTGACTATTTCCATTTTAAATATCTTGAGAACGGTTGCTCGTAGCAATTTTTACCAAAAGGTATTTTTACGTAAAATATCAAGGAAATGTATATTTTTTCACTCAGTAGTTTTAGACAGGTACGAACGAAAAGTTATTACTTTTCAAAACAATTGAAACGCATGTAAGTGGCACTCCCTACAAATAGGAGTCATATTGACACATCAAAATCAAATAGCTCATGTCACAAAACTCCCAGACACCAATTTTCATTCAAATATTGACGTTACTTCAAAAATTACATATTTGGAAAAAATCGAAATAAAAATGAGACTTTTACACCCTGTATCTTCAAAACTAGACAATTTAAGACATACCTTTATACGAACTTTTTTACTTATTTTTATCTGCAGAATATGCTGTCGAAATTTTCGGAATACAGTTCGTACCCCCTTGTTTAATAAAATTATTAAAATAATATTTTTTTCTATAAAAGTTAACTAGAAATTTTTACTTACCAGAACAATTTTTTTAAAAACATTCGATACAAAATTCATATTTTATCTAAATTATAACAAATACAGACGCGTAAAACTTGACCCAGAAACGTTCCAAAAATAACTTTAACCTCAAACCTTAACACTGAGAAACAAATCTCAATATTTTTCGCCGAAAACACTGAATTTAAGTATCAACCGTGACAAAATCAAACTTTTCAGGCCACAGAAATTAGCAATATCGTCTCATAATCAAATTGGGCACAGTTGATTTATCGAATTTAGTTAATTGACTGTGGCTGTAGCTGTAACGAACTTCCACGCGAATTTTTTGGAAAAATAAAAACGGTGGGTAACGCTTGTTGAATGGTGATGATCCTCGGTTCTATTTATAATTGGAAATTGGAAATAAGCGATTTAAACAATACAGCGGAAAATGTGGATTTAATATTTTTATACGCAGCTCCCGCACGTCTAGGAATCAAAATATAATATGTGTTTTGTCCTTTTAATTTTTTTTCTTTAATAAAAATGTGAAAATTATAAATAAATGAAGAAATGATTGCACAATTAATTTAAATGTACAAAAATTAATAACAAAATCTTGTACGGCAATTAGAGTTGAGCGAAACTGGGACTCTCCAGTCGCAATTGAAACTGCGATTGCGATCTTTAAATCTCAGCGACTGTAACAGTATATGACATAAATCAGAATTGATTAACGTATTCAATTGATTTGTATTCAATTCTGTTTTATAAAATATTGTATATTAACATGTCAATTTTTTCATCAAATATCTTTTATAAAAGATCTTTGACAAAGAAATTTGATAGTGTAATACTGGCCACATAGACAAAGACACTCTGAATAGAATGACATATCATATCAACTTTCTACATTTTCACATAATATGGTTTAATTGGAAATTATAACGTGCGGTTCATAACGACAATTTGACTCGAAATACAAGTGTGTGGTACTAAATTATTGGTAAAAAATGCTTTTGCTAAATATTACACTGTAATATAATAATAATAACACCACCCCCGTTCAATTTGAAAAAATTGAGATATGATTAAAAATACAATTCTTTTAAGTGGCCAAGACACGACATAAAAAACAATATACTATGTAACAGTCAAATTTCCTCGCTACGACCTCTGTGTGCTAGCTCATAAATTATCGCAAATAACTATTATTTTTGCATCATGTTTACTATAATTTTATTGCTAAATATTATTTTATTTAAAATTTTACGATTATGCAACCCGATATATACCGCGATATTATACAGCCACAGAACATTGTCACTGGATGCCACCCAGCATTAGAATTTTGTCCATCTCTCTTTATCTTTGATATCACCTGTCCGTCACTTGTCACTGTCAGATCAAATCAGATGTTTTTGGATTTATTTATCCTTTGTTTTGGTTATTGAAATTTTATAATTGTCAGATAAAATTTTATAGTTAAATCGTTTATTTTTGATGTGGATCGCAGTGTGCGATTCGTTCATTTAATTATGGGAATTTCTAAGTTAAGTTTGTTCATTGACCGGATATGAAATATGGCAGTGGAAAATATTCTAGAACATGGTTTTTTATTTATACCTTTTTGTGAGTTGGACTAGTCGAGATATATAGTTCTCTATCTATATCCTGGAGGGAGATTTCCGGTTGAAATCTGATTTTGTGAAGGAAATCGAATGCTTGCATCACTTATTCTTGTGTACCCACCGTCCGAATGTCGTTGTGAAGAACTGGCTGCCGTTTCGTGAAGCATTCTCTGTTGGTAGTTAACAGGTCTTCCTAGAGAAGGATTAAGGCTTCCGAAGCACATTTGGTCAGAGACGTGGTTGGATTTTGTTGATTTGTATGGACCGCCGACCAATTTCCGCAATGGGATTAAAATAGCCAAATTTTCCGACCGATATTCCGATTCCACGTGCCCAAGAAGTCCCCGAGAGTTCCAAGGTATGCTATAATTATTCTGCCTATTCTAAGTCAAGGCTCAACTGATTTTTATTCGTATTGTTGACTGGTTTTCGACTTTTCCACGCCTACGTAGTGTAGAAAGATTAGTTGAGTGTTATCTTTCTTAAATCTTATTTGGTTGTTCGTAATTGTAGAGCAAGAAGACCGATCCAGACCGTAGCACAGAACAGTCTAGAATTCCATCCGTTCCTGTTGTCCGTGTAGAGGTACTCGTTGGACATCATTAAACCTCGTTGAGGTAAAGTTCAGATTTGATTAGTCCTTCTTTATTACCTTTATTAACTCCTACACGTTGTGCTAGTCCTTGTTCTATAATTGAGGCTCTTTTCTAAGACAACCAATATTATTTAGGGTTTTTTATGTTCACCAATTGAAACCTCAACAACTTGCCTTTACTCTGCACGTCTGCTGTCAATTGTGGGCTCCAGTGACACCGAGCTGCTGTATACCGCCGTAGCAACCCTGTAGCTATACGCCGTAGCTCAGCCCGAGAAGTTTTCAAGTATATCACATCGAGTAGAGTAAGACTGTTTAGATATCAGTTAGATTTAGTTTGCTATTTGTATTCCACCCTTAGAGTATACTTAGTTTAAGTTAAGGGGGATGACGTCTTAGTTTTAGTATAGCTTAGACCATTTTCATTTTTTTTTTATTTATTCTTATCGATTTAAACTTTACTTCATTTCATATACATTTCATCATTTTCTTTATACCTTTAACCTTTTTGATATTTCAATAAATTGCTTAAAAAGCGAAAATGTCAAATGTTGCCATATGATATGCCATTCTATTCAGAGTGTCGTTTTCTATCGAATAAATTTAAAAAATACGAAGGGAGCCATTTAAAAATCAATTGTAGTAATTTCCGGTGAAACAGGAAGTGGCCAAAAACAATTAATTGAATACATCAATCACTCTTATTTTATGTCATATTATACTAACGTAACAAATCTCGATTTTTTTTATCAGAAAAAAATAAAAAAGTTATAGGTGTGAACCACTCTTGAAAAACATCCGGTATATTATAATCGTGGTCCTAGAAAAATAATACCTTCTCTATGAATAAATAATATCACAGAGAAAATTCAATCGCAGTTTAGTATAAAATTATTCAATAGACCACAAAATTGAATTCGCAACAATATCGCAAATCGCAACTCTTACAAATTCAAACTCGCAGATAGAAATAGCGATCCAAGTTTACAAAATCACAATCGCAGCAAAGTCGCAATTCGCAACAAACTCGCAAATCGCAGCTATAGTACTACTGGTTGCCTAAATTGAAACTCGCAAATAGAAGAAATCGTAATCGCAGTTTCATATGAGAGCCAATCGCAGGTTGCGATTGCTATTTTAACATCGATGCGAAAAGATAAATTTGCGATTTTTTGCTATCTCTAACGACAATAACCAGGTTCTACAATTAAACACAACGTCGGTTCTTCCAAAAAACTACCGCTTCAGTTGCGTTCTTTGCGTTTATAAGTAATCTTTATGTTCATTAATACGAACGTTTAAAAATCCAGATATTTTACCAATAATAGAATTTCTCACGATAGAGTTTATAAGCGTAGCTAGGTTGTAATTTAGAGTGGAGCAAAAAATGTCTAAGTAGTTACCAATATATGTCTTCTTATCGATCTTACCATATACGCTACTCAACAAAACAGTAACTTTATTTTAAAAGCAGCCTGGTTGGGATCTGGTTAAATTTTGCCAGAAGCAAAAAATAAATATGAAAAATGCTCATTTCAAATTTATTTTTTGCTTCTTCGGCCAATCTGAATTGCATCTATAAGTCTTTAGTCATGACTATGTTGATATTGGTGTATCATTATCATCATCATTTTCAGCTTCTTCAACCATTTCCAATTATGGTGGAGTTTCCCTCACATATTTAGTTACTCTCTTTGTAGTTGGACCCATTGTTGTCTATTATTGGCTATGCAAGCCCAAGTTATTCCAGCTAATTTCCTTATATCATGATCCCAACACAAGTTTGGTCTTCCTCTAGATATCTTGATTCCTCGTGGATAACATGCTGTAATTTTTGTAGTCCATCTGTTATCTGTCTACTTTCCAGGTGTCCTGCCCATTGCCACTTGAGGGACTTGATTCTGTAGATGGCATCCATTACCTAGGTCTTTTGTCTTATTTACTCTATTTTTTAAAGCCTCTCTTGGTTATTTCCAGCATATTTCGTTCCATTGAACGTTGTGCGACCTGCAGTTTCCTTATAACGTCCGTTTTAAGTGCCCAGGAATCATTCAAGGATTGCGGGAATAACATAATCTGCCTATTTCCACAAGCCGAAGTAGCTAAAATCATCAATAAAGTGTGGTGCTGAGAACTACGTATAAGTATTTCAAAAAAATCTACAATGAGTTTTGGTAGCGTACAAATCATCAGTCTTTTAAATAAGAGCTTTTTTAGGGTGTACTTAACGTCCCTTGTAAAAATCTGACGCACTCGAATTATTTTTTCATTATCTTTACTCATTTTCTACCCCTTCGTATGGCCAACCCCAACATACAAACAAGCCCCTTCCTTTGTCAGAAACATGTGCGGACCCATGTACTATTAATATCTATATCTGAAACGCCCAAATATTTCTTTGTAACTGTGTTTTTTTTTATTTTTGAAAACCGGTACACGCTCCCTCCACCAGTAAATGGACATACATCATATAACCTTTCTTTAATTTTAGCATCTAATTTTCACAATATGTACAATAGGTTTCCACGACGCCGACCGACGCGACGCTCGAGTAAATTAAAATAATAAATCGAAAAAAAAAGACTTTAACCCCCTTGCGATTCAGAGCCTCGCAGTGACATAGGTATTATGTGCTCTGCTGTTTCAGGATATTTATCGCAGAGTCTGCAGCAAAGACCTCCTTGATACAGGTTGAACTTGTTCAGGTAACACTTGACAGCCATGTGTCCTGTCAAGAGGCCTGTTGTAATCCGCACTTTACCAAGGGCCACCATACCAAGGATGCATATGATACTGAACGCCTCACTACGGCATCGTTTTACGTCTTGGTGCAATTTTGTGACGTTTGAAAAAAAAAGGTACTTTTGTATTAACCTTTGTATACCATATCTTATCGATAATCTTTATCGATTTCCCAAATTTGTGACAAATAAAATATTGTTAACAAACTGTCATGAACACGTGCCCTGACTAAAAAACAACTACTACGTCAGGAGATAAATGCTGAATAAATAAACACTAATATGGGGAGAAAAGGAAAACCTTATCCAAATCTAAAAGTCAATAAAAATGACGTATCACGATATTTAACTAGGTTTCAAGGATCACGATAAACTTTATTTTTGTTGACAATTAATTTAAATAATTAATTTGAACAAAATAAAAACACTTTAATAACACTCTAGATATTCCGTATATTTTTCTCTAAAAACTTACTTTTTTAGATTTTCGTTTTAAAACTTCTAAAATAGATTTTAAAGTGAAAATTTCCCTCTTATTTTCGATTTTCAAGCATCTAAAATAGGTGATTTATTTTATTTTACACAAAGTTAGTTGTTTAAACAGAATCGCATTGAATATATTGCGGAGTTACATATTATAGTATAAAATTATTATTAAAGAGGTTATTTATTAACAAATTTGCAAAATAAAAATGTGTCTTTACCATTAATTAATTCTGCATAAAAAAGATGTATATTTTAGTTTTTATTTACAATGTTGTCCAAATTACAATCAATTACAGATTTGGCCCCATATTCTGCAGATAAAAATAAGTAAAATGTCCTAAAATGCTTCGTTTTTGTGTCCTAAAATGCTTCGTAAGTTAGTAAGTACTTTATACTTTGGCATTAGATAATACAAGGATAATACATACTAATTTCATTTTCGACTTGACTATTTCCGAACAATAGTATATTGTTTTATTAGGAGTAAAAATTATACTTTTTTGACGATGCTGTACCTGTAAAGGACTCTTCCAACGTTACCGGGGAAGCACAAAAATTACGTTTTTACTCCGAATAGAACATACTATTTATTTAAAACATTACAAATAATTTTCTAATCAATTTCAAACATTGCAAATAATATGAACAGTAATCGAGCAACAATTTTGTACACTCCTTGAATTTGACATTTAATATCAGTTTAATAGTATATTTTTGTACTTTTGTGCTTAGGCGTAACAGTGCTTTTCTTTTATGCCTAGGCGTTAAAATGACAAAAGTTAATATTTTTGAGATGTTTGAAAAAAAATCCTTTTGATCTGAAGCTAGCTACTTTTTTTGTAGAATAAATTAGTGACCGATGTGGAAAAATTACACGCGCCGTAGAATTGTTAATGTTATCGGTATCGGGCAGAGTTATAAAGATTTAGCCATTTAGGATAGGACTTTAATTGGAAATAAGTTCTAGTCATTTGGAAATCCGATTTAAATATTGTTTTGAATTAAAATCAAAAAAATCTGATTTAAATAAAAAAAAATCGATTTAAATAAAAAAAATCTAGTTTTTTTGATTTTTTAAAAAAATCATGATTTTTTCCAACCCTGATTAAAACTGTTTAATTGATAGTTATAATAAGTCTAAAAAGTTTACTTAATTTAACAAATAAGTCATTACTTACATAAACACAATATTGTATTTTTAATAATATGGAACTTTTTTCATAAGGTAAAGATTTAGTTTGTATAACACTTCGTAGAGATATATAAAACAAGAAACGTAGGATATATAACTTGTTCAATATATTTTGTATTAAAAAAGTTTAGAAGGATGATTCATAAAAATCTTATAAGCTCCATATTTCTTCAACCATTTTGATATTGGATAAAGTTTCTGGCGAGTTTGCATGTTGTTAGAGCTAGAATGAACTCTGGATTGTAAAATTTTGCAGTGGACATAATATCTAGAAGCATACCGCTTCAATATGCAGCCATATAAGACTATATATTGAGAAAAACCTTTCTTCAAAAAATGGGTTATACTTCATACACATATTTTTAAACAAATAGGTATATTTTTATACCTGGTGCGTCTCAAAAGTGGCTCACCCCTATAAGTTTTTTATTTTTTTTAGATAAAAAAACGAGATTTGGTATGTTAGTATATGACATAAATTAGGATTGATTGACGTATTCAATTGTTTTCGGTCACTTCCTTTTTCACCGCAAATGACTACAACTTTTGATTTTTAAATAGCACCCTCGGTATTTTTTTACTCTATTCGACAGAAAATGACATTCTGAATAGAATGACGTATCATATGTGAACTTTTGACATATTCGCTCAAAAACAAGTTGTATTTTAAATTTCAATCTAAAGTGTTAAAGACACTAATTTTTAATCACGGAGCCTGATAAAAATATATTTGATCGTCTAATGTTTTTAGTTTCTTGTCTTGGCCGGTTAAAAGATGACCAAATCGTATTTTTAATCATATCTCAATTTTTTCAAATGGAACGAGGGTGGCTGATTAGCAAATTTGGAAAAAGCATTTTTTACAAATAATTTGATACCGCACACTTGGTATTTCGAGTCAAATTATCGTTATGAACCGCATGTTATAATTTCTGATAAACCATATGCGAAAATGTCAAAAGTTGACATATGATATGTCATTCTATTCAAAGTGTCATTTTCTATCAAATAAAGCAAAAAAATACCGAGGGTGATATTTAAAAATCAAAAGTTGTAGTCATTTCCGGTCAAACCGGAAGTAACTGAAAACAATTGAGTATGTCAATCAATCATAATTTATGTCATATACTAACATACCAAATCTCGTCATTTTATCTTAAAAAATAAAAAAGTTATAGGGGTAGGCTACTTTTGAAATGCACCCGGTCATGGTCCCATGCATGTCCGGATTTTTAAAATGTCCAGGGTCCAGATTTGGAAAAGCTCCGGGAAGCATATTCGGACACATTAGCCGCTCGGGAAAGTTCGGGTGCTGCGTAAAGTACCGACGTATTAGACTAATACGTCGGCGATTTACGATGTGCTCAAAATATTGTTTCTTTTTTCGCAAATTTGTAAATCGGATTAATTTGATCTGAGTCTGTAATGTGTATTCGTAAATTTTTATCACCAATCAGTAATCGTCTGTAGTTGGTTTTCATTATTTTCTAGTGATTAGCATATTTCGAGCAGATTGCTAATTCAAAAACATGGATTTTAAGACATTACCAGCTGTACCTGATAAATAAATAGCCTCCAATAAACTGAGATTGCAGATTACTGATAAAAACAAATTTTAGATACGTTGCTTTTTGCAGTGAAACTAAATAATAACAGTAATGTTATTAATGTTTCATTAATACAAAATAAATAGTAATAGCACAGATAGCATCCTTTTTTTATACTGCGCAAAAGACTTGTGCACTTTCATGTCAATGCTAAATATACCATACGATGTAAAAAAACGACGTCATATTTCTTATTTTAAATGGAATACACCGTATTTAATTTTAGTATTAAAGATAATTTCTGTTCAAGTCTATTTTTTATCATTTTTTATCATTTTCTAACAGTTCTCGATATGTAACCTATACTGTAATGCAATATGCAGTTAACAGTATTTCGTTTTCGTAAGTCACCGACGCATAAGGGTTGGGACTAGTCTAATACGTCGGTACTTTATCAACCGTTCGTCGCCGGTCCCGATCTAATCCGAACGGCTAATGTGTCAGCGAATTCCGAATATGCGTCCGGGAAACCTGGCCGCAAAAACAATTTAATCTCTTTTTTAGTGTATATGTTACCGGTAGTACGCGAAATTAGTTAAATTGCGAATTATCTAAATGCAATGAATAAAACCCGAATATGTGTAAGCGGCCCATACATTATCAAACAAACGGTGCAACACAACGTGCTGCACCACAACACATGGTGTAACACAACGCTGTTGCACAATGAGTTGCCAGATGCGTGTGTGATGCAGTTTGTGCAATTGTTGCATCGCTTTGTTGCGCAATTTATTTGATAATGTATGGTCCGTTGAATAAGTTGTGCAACGCAGCGTTGCGCGTCGCTTTGTTGCGCAATTTGTTTGATAATGTATGGTCCGTTGAATCAGTTGTGCAACGCAGCGTTGCATGCGCATCGCTTTGTTGCGCAATTTGTTTGATAATGTATGGTCCGTTGAATCAGTTGTGCAACGCAGCGTTGCACATCGCTTTGTTGCACAATTTGTTTGATAATGTATGGGCCGCTTTCGTTTCGCATATTATCCACCGCAAACATGTAAAAACGCGAATTACCCAAGAGCAACCATATAAAACGTTTATTGTGTTTAGTATTGTATCTTTTGTCAACAAGGGCAGCAATATACCGCATGGTCGAAAAAAAAACAGTGTCAAAGACGGTTGGAGAATGACAATCGATGATAATTTTGTCAACGTCATTTACTAAAATTGACATAAAACTTGTCAAAAATTAACACTAATTATAGGAAGATTAAAAAATGATAGAACGTTTTCAGACGCACGAATCTATTTCGTAATTTTTTTTCTCGAATTTTGAACTACAGCATTTAAAAATAATTTTAACTTAATATAAAATTAAATTACAATCTTCATAAGGTCGACTGGCAGTGAGCGCCATTAAAAAATATAGAACAGTACGGGTCAAGTAAATTACCTCTAGGATTTGACCTCGCCAAAATTATCATCGATTGTCATTCTGCAGCCGTCTTTGACACCGTTTTTTTCAATAATATGATAGAAAGCTTAAACAAGATGCGTTTTAATGAAGACTTTTTTAAAATCGCAGTTACAAAAAGTGATAAAATCGGCTATTTAAACTGTGATGGTTTTAAGAACATAATTGAATGTGTTAAGCAGGCAAAAATATGTTATGTAATTCAAGCCTATCCTGTTGTAATAAGCAGTATGTGGTTGAAGTAGGTACGCATCTGCTTGATTTTTGTTTTATTTTTAAAACTGGAGAAAAATTGCTGAGCCACAGGCTCGGCTGGCAAAGATTTGTTAGTTGAAGTTTACAAAATGAATGTTGCAATTTATATAATAAAATTGCATCTCATCACCTGCTTAGCAGATATAACCAATCATATTGTATAATTCGCGTTCTAACCGGATAATTCGGGAATTAACTAATTTCGCGTATTACACGTAACATATATAACGTATAATCAAAAATATAACGACCACACTATTTTTCGTATAAAATATCATCGAATGTCATTTCTAAGGTAGTTGTTAAACTACCTTAACATTAACCATTTCTTCAAATCATGCGGTGTATGCTTTTTTACTACTACAATTTAAATAAAAGAAAACATAATTCACATCGAATTTTATTAAATCAATTAATTTTATTATTGACATGCATAACACATATATACACATACATACAAGGTAAGTCTTAAATAGAAGCAAATTTTTTCAGGGTTGGTAGATATCCATAAAAGAAACATTATTTTCTTTGCCATTTTTCAAAAAAGTCCATAATAACCGAGATATTTTACATTGAAAATTTCCAAAAAATTGATTTTTCGAAAAAAAAAATTAGAATCTTTTCTGCGTTTTCTTTCTTGTAAATTTAATCTACTACACCTGTGTTGTCATATTATAAAAATATTATGTTTTTAAGTAAAAATTAAAAAATCCAAAAAATTGTTCAAAAAATTGCAAATTGTCATTTTTTTTCGCGAAAAAACTCATTGACGTGTTTTTGGGATCTAAATATACTACCCCCAAAAATAGTTGCACTTATTTGAGACTCACCCTGTATAATATTTTTTACTATATAGTTTTAACATTAATTACAAGACTTTGATATAAATATAAAATTTAGATGCAATACATCAGTAAAAAAGTGGCACATAAACTACATACATATCATACAATAATTATAATTATTATGTCTAATACATATAGAACACAACAAAGATTAAAAAATAATCTCTGACTTGCTTATTTAGTTATTATGACTTTCACTAATATGTTTAGTTAAATAATGAAAAGTTTATACAGGGTGTTTTTTAATGACATGCAATGACATTTAAAGGGGTGATTCCTCGACTTATTCTAAGAAAAGAACTTTGTATGAATGTGTGTCCTAAATAAACTTTTGAAATGGACAGGGTGGTCAATTTTTCTATTTTTTTAATAACTCCGGTGTTATAGATATCTTTATGAAACTTGGTACACGTTTTCTATGCATC
This sequence comes from Sitophilus oryzae, assembly GCF_002938485.1. NCBI lineage: Eukaryota > Metazoa > Arthropoda > Insecta > Coleoptera > Curculionidae > Sitophilus > Sitophilus oryzae. The sequence goes on along the minus strand of NW_022146611.1, from coordinate 243,729 downwards.
AAAATGCCTATTTTGATGTACAAACAATTTTATTTTTTCCAACGAATGGCGTCTATGCGAGTTTTCCACTGAACATTTTTGGAAAAATGGTACGCCACTGATATCTCTTAGAATAAAAATTATTTTCAAAATCTTCATTCATTTCTAAACAATTTTCATCTGCTAATTTTTTCGTCAGACGGATAGTTTTTGCTTAAAAAAATAAAAGGTCATTTTACTTCGGGGTCAAATCGCTAAAAGTCTGATGTGGTGATTGATATGTGGAAATAGTTATTGCATCGGATGAATGGAAATTAAGCAAAATTAATAAACAAAAAAGTTGGTATACTAAAAAAAAGCTTCATGAATAGAATACGTGTATGAAATTTCATAAAGATAATTATAATAATCTCAGAGTTATTTTTTTATATTTTTACCACCCCGTAACTCGAAAGTTAAGATGTTTAGGACATACAATCATATGAGGTTTTTTCTTAAAATAGTTCCAAGAATCGCCACCTTAAATATTAGGTCGTTAAGGAACACCCTGCATAAACGACACATTCAAGTAAAAGAGAATTATAAGAAATATTCGTTCTAGGAAGAAATTAATAATAATCAGTGCATTTGATTTTTATTATTGGTAATAAAAATGATATATAATTAATTATTATTAAATAATGTTTCCAGAATTTTAAATAAAATGTTTTGCGACTATAGCATAAGTGCAAAGTTCAGAGATGAATCTAAAATTGTATAATTTATAATAGTTTTTTAAATAATACCTTAATATGTAATAAAATTTCTAAAACTTCTGTGTAACTGTAATATTACTAGGTACAACATTATTACAGTGTGTATGATTTTGGGTAACCATGTATGTAGTTCTAGGTACGTGATTTGGTCTCCTAAGATCGTTTTGTAATTCAATGTTTGTGACGATATTGTCGAGGCTCTGACTGCGTTCTAAAATTACAGAAAAAAATATATTAGCTACAACTTCATTTATATGATGTTTGTAATAGTATACTATGTTTGTAACAATTGTTTGGTCATTACTATATTAAACCAAGATTTAGAATCAAATAAGATGTAGAATAAACTGCTAAACACTAGAAGAAGAACACTTTCCAATAAAGGTGAGTTTCATTAAAGAAGCGTATACCTAAAAACTAAAGAGTTTGACATATTTCACATTTTGTGAAAATGTAGAGTAAATTTTAAATTTACTCTACATTTAGTAACAACCTAAATTTTAGTTGACCTTGTATAGCCTGATATTTAATTACAGTAACTTCTGTTTGTTAAACCAAATTGAAATTTGGCAAGCAAAGTTATGCAGGGTGAGACAAAATTAATGTGGATCATTAGTTACTTTTAAAAGCACGTTACTCCTTTATTTTAAATGGAACACCCAGTATATTTTTCCGGTGTTCAGTGGGGAATTTATATATCTTCAAAATATTATTAAGGCTGCTTGCCCCCCAGACAAAGATTTTCCTAGATATTTTAATTTTTATATGATTTTGCGTCAGTAGACCTTTATTATTGTTACGTTTTTCGTTGGTTCCGTGTGGATAGAAAGTCACAATTTATTTAAACACTATTTATTTAACACTAATTAACAAAAACAATAACGATAAAAGACTTATAGAACTATTTACAAACGATTTATAACTAAGAATTTATTTTGAATTTTTGGCGCGTCAACTGCACTGGTATATTTATAACTGTCCTCTCTAGGCCACTGCCGCCGGCTTTTATACCGACAGGTAAAAGAAATCTAGAATAGTCCAAAGATCGTTAGGCGCATAGAGAAGGTTTTCGAATGTTCTCGTATGTACTAGTCCATTCTAGTGGGTCTCGATTCTTCTCGAACGAATGAATCATTGCGGTGTCTATGCGATGTTAAGGTCATCCGAGGGCGGGCCATATTGTGAGGTTAGGTCGAGTCCAACTCGCGGCTCGCAACACTGCCCCCTTCTTAGGCACATGCTGGTCCCGAGATGTATACGGTGAATGAAGGTATTTGCAAAGCTGGCCCCTGGTACATTGCGAAGTCTGGTAGAAATAGCAGTCTACAGTTTTCTCTCCCGATCTCAGCTTTGGGTTGTAGCAGCAAACGAGGATCTCGATTCCCGTAAATCTGAACAAGACTTCAATCATGTTCCGGATTGTACGCCAACTCAAACCATCGAGTCCACACGCCAGCTTCGGAATGGCTAATCGTGCAATGTTGTTGTTTAGCAGGGCTTCTCTCAGTTCAATCAGGGTCTTCCATAGATTGAGATAAGTCGGCTTACTCGGGGACCATTCCTTGGTGACCAGGTAGAAGATGTGCCTTGCTTGACCATGTGCATTGTCGGTTAGCCTCAAGACGCTTCCAACCTCTGGATCCTGTCGGCGTAGTTCTCCGACACGCCCAAACTTCTCATTGAACGTCGCAGCGATTCCTCTGGACATCCGCAAATCTCGAGCCACACAATGAGCGAGCGAATAATCAGGAGGCACGGAAAAGAGGTCTCGTTGATCTTCTTTGGTTACACCATAGCGAGCCTTCTCACTGCTGTTGTATCGGGCCATGAAATCGTCAAAGGACATCTCCGAATCAGGGGGATCAAAGCTGCAGGTTCTCACGGTCCCAGCACGATCTTCTATTTCGCCTTGGTAGGGGCTCAAACGGTTGAAATGGACTACCCTCGGTTTTCCTTTTGGCAATTTTCTGATACGGTATACGACGTCATTAATTCTATCCATGACTTCGTATGGCCCTTCCCACGAGGATTGTAGCTTCGGAGATAACCCACGACGTCTCTGCGGGTTATATAGCCACACCAACTTCCCTGGTTGGTATCCTCCATGCTCAGCTTGAATGTCGTAGTGTTCCTTCATTCGGTCACTAGCACTTTGAATATTTAGGCGGACTCTCTGATGAATGTCGTCCATCCTTTGACGTAGTGTGTGGACATAATCTTCTCCGGCGACTTCTTCTCCCGGTCGGCAACCAAATTTCAGATCACAGGGTAGGCGCACTTCCCGTCCCATAACGATGCTGGCTGGAGTTTGCCCTGTAGATTCTTGGACGGATGAACGGTAGGCCAACAGGAACAGGTGAAGAAATTTGTCCCAGTCTCTTTGGTGGTCAGAGACTACTTTGGCCAGATAACGGTTGATAGTTCTGTTCATGCGTTCAACCATCCCATCGGATTGTGGATGTAGAGCAGTCGTCCTGGTCTTGCGGATGTTCAGGACTTCACAGACGCCTTGGAACAGATTGGACTCAAAGTTTCTTCCCTGATCTGAATGAAGCTCCATGGGAACACCAAACCTGCAGATCCATTCTTTAACAAGGGCATCAGCAATCGTGGACGCTTCTTGATTTGGCAACGCGTAGGCCTCGACCCATTTGCTGAAGTAATCCATTACTACCACAATGTATTTGTTGCCATCGTTCGTCTCCGGGAAAGGACCAGCCACGTCGATCGCTATTCGTTCGAAGGGACTACCAACATTGTACTGGCGCATAGGGGCTTTACCACGCTTTTGTGGCCCATTAATGGCTGCGCAAATGTCACATTTCTTACACCAGGCCCTCACATCTTCTTTGCAGTTCACCCAGTAGAACCGTTCACGCAGCTTGCCAAGTGTCTTGGTAACACCAAGATGTCTCCGCTGGTTCCATTGTGAACTTCCTCCAAGACTTCTGAGACCCTCTTCTTTGGAATGACGATCTGCCTTCTCTCTTCTTGTCCCTCCGGTCTCTCGATCACACGGCGAAGTAGTCCGTTATCTATTACCAAGGAATTCCACTGGGCCCAGTACGACTTTACGTTCGGCGAATATCTGCAAACTTCTTCCCACGTTGGTCTTTGGCCTGTGTTTTTCCAGTTAATTACTAAACCTAATTCCTGGTCACTGGTTTGGTCATTTGCAAGATCTTCGGGTTGCCAACTATCATTAACCACAGTTGTTCTTAGGAATTTCACTTCTTTCTCTTCTGCTCGGGAACAATGCTTACAGTCCTTAGCGCAAGGTCTTCTGGAAAGTGCGTCGGCATTTCGATGGATTGCCCCAGCTCGATGTTCTGTGTCGAAGTCAAATTCTTGTAATCGTTCAATCCATCTAGCTACCTGCCCTTCAGGATTCTTAAACTGCAACAGCCATTTCAAAGCAGCATGGTCTGTTCTTAACAAGAACTTTCTTCCATAGAGATACTTGTAGAAGTGTTCCACTGCTTTAACTACTGCTAGTAATTCTCGTCTGGTTACACAGTAGTTCCTTTCCGGTTTTGACAAGGTCTTACTAAAATAACCAATGACTTTTTCTTGACCATCCTGGATCTGAGACAGAACAGCGCCTAATGCAACATTGCTAGCGTCGGTATCCAATATAAAGTTTCCGTTGCCAAGAGGGTAGCTAAGTATGGGCGCACTAGTCAGGGCCTTCTTCAATTTTCGGAATGCCTCGTCAGAATCTGAGTCCCAAGAGAAACGCCTCTCGCCTTCGGTAAGTCTGGTCAATGGTTTTGCGATGGTGGCGAAACCCTGTACATAGCGTCGATAGTATGTGCATAGTCCCAAAAGCTTCGTAGTTCATGTTTATCTTTAGGTATCGGCCACTCTTCCACTGTCTTGGTCTTCTGTGGATCTACCGCAACTCCTTGGGAGGAGACTACATGGCCCAAGTAGTGTACCTTTTCTTGACACAGATGACATTTCATGGGGCTAAGTTTCAAACCAGAACTCCCTAGTCGCTTGAACTTCTTCCAAATTCTTCAGATGATGGTCAAAGGATTTCCCAACCACTATGATGTCATCCAGGTACACTAAACAGGTAGTCCAGGATAGTCCCTTTAACACAGACTCCATTAGTCTCTCAAAGGTAGCTGGCGCGTTGCACAATCCAAAAGGCATGACGGTAAATTGCCACAGTCCGGAGCCCACCGAGAACGCTGTCTTCTCTCTGTCTTTCGGCGCCATGTCGACTTGCCAATATCCACTCTTCAGATCTAACGTAGAGAATATCGTTGACCCCGCCAGTGTGTCTAGAGTATCGTCTATCCTCGGCAGGGGATAGCTATCCTTCTTGGTAACATTATTGAGCTGCCGATAATCAACACAGAACCTGGTGGTACCGTCTTTCTTCTTTACTAGTACTACCGGCGATGTCCACGGGCTGTTAGATGGTTCGATGACACCCTCTTCTTTCATTTCTCGAAGGATTTTGTCAGCTTCTTCACGTTTGGCGAGCGGAAGTCTTCTCGGATTTTGTTTGATTGGTCGTGCATCTCCGGTGTCAATTTTATGTTGTACTAAATTGGTACGACCTCTATCTCCTGCTTCTCCTTTATCAAACACGTCTTGATACTTGATTATTAGGTTTCTCAATTTTCTACTATTTTCGGGAGATAATCCTTTAACGTTTACTAACTCCTTCACCATTTTGTCCGGAATTTTTGAAGTCGAAACTTTGGAGGCTTCCACGCTTCGAATGACTGAGGAGACCGAACAACAGTACCCTAACAGGGTTCCCTTCTTCAAGGATACAGAATAATAATTCGTGTTCATTACTCTCACCGGTACAGTCTTCTTCGCTCGTAGCAGGGCTTTTCCAACAGCGATCCCTCGTCCTATTTCGCTGTCATGGTTCCTTGGCTCCAACAGAATAATACTCCCATTATTCATTTTACCTTCCAGGCAACCATCCAAAAATATCTCACAACGCTCAGGGATCGAAACATCTTCTGCTACCACCACGCGAAGCGTCTCCTCACATTTTCGATGTAGAACCACTTCTTCTTCATTTATTTTCAAAATTCCCTGTTTGAAGTTTAGTTCAAAACCTTTAGTGGTCATAATGTCCATTCCGAGAATAAGTTCATCTTCGATACCTGCTACTAATACTGGATGTTCAAAACTGGTGCTCCCAATAACAAAATTAAGGTTTACTTCTCCATGGGCAGCAGCGGAGCCCCCCGTAGCAGTACGTAGTCGCCATTGTGTTGTTTTAACCTTCTTCGATGTTTTAAGAATGTCCGGTCTGATGATAGTTTTCGTCGCACCTGTATCCAACAGCATGGTCCGGAACTCTCCATCAACAAAACCATCCACAAAAATGCTGTTGAATTTGTGTTGTAGCGAGGCGACTTGAGCAGTTTTCGTTGGGGCATGTTGGGTACAGGTCGACGTGTGCCCCTTCATTTCGACCCTTAGTAGTTTTCCGACCTCGACGAAGCCGGTTCTTCGTTCTTCTCCTTACAACGGCTTCGCACGTGTCCCACCTGTCCGCAGTTCCAGCAACGAATCGGTCCCTTCTTGCCCATGTACTGGTCCATTACCTTCCGAACAATCCCTTCCACGGATTCGTCGGAACATTCGTCGATGGCCCGTACTCTTCCTAAAGACCGAGAACTTTGTTTCGCGGCCTCAAATTCTAGGGCACGTGCTAAAGCATCCACCAAGTGCGTTGGGTGGGCTAGGAGAAGTGCTTGTCTTGTCTCGTTGTCACGTAAGCCGTCGGAGAATGCCTGTACTGCCAACCGTTCCATAACATTCTCTGGCGTAGCAGGGTACGCAAGGCGAACGAGGCGGGCTACGTCGGCTTCAAACTCATTTGACTTTTGAATGCGATTTTTTAGCTGGGAATGATAGACATGTTCCAAATGAGCTTGGCCGTACCTCATTTCTAAATGTCGTACCAATTGTTGATAATCTCCCTGTTCCGATGGTGACAGTGTCTGCAGGATATCAGTCGCATCTCCCCGCAGTGCGACAGTCAAAGCGGTAGCCTTTTCAGCGATTGTCCATCCGTTCGCTCTCGCAGCGGCCTCAAACTGGCAAAAATAATTGGCCCAAGCGGTTTTTCCGTCAAACTGTGGAGGTTTTATAACTGATTTTGAGGCATACCAATTTTCGACTAGTTTCGGTCCCTCCGATGTTTCTTGACATTTTGGTGAATTTGCCTTTGCTATTTCTTGTTTTAAAATTTCGATTTTTCTATTTACATCTTCCTCAATCTCTGTTATTTTATTGTTAAAACTTTCTTCCAAAATTACTATTTTATTATTAAAGCTGGCCTGTATATCTTTAGAATTTTCGATGATCTTATCTTCTAATGTATTGATTAAATCCTGGGAATTTTCCATAATTTTATCACTGATTTTCTCTTCTAAAATAAATTCCAAGTCAATTATTTTACTATTCAAATTGTTCAAGTTGTCGTCTAATTTTTGAGAATTCTCTGTCATTCTATTTTCTAATTTTTGTAGGCACGAGTCAAGGTCACCTTCCAACTCAAAGCAAAATGTGTCAGGATCCTCACCTTCCTCCACCAAAACGTCTCTCAGTCTAGCTTGCAAAATGCTTTTCTTTCCATCTGTTTCGCATTCCCTCTCTTCCAGAACGCATTTTAATTCCGACACTTTCAAGTCTTTCAACAATTTTTTCGGAGCCATTGTCTGTCTTTTTATTTTCCTAGTCTATCACACACGCCACACTTGACACCAATTGTTACGTTTTTCGTTGGTTCCGTGTGGATAGAAAGTCACAATTTATTTAAACACAATTTATTTAACACTAATTAACAAAAACAATAACGATAAAAGACTTATAGAACTATTTACAAACGATTTATAACTAAGAATTTATTTTGAATTTTTGGCGCGTCAACTGCACTGGTATATTTATAACTGCCCTCTCTAGGCCACTGCCGCCGGCTTTTATACCGACAGGTAAAAGAAATCTAGAATAGTCCAAAGATCGTTAGGCGCATAGAGAAGGTTTTCGAATGTTCTCGTATGTACTAGTCCATTCTAGTGGGTCTCGATTCTTCTCGAACGAATGAATCATTGCGGTGTCTATGCGATGTTAAGGTCATCCGAGGGCGGGCCATATTGTGAGGTTAGGTCGAGTCCACACCGGCTCGCAACATTATTAAAAAAAAATCTAGGTGGCTGTGTGATACACCTTTTGTAAATTTATCAAAAATTAAAGATTGTAGAGTAAAATACTCGACCGTAATAAAAAGATGCATGTTTAAAATATATTTTAATTATTACAGAATTAAAACTAGATATAAACCTATAATTATGTGACAAAAATTAGCTAGATAAAATCAAATGCTCAAAATGCTTTCTTTCCTGTTAACTGCATAAAATGATTGTCTTTTCAAAAGGATCTTTTCATTTTAAAAGGCATATGTGGAATTGTATCTCGAAAAGCAGCTACAACAATTTCTCTCATGTTGTCGACAATAGTTCATCGAGTTTTGCAAACACTGTCTTTAACATATCACCATAAAAAATCAGACTAGATAAAATCAGGAGCATTTAAGTATTCTATTAATTGGTAAAATGGTAAATGCACGTTGCATTTACCAACTAATAAAATCATATCAATTCTTTCTGATCTAGGATAAGTTTGCATTTTCGGCAAATTTCTGAGAATTTTTTTTTGTTGTAACTGACACGAAATGATAACTAGTTGTTAAAGTTGCACTAATTAGACAGCTATGTTCAAGTAACTTCAGACATATCACAGCCACCTAGATTTTATCAAATAATAAAGATATACTCAGAGCAAATCATGTAAATTAAAATATCTAAGAAAACCTTTGTTTCACGGGTAGGCAACCTTAATAGTATTTTGAAGAGACATGAATTTTCCATTGAATATCGGAATAATATACTGCGTGTGCAATTTAAAATATAAGAATAATATGCTTTTAAAGGTCACCAATGTTCAATATTAATTTTGTCTCACCCTGAATAACTTTTTGGATCAAGTTTTAATTTGATTTAAAGTACAATGGTTAATTTAACTACATACTAACTACATAACTAAAGAGCAATTTTTCAATAAAATGGCAACAAAGAGGGTTGATGTCGTCATGGCAAGTTTCTAGTGACAGTAGCTATTTTCAAAATCGAAATTAGTTTATGGACTTTATTTATTTATAGCAAGTACTTTAATCACTATTTGATTAAAAAAAGTATACCATTAATATTGCAAATTATATTTTATCCTCTCATAGTATATGTCTTTTTAATTTTTTGATTATGTAACGAACTCTTTGTTTACTCACTTGTTTCGTCGAACTGTTTGAAACCATTTTTGCTTTTGATCAATTCGGTGTGAGAAACTATGAAGCTATAAAATTTTGCTTCGGGAGAGTTGAATATCCGGGAAAGTTGAGTTATTGAATGTAATTGCACCCAAGAACGCCCTAATTGCGCTCTCCTTTATGCGTTAACATTTTTTCGGCAATTTTATTAACATTTGAAATTGTCACAGCACAGCACGACGCCGACGCGACGCCTAGTTCGAATTCTTTGTCATTTATTTTTTATTACCCGAAACAGCGTTACATCACACAAACCTGGTACCTGAGTGTTTTATCTCTTTTTTGTCCCAATAACTGCACTAGCAAAAAACTAAAATACTTATATATTATAACAAAACCACGATTTCGATATTATTCTATGCGATCAACATGACATGACGGCGACGTGAAATAGATAGGGATAATTTCTGATTTTTGCCATTGACTCGCTGCGGTAGGAATTTGTTGAAATCAACTGAAATGCACCAAGCCTATACTAATTAATAACTACTATAACATAAATTGGTGCTTAATAAAACGGCGATGGTAAAGTACGTCTGCTGGATCTGTGTCTATGAAAGGAATGCGGAAAACAAACATTTAAATAAACAGCAATATATTTTATACGTCGACTTGACGAGTACGTCACCGCAAATCGCTCCGCCCACTCATTTTATTGGTTTCTTGCAAATTTGTCGAATTTTTATTGATGGAACGCGTCGTCTAATTTTTTACGAAAAACATCGAGAGAATGTCGTTTCCCCTCTCACGGATACCCCATAGCTATAGAACGGACAGACGTACTGTAAATGTTAGAGGTGGGCCAGTCTGCGATTTTTGTGGAGCTGCTACGCTCTGCGACTGCTCCAATAAAAGCACTGTGACAAGTAGCAGCGATTTTTCGGAGCAATTAACCTATAAATTAAAAATGTAGTTTTATAGGTTAATTGCTCCGAAAAATCGCACTCGGTGTTCGGCACCGTTCGTTGCATTTACTAAAAAAGTACAGGACTATAGGTGTGATTATGATAGGCAACATCATCGTCTAGTTTTTATTTATTTATATCGTATGATCGAAAAAACGCGTCAGCGATAGCTATGAAATGAAGATTGCTGGCATTTTATATGTAAAATTTATGGGGAATGTTATCGATTGTCATTTCCAAGCCAACTGGACGCCGTTTTTTATTTCGATCAGTAGTGGCGATTTTAACGTCTGTGCAATCGGGGTAAGTCACCGACGGGCCCCAAGCCTCCCGGGCCCTTGCGAACAAGATTCGAACTTTTCCGAACTACGGGCCCCTAGAGCTCTTAAAATCGCGGCTGTACGGTACTATACTGATGTCTTAGTTTGATAGATGTTGCTATATTTTTTTAGTCTATTCAGAAGAATTTGAGTGTTTCTAAGTACCAAGCACTTTGCTATAAATATCTTAAAGAGTCTGTTCATTTTCACAGAGTGGTGGCCCATGGTAAAAACTTAATGTTATATTCAATTCAAAGTCGAAACTGTCAAAAAAATCTTTATTAGTGACCGGTTTCGGCTATTTAGCCATCATCAGACCTTAAAAATAGATATAAATAATAAAACTTATATGAATGTATAAGATCAAATAAAAGATTTAGGATATACAACAAAACACAGATACAAAATTAACTAACAAATAAACATACTAACAAGTTAAAAATTACCTTTGTCAAAAACATCTGTTTGTGATTAATATATAATACATAAATATCTTATTTAGATTCATGAAAGAAAAAGCGAACGCTGCTACGTTTCCCGTTCCCAAACTCCCAACAGCTCCAGTACACAGAATATACTCAATATACTATGCTCCAGTCGACTGCGACCTGCGACGACTGTGACTGGAACAGTCTGACCGGGCGACGGGGCTAGGAGCATTTTCAGAATTTACACTATTGCCTGCTATTGCTCCTATTGCTACTCACGAGCGCAGATGTCCTAAACTTGTAAACTGCTCCGAAATGTCACTGCGATTTTCTTGGAACTGGAGCAGTCACATACTGCGACGTTCGTGGAGCTGTGACAAAGTAGCGGACTGCGATTTCACAACCCACCTCTAGTAAATGTTTCAGTATGCCTACGCGCACATATTCGCCCTTTTAAAACAGTGCGCGTAGGATGCATCGCGTCTACCATCCTAGCGAGCAGCGCGGCCAGCATCTTGGCGAGCATCGCATCGAGATGCCTCACTATGTTTGCGCCCTTAGATTTTCGAATAGTTTATTGTTTTTTATAAATTTATTATATAAATTTAAAGGACTGCTTCATTTTATATATCTGATGAAAATGTATACGCCAGCTAGTACTTCTACTAATATTCGTTTAGGCTGTTTAAAATAAAATACGATAATTTACCTAATTATGTACCTGTATTTCTTACCCTTTTCTTGCTCTTCTGGTATTTCTTATATCTATAGTATACATTAAAATGTTAAAATCACATATTTTAGGATATTCATGGGTGGTATCAATTAATTATACATACAGTTCAATATCTCAATGTAAGATCGAATTAAGCTATTGACTGATAAGAACGACTTCGATAATCGATTACAACTTTATCTCGAATTAATCCTTGAGTGCAATTACGAAAAAAACAAGATAGATATCTCCAACATGTTATGTTTAAAAAGTAAATATTTAATTAAAACGACTGTAAAGGACGGGTAACATAAATCTATGGTTCACTTGTAATTGACAATGTCACAATGATATAAATACGTATAAGATAGGATTTTTCCTATTCTTAACGTCGAAAGGCAAAAGTCACGTTATACTCTATTAGGTTTGGTTTGATCTCTATACCCAGAAATAAGTGCAGTATAAATAAGTGTAAATTTAAATATTTTTCCTACTCACACTGTGAGCAATGACTCATGACAGTGACACTCATGACAGTGACACTGTACGCGTCAATCCGCAATACACTGTATATGCGGCCACTTCGGTTTATTTTAATCAAAGATCTTAATGCATTTGAACACTTCGCGGTCTTCTCCGCTGTACAGCCCCATGTCGGGCTCAGTGCAGCCAACTATTTAAGTGGCTCCCCACTAAATTATATCCTCGAAATCACCAGAAACTAGTAAAATGCACTATATTCTCATGTGAATCTAACCCGGATATAAAAAAACTAAGTGTTGATTCTTCTTATTGTTACATCGTCACCAAAAGGACGCCGGATTATATCGGACTTCTCCTGGAAGGCTGTTTATGCGACAAGGCGCCGCATTCTATTCTCTTTGGTTTGTCATATTTCTCTAATGCATCTATAAGTGATTTTCCATGATGTTTCACTGACTAACATCCTATGCATAATATATTTTTTATTAAAAACTTGTCCTCCACTATCCCGTTGAAATGACTCTCTAAACTTCTTCTATTCATTGTAGAGGAATAGCGTGTTTTTGACACTATCCACTTTCTTGCAATACACGCACAGGGTTGAGGTGGATCGTGGATCTCTCCCTTTTAGTTTAGTGTTGGTGTCCCTTTATATCTTTGCCTTCCCTCTTCTACAAGTAGATGAATAGGAAGTACCCTGGATATTACATTTAATGCTTCAGCGCAGACTGTTATATGCACTGTAGATCTTGAGGTTCAGTTTACGGTGTATAGCTTTAAGTTTTTGCCTTATATATTCCCGTTATTGAGAAGTGCACTTGTGCGGCATATCACAATTGGGAATGTGCTATACGCAGGCTAGGATTCTTCGTTTAGAAGCAATTGGTCCTCCTATATTAGGTATCAACCTACCCAGTGCGGTCAAAGCTCTTTCCGCCTTTCGTATGACTTTATATGCTCGCCGAATGTAACCTTTGACTCAAGCCAAACTTTAAAGGATTTTGGTATACTTGTACGAGAAGCTCAAACGAAACGTGAGAGAGTTTCATCTTGATGGTTAATAAAACCGCTTCAGTTTTACTTGGTGCTAATTTTAAAACTTTCCGGTCGATCAAGGCAGCCCCTCTTTGTAGTTCTGCATTAATAATACTCATGAGTGTCTTTGGTTGTTACCACCATCGCTACGTCAACGGCAAGGCCGATTAGTGTGACTCCTTCGAGCATAACTGTCCCAGAAGGTCGTTATAGTGAATATTCCAGAGTGTTGGCCACGTTGTTGGTACAAGTACGCCCTGTGGAACTCCTCCAATTACGTTCATCTGGCTTTTTTAGAAGTAACATCTTCAACTAAAATCGTTCTTTCAGAGATCGATGCCACCATATCAGAGACGAACTTATAAGCCACTTCTGCATTTCGTCCAGAATTATCTGCCATGAGGCACTGTTGAACGCATTTTGGACATCTAGAGTAATTACTGCGCACAATTTTCTAATATTTGGCGCATAATCTGCTACTTGTCTGGCAATAAGAAGCATTGGTATGCGAATCAATCGCATGTATTGTAGTCTACCTATTCGAAAACCATATTGCCGCACTGAAAGAGTTCTCACATTTCTCGATTTAGCTTCGTTCGTTTATATTATATGTTTTAGTTTCTTTATTTATTTACATTTATTTATGATATTTTGGTAAAATTCATCTCTCGTGGGGAGATTCTTCACGTAAAAATAAGACTTATTTTTCATATCGACATAGGTTCGATTCTGCTTTGTTTCTTAGCTACAGGGTGTTAAAATCTTAATAATTTTTCTATTTTCTTCCAAGTACTTTTAGTGATTTGAATGAAGTTTTGGGGGTAAAAGTTACTCTCAGTTTTACATATTTTAATGCTAAAAAAGTGTCAATAAATTGATCAGGGACGTGCATATTATGGGTTATCACTGGAATATTTTTCATAAAAAAAACATGTGCGCCACTGACTTTTTACTTTTGATATCAAAATTGTGTAGGCCGTTTAATGCCAATTAAAAGCTATCTCTTGATATTCTGTCGAATTAGGCCTCCTTGATGAGATAAACGCAATTTTATTAATCACAATTAATAAAATAAAAATAAAATTAATAAATTATATATTTTACCTAATTTATTATTAAATATTATTACTATTAGTTATTATTCCTATTCGTCCAACATACATCAATTTCCAATAAAAAAATTATGGCATTTAAGATAATTATAAAAAACCTAATATTAAAAAGTTTTAACATCCTAACTAACTCTAAAACTATGCATTTCCATACCCATGTTTATAGGAACTTTTTTTCATATTTTTTGATGAAGAATCAACGACTACTTATTTAAAACTTTCGCAAGTTAATGATATTAATATTTTTTAAAGGTTAGACTTGGATTAAGGCAAATTAATAAAATTGCGTTTATCTCATCAAGGAGGCTGAAATCGACAAAATATCATGAGACAACTTTTAATCGGTATTAAACTGCTTACACTATTTTGCTAACAAGAGAAAAAATGTCAGTGGCGTAAATGCTTTTTTTAGAAAAATATTCCAGTGATAACCCATATGTACGTCCCTGGTGAATATGTCGACACTTTTTTAGCTTTAAAATATATCGCATTTATAGTTTTACTTTTACCATCAAAATTCCATTCGAAACGCTAAAAGTACTTGGAAGAAAATTATAATAAATCAAAAAAATATTAAGATTTGAACACCCTGTAGCTACTTTAACTTCATATAACTACGAAACAAAGCAGAATCGGACCTATGTTGATATGAAAAATAAATCTTATTTTTACGTGAGGAATCTCCCCACGAGAGATGGCACATGTTTTTTGAAACACCCTGTATAACTATCTTCGTTTTTCGGCATAGCCATTTTTTTTGCTCTCGCTTTTTTTTGCCCTCCCGGAATTTTGCTATAAAAATCTTGTAACCTCTTAACTGTGACACTTGATAACCTACTTCTTGCCTACTTCATTCCAAATTAAGAAAGCTGTAAATATTTACTGACATTTTAAGCACACTAAACTAATTCTTTCTTTATAGTATTGCTAACAATAGCATATTATTAAAAATGTTTTAATCATCCGCTATTGGTACGACTCATTGGTACCGTCATTGTCAGAGAAACGGGCTAGATTCGGACCTAATTTATCACTATAAATGTACTACATTCTGTCTACATAATATGTAGACATTCTCTAAGCACTCCTACAGAATGTCTACATATTAGGATGAAAAACAATCGCTTACCTCTTCTTTTTCTGCAAAAATGCATCAGGATAACAATTAAGCTAATAGTTGCGGCTATGACAACAATGACAGATGCCCAGATGTACCACAAACTGCAAGGTGGGGGTGGCGGTCGTACCGGTGGTGGGGGTGGAGGAGGATCCGGATCGAAAATGGAATGAGATTCGTGGAGATTTCTGTAGTACTGTTCAGTACGGTTTTGAGTTTCTTCAAGTAGTTTTCTTATAAATATGTGTTGAATAGCCATGGTCGGTTCTGTTTTTATTTTTTTTTTAGATTTACTTAGTAGTAACTTCGTAAAGCTATTAAATCTGAAAAATAATCATAAAAAAAATTGTGTGTGCAGTATGAGCGTATATTAGAAGTGAAACTTCTTACTAACAGCTATTAAATTGAAGGATATACCGGGTGTTGCATCGTCGAGCGGGACATAGGAAATCCCATGTAAATTTTAATGGGGTCAATTATTGGCTTCCCTAATTATTTTAGAGAATAATTCTATTTAGGTTTATTGAAGAGCACTAAAACCCACATTCAAAAGAATAACTTTAGATATTTTTGATTAGCCCGTTTACGAGTTATCGCCGATTTCTTTTTAAATATAGTCTGTCCAACGAGAAGATCCTTGACAGTGATAGATGTGTCTGTCATTTTAATTTCAAAGTAGTTTATTTTATTTTACAAAGAAATAAGTTGGTACAACTGGAACGCATAGCAGGAAATATTTAAAATTTGATTGACAAGATGACAAGTGATTACTTCAAAATATTGTGAAAAAAACTGTATAAAACTGAAAAAATGTAATCGAGTTATTTTATTTAATAAAACCGGTATGTGTTAATACAAAACAAACAAGAACAAGACACTACATACCAAAAAATATAAAAAGAACTATTTTTACTTTCAAGCTTTATGAAACTACCCGCATTCATGATTATATTTATCAATATAACTTATGTACAAATACAAATTTGTAATATTCCACAGGAATAAATAAAACAACATAGGTAAATAAAACAAACTATTTTATTAATAATAACACCTACCAAATTTTATACCTTAAAGGTTGATTAATTAACTTTAATCTTAATTTTTTTAAACCAGTACCTTTTGACATTATTTTTCTGCAGTACTAAAATCCATTATTTACCTATCGTGTGATGTCGATATTTTACAGCTACTCCAGTTTTTAGTATGTGTTTAGTTTGATCCTTCTACCATATATGAGATGTACTTATCTACGACGAGATGGTATACAAACTTTAACGATGGCAACTTCATTGGTGTATAAGACTTTCTGCCTGGGTAGCGAGTATTAACCATAAACTGTGCTCTGGGTCTACAGTTAATTTTCACTCGATTTTTCCTCCACTTGACTTCAAAAGACACAAAACACACGTAATACGAATCAAAATGCATCATCTTCCAAAACGCAGGGTATTTAACAAAAGTTGACACAAAATTATAACCTATAATTTGGCAAGACTTTGACAAGTGTCAAAAATGACAAAAATCTAAAGGCGAGTTCATACGCATCGGCGTCCGTTTATCGTTCATCGTTCCGTCAAACCAATAAAATTGAAATACGATCTGTCATTTTTTAAATAAACCAATAAAACTGGTTAAAAACAACAAGACACGACGCATGACGGATTTATATTTAAACCCATCCATAGATAACTTAAAAATTATTAGAAACTTTTTTTAGTAAAATAAATAGATTGGTATGGGACGTCATCTGCTTTTCTTCTGTCATCGTCTGTCGAAATCTTACCTGAGAAAAAAAACAGAGTATATTTCTCCTTTCTTATGGCCCTGTATTTACTTATGAGCACCAGTCAAGGTAAAACATAACTGTCAAATGAAGTTGTCATTTCAGAAACTTATCTATTTAGAGCTTTATTATTATTATTAAAAACTCATACCTACATCGAAAATATTAGCCATGAATTACACTACCGAAGAAAAAGTATTGATGATTAAATGGTATTATCACGGAAATAGTTATCAAAAGGTGTCGGACTCTGTATCCGAATAGACCGATACCTGAAAAATCTACAATCGCAAGGAATATCCAGAAATTTGAGACCACAGGTACCCTAATAAATAACTGCAGAAGTGAGGCAAGGCAGGAACAAAGAGAAGATGCAAGAAATGATACCGACTTGGAAGTTTTATTGTGCGTGGAAGAGTTGATGGAAAGATCAGCACAAGGAAACTTGAGGATGAAATAGAAATAGATGACACTACAGCGTTTCGAATGTAGAAACGACAGAAATACTATTCCTTCAAATATGAAAAGCACCAAGAGCTACGTGATGGGGACGAAATACGGCGGCAGGCGTTTTGTTTTGATATGATGGAAAGAGCAAACACGGATAGTAAATTTTTAAAAAACATATGTTTCACTAACGAATGCACGTTTACCTTAAATAATGAACTCAATATTCAAAATTATCGCTACTGGAACAAAGAAAACCAACACAGGTTTGTCGAAACAAGGACGCAATATCCACAGAAAGTAAATGTTTGGGCAGGGATATTCGGACACAATATTATCGGGTCATTATTTCTTACGCGAAATTTAAATACAGAATATTATTTGGAACTATTCGAAAATCATATTTTACCTGCTTGAAAATCAGGAAGTTTGGTACCAAATGGATGGCTGCCCGACACATAGTACCCTGTTCGGGAATATTTAAACAATAGTTTTAACGGAAACGTTATTAGCCTAAATCATACAGTAAATTGGCCAGCAAGGTCTCCTGATATTTCGCCAAATGATTTCTTTCTCTGGGGCCATTTAAAAAACAGGATATACCAGGATAAAAATACCCAAATCTAGACGAGTTAAAAAATGCTACTTCTGCCGAATGCAATAGAATTTCAGTTTACCAACTAGCGAATGTAAGAAGATAATTTTATGATCGCCTGGGTTATTGTCTAGCAGTCGATGGAGGAATATTTGAACATCTTAAATCCTAAAGTTCTAACAATTTAATAGTACCTAAATTAGTAAGTTATTGAATATTGTAATAATACTATAATTAACTTTGTAATTGATTACTTTATTTTACTTTAATTCATATTAATTTGTATTTATAATCTTTAAGATTTCCGACATAGGAATGAGTTTTCATTAATAATAAAGCACTAAATAGGTAAATTTCTGAAATGACAACTTCATTTGACAGTTATCTTTTACCTTGACTGGTGCTCATAAGTAAATACAGGGCCATAAGAAAGGAGAAATATTTAAAAAGAAATCGGCGATAACTCGTAAACGAGCTAATCAAAAATATCTGAAGTTATTCTTTTGAATGTGGGTTTTAGTGCTCTTCAATGAACCTAAATAGAATTATTCTCTAAAATAATTAGGGAAGCCAATAATTGACCCCATTAAAATTTACATGGGATTTCCTATGTCCCGTCCGACGATGCACTACCCGGTATATTATTTTATTAATAATTTTTATAAACTTCAAAAAAAATAGAGTTAATATAAAACCGTCTGTAGTCTGTTTTTGTTTAAATGTTTTGTTCATTATTTATGTTGGGGATTTATTTTAAAATTATGTAAATCGCTAGGCAACCAGTAAACTTAGAATATGTATTTCTTTTACATAATCGAAATTGTCACTCTAAATCGCTGTCTTTTTTAGACAGATGTCACTTGTCTTGTCATTATTCAATTCATTATTGGAATTCTCAGAATGTCTTTTAACAAAACTTTCATCTTAAAATAAAATTTTAATCAATCACAATTGCTTATCTACATCATTTACCGGATTAATAATACAGAAATTACAGCTCAATTACAAACCACATACCACTTACCGTACAATGCAAAAATCCGTCCTTCTTGACTCTATGCACGTAGTGAGGTCGTTTCTAAATCAATAGTTTGGTTGATGTGTCAATCTTGCTCCTTGGTAGCCGATGACCATCATTCTCGGGAAAAAAAATCCTGTCCTGCTAAAAAAGATAATAATAATAATTAAGAACGGTACAAATTTCTGTGTTGGAACAAACCTATAGTAAACGGGTTTGCGCATTTTAAAATAAAGGTTATTCTAGAACGGTAATTGGGATTGCCGGCATCGGATTTGTACACTTGGACAGTTCTGTTACAATACCAAAATTCACATTTAATTTGAAACGGTTTTTGAACTGATTTTGGAAACAAATTCAAAACCTAATTTTTAATTATTAAAATAGATTAGATATAGGGTGGTCCCAACTGTATTCCGGAAACTTCGGCAGCATATTCTGCAGATAAAAATAAGTCAAAAAGTTCGTATAAACATATGCCCGAAAATGCTTAGATACAGGGTGTAGAAGTTTCATTTTTATTTCGATTTTTTCCAAATAATTTCTGAAGTAACTTTAATATTGGGATGTCTGGAAGTTTTTTTGCACGAGAAATTTGATTTTGATGTCAATATGACTCCTATTTGTAGGGGGCGTCACCTATATGTGTTTTAACTGTTTTGATAGGTAATAACTTTCCGTCCGTACCTGTATAAAACTACTGAGTGAAAAAATACATTTCCGTGATTTTCCGCGTAAAAAATGTCTCTTTGTAAAAATCGCTACGAGCAACCGTTCTCAAGATATTTAGAATGGAAGTAATCAATACATGGCATTACTGACAAAAAATAAACGTGCTGAGTAGATAGTTATTTGACTAAAATTATAAATTTGTGACTTTTTAATTTTTTTAAATTAATCATAATTTTTTCTTCAAGAAAATGATGAGAAAACAGTTTCTGTTAAACTTTTGACACAAAAACATATCAAATTTATGATTTCAGTATAATAACTATTTAGTCAACATGTTTAATTTATGTCAATGATGACAGGTATTGATAACTTCGATTCTAAAGATCTCGAGAACCATTACTCGTGGCGATTTTTACCAAGAGACCTTTTTTTACGTAAAAAACGTAGTAAATATATAATTTTTTACTCAGTAGTTTTATATAAGTACGTACGAAAAGTTATTACTCTTCAAACCAGTTAAAAACTATGTAGGTGGCGTCCTCCACAAGTAGGAGTCATATTGACATCAAAAATCAACATTTTCATGTCAAAAAACTCCCAGACACCAATTTTCATCCACATATTGACGTTACTTCAGAAATTATTTGTACAAAATCGAAATAAAAATGAAACTTCTATGTATCTCTTTAGTTCCGGAGATAATGCATTTTTGGATATACATTTATATGAACTTTTTTACCTATTTTTATCTGTAGAATATGCTGCTGAAGTTTCCGGAATACAGGTCGGACTACCCTGTATTTTCTATATTATTAGATATAGGTAAATTTCGAATTTTCTATTTTATTGGATATATTTACCGATTATTGAATTTATTTGATTTATTTTGCTTTGTTTAACAAAAGTTTCAAATCATCTTCTGTGGTATCAACATACTCAATATCACTGTCCTCTTTGCCACTCATCATATTTGCACAACAACTATTGCAATTCTAAATGGAACACAAAAGTTATCGTTCGCTAAACGATTTTGTCGTTGATGGAACGCATTTTCTCTACTGCGCATAAGCCTAACCGTACCAAGAAAGGTTCTCTGCTACGTTGGAACAAACCTGCTTATGATAATGTCTATTGTGTGTCATATTATTAGGTTTAGTTCTTTGAATAAGAAGACTAAGGAAGGAGCATATCAAAAATCTTAGGTACACCCCGATGGGTCTCAAATATGGCCGACTTAAATTCCGGTTTATCAGTGTCGTTCTAATTTTATTTAAAAAATGTAAAACTATGATGTAGGGTAGACGTGGGGTAGACTCAATAATTTGTTGTTTTATTTTACGTTGTGAATAAATGTTAGTAGTTATTAAAATTGTTATAAAAATATATAATTCTAATAAAAACAGATAAATTATAATAAGTATTTATTACCACAAATCCGATACGCTACTGAAGCAGGTAAGTCAAATTAACGTATCTAAATTCTTTGACATCTAAATCTTTGACAAGTAATAAATAAAAGCTAAAATGCAAGAAAAATATATAATTTAGTTAATTTAAGGGAATTTCATAAATGATCGGTTTCCTACACGTATGTATATTATATAGTCACTTACTAGCGAAAAGTTGTTCCATTATTTCACTCAATTTTTGCCGAGATCTACCGCACGCTACACAACCAACTATTTTAGAGTCTTTTTCGATAAATCGCGATAGTGTCATTGTTAATTTAAGTGCTGCCACAATTTCCATCTAGATTTACTACCTTTATACAACTATCAGTAGTAGAATAAATAATAAATAACATAAAATAAGCTCCGTAAAGACTGACAAATCCACAAAATTTCAAATCAAATTCAAATGTGTCAAATGAATCGTCAAACAGAACTGTCAAGGATCCCCACCCTAGAGTGCTTTTATGGTGCTTTTTCCGCCCACCATGCATGAATACATGGATAGCATTATGCTCATTCCTTAGTCTTCTTATTCAAAGGTTTAGTTGATATATTGACAGACGCCTACTGACGTTTTTATCTAATTTAATGTTTAAGTTGATTGTGTCTAATCAGATTGCAAATACCAATCAAGAGTATATACCCTGATCGTCTTAACAAGTTTTTGCCTGTTCCAAAATGGCTAATTTCGTTTATACTGTTTTCAAATTTCCTTACCGTTTTAGAGAATAATTAAAAAATATGAAAATGTGGTTGAATTTTAAGTTCATATTTTAAACATCGCGTTTCTATGGTAATTCATTTAGTTTTCATCTTTGGTTTTCATTCTTTGAGATGATTATTAATTTTAATTAACGTCATGTTTTTCTGTTTAAAATGATAAGTAGCACAAAATTTATTTAGTTCATTGTAACGGAAAAGAAAAAAAGAGCTATCGTCGGGTTATTGAAGCATTTAACGAAAAATATCATCATTTTTCAGTATCAGGAGTAGCTAAACAAAATATTAATAAAATAGAATTGGAAACTGGTTAAGTAAGGCTAATGAATGAAATATAATTTTGTTGTTTTTTTTAATTCCCGTATTAAACGGTAAACTTCTTTTTAAAAAGTTTTAATCATCTGATAATGATGCTAACATGGTTAGCGAAACGCGCGTCAAGTGTAAAAAGTAAAAGTGTTTTGGTGTATTGTGGCGATTTAGTGTTTTATTTTGCTGTGTAACGCCAAAGGTTCCAACCCCTAACTATAATTCATACTCTACCACATTTAAAATTAGTATCTTTTTCTGTTCTTTTTTGTTTTACACAAATAAGACAATCTATACTCTTTAAATAACTTTGAATCTTGTTAAATAAATTACAGTATATAGGTTACAAGGTATAGGTACTTTAAATTATAATAATAATATTAGAATTTAAAATTCCTTAAGTGTATAAATGGAGGGTTCAGAAGTCATTCAGTGTAATCTACCAATATCACTAATTCTATTGAGATAATGAGGTTTATAAAGCGGATTTAAAAAATGAAAGTCAATTTGTATTAATCTAAGATCCGGGTGAAGCAAAAAATTTTAATTTTTTTAATTTTAAAAAATTATTTGTTTGAAAAAAAAACGTTTGAAAAAAAATAACCTGTTGCCGGGCCCGTATAAAGTATTAGGAACGACTTTGAACCGTGGGAGCCCTTATTTGCGACAACTTTTTTACAGGCATCCTTATGACAACATGCACAGTATAAAAACAGCTTTAATTTGACATATAGACAGAGCTGCAAGCTGACAGAAAACTTAAGTTTTTCTTTGATTTAAATAATTTTAATGACTTAAGTCATTTTAGAGATTTTCAGATTCATTCAGGTCATTTTTCGCAATCTGACTTACGACTGACACTTACTTAAGATTTAAGTCTTTTTCAAAATGATTTGTGATGTAAATCTTTATTCCAAAGTAGAAAAAGATTTAAGTCTTTTTAGGAAAGACTTAAGTCACTAAAAATAGTTAAATATTTTTATAAAAAACTTAAGATTTAAGTCTTAAAGTTTTATAAAAGGCTTACGTCAGATTTTTATATATTTTTATGATAAATTTTTAACAGCAGCATTTTTTTACACCCCTAGTATAGTACACACCTAGTCTTCTTAGTTCCTGAAATACAAGGCGAATTTTAAAATGTTGCATTTTTCGAGCCTCTTCGTATCTTGGTTTTAGTTGCGCCACTGAATTTTACTTGGAAATCTCTATGGAGCTCGATTTTCATCTTTTCGATATGTTCTAATGACCGAGATATGAGGGGAGTCTAAAAATGTAACAATTTCAATTTTGCTCTGTATTTCAGGAACTAAGAGGGCTAGGACTAGGACAAATAATATGTGTGTACCATTTTTAGTTTCATAAAAAAGCAGCATAGTTAAGGTATATATAGCTTTATGTGAAAACCGCATCTTTGTACTTCTGCTCATAAACGAGAAGCCAAACATAACTAAAACACGCGAAAATGGGTCATCCTATACAAAGTACCATACAATTTTATTTCATATAAGTTATGCTTTTAGGTTTATTTTTTATTGTTGATTATATTAGTTACCCTGAAAATAAATCGTTTTGTTTTATTCTCATCTGTATCTACAGTAAATTAATAATATGATAATTTACTTAGTAAGAAAATCACCTCTTATTGGTAATACAAGAAAATTAAGACTAACATTTAAAAAAAAAGTACTTAAATTGAATTCTGGTTGTAATGCCTTGAGGATAATTATATTGATTTAGGTGATTTTACTGACTTAACTTGCAGATCATCATGTTTTAAGTCAAAAATATAGACTTAAGTCATAAAAACCACTTAAATAAAGTTATATTGATTATAAGTCTTTATAAAAATGACTTAACTCGAATTAAAATGACATAAGTCAAACGGCCGTATTCATAGTCGATCGCCAGCCGCCCGTTGGCGGAAGCTTTTCCGAAATTCTTCGTTCTTATTTCAGAGTCAAGCGCTCTCCGAGTAAAGGTTGTCGCCCACTAGAACGCGGCGCGACGCGGCGCGGCGCCATGTGGAAATTTCTTTTGTCTGCTTGCCATGTATTTAAATGGACCAACGCACACTAGAGCGCGCAGCGCAGAAGCGCGCCGCGGGATTTCCGTCAAGAAGTCGGAAGACTTCTCTAGCAACTTTTTTCCGTCTCCCGCGTTTTGACGCGTTGCAGTGTGCGTACTCACAAGGGAAATAATTTTGCATTCGAGTCTTTTCAGTTGGCTTTTTGACTAGGAACTAGTGATACGTATCACTGGTAGAATTGTATTTTTAAAGGTAAATTAGGCAAATCGATTTTCATAAAGGAATATGATAAATTTTATTTATAGTCTTCCCTCACTAGAGACAGATGGACGAAATGCCTTTCTATCAAAGATTTAATATAATTGAGGGGTGTAGAGGCAAAACCGGCAATCTCCACTTTTTAACAAAAGTGACAATCTCCAATTTTTAAATTCTAATTACCTAAATATATAAAAAAGATCAGGGTTTTTTCACCACATAACTAATATACACATCAGAATAAATAAGAATTATCAAAAGTATTAGTAATTTGTCTCTTCTGAAAAAATATGATGAGTAGAGATACTCAGTGTTTTGCTTCTAAAACCCTCAATTGAGGACTGCGTAAAATGTTTCCTTTATATTTTGTAATACTGAAAAAAATGATCTTGTCTTTTATTAAATCTGGAAAAAGATGGTAAAATTCTCCAAACTTCTTTCTTTTTTTTTAATCGTATGAGTCCAAACTTTTCCCTTACCCCCTCTTCCTGTTAGAAGAGCACAAAAAATACGTTTTCGCCGTACTTGAACTCATTGCTTTAAAAACTAAACTACAGTAAGTAAAAAACACTTCGACTATAACTAAATAGCGTTGCCGCGTTTCAAAAGCGCGCTATAGTGGGCGCAGTTCCTTCGCAGCCGGAAAAAATACTCTTCCCAGCGCCGCGCCGCGCAGCGGTCTAGTGGGCGACAACCTTAACGCGTGCCCACATCCATCATATAGAGTAACCGCTCTCTCGCCGGCGGGCGGTTGGATAAGCATTTTTTTTCCGTTTCATAGTCGATCTCCAGGCGAAGAACACTTGCGCAGTTTAAACCCCATCCGGTGATTTTCGGCCGGCGACTGGAGCATGTCCTTACCATCTCTGGGCGGCCCGCCAGTTTAGTCTGGTTTATTTTACTAGTTGAAAGAAGCACAAAACAAACTGAATTAATTATGGATATTTATAATATTGTGACGATTAAATGTACAATTAAATGCAGAAATCGACGAGAACGATGACATACGTATTTTTGAGGCTATTATTCATTATGAATTCCGTCCGTCTATTTGACCATTTAAATGTTTTATCGTTTTGTTTTTGTTATGTTTATAATTTTTTATTTTTCCTATTGTTTTTTCGTTTATTACATTAATTCTCTTTGTAATTTACACAAACTGATGGAAAAAATATACCAAATTCACAAAACATCAGTCATCTACACAAAACAAAAATAGAGTCAATTTAAAAATATTAATTACTTCTACTCTGGTCATATTTTCCCTTAAAATAATTTTAAAATCCTTAGCACAGCACCAATAGGTTAAGGTTAAGGTCTATAAAAAATTATAAACGTAATAAAAACGAATCCATAAAACTTTCAAATAACCAAACAGACCTATGGAATTCCCTATTATGTAAATTATTAACTTAATATCCTTTTTATTATGACCCAAAAATATACCTAGCCAAAAAAATATGTATATAAAAAATTGTAAATCTTTTTACTATAAGTGAAGGATTACGAAGATATTATTCATTACTTTAAAACGAATTATAACAAAATAATGGACACATCAATAAAATATTTAAATTACCCAATATCAATAAAATATTTAAATATTTAGAGAATGTTAAAGTTCGTACAACCGATTTTGTGAAAAAGGAAGAAAACATGTTCCCTGTTGTTAAAACACTCCAACCGAAGTGAAATTTTGTCGGCGAAGCGCCGTCATTTTGAAAGACCGACTATGAAAGAGCTTTTTTTCTCTCCCGATATCGAAGCGCTCGCCGGAGAAATCTTCGGCGAGCGCTTCTTTTCGGCGGGCGGCTGGCGCTCGACTATGAATACGGCCGAAAGACTTAAGCCTTAAATCATTTGAACTTTATGTTTAATTTGACATAGACTTAAATCATTTTGATTTTAGAAATGACTTAAGACTTAAGTCTTTTTAAAACTGACTTGTTTCAGCTGCATATAAATGATCAATAAATTAGTATAATAACAACGATGTATTAACAATCGATAATCACGATTGGTAATTAAAAACTCGTTTTGTGTGAAAAAGTAATTTCATAATTACTATAGGCAGTGGCGCATCTAGAGATTGAGTCCGGAAGGGTAGTGGGCAATATTTAAGTAAATTACTAGATTTAAATTAAATTTACTCTGGAAGATATTGTGATTCTGAAAGAAAATAAACGTTATCCTGGATTTTCTATTTCCATTGGTATTATTAATATTATGCCACATTTTATCGTATTTATAAATTACTTCCATGGGTTCATGGGAGGAGTAATTACCCCCATTACTCCTCCCGTATATGCGCCCCTGGCCAAAGGTAATTACCCTTCTATTACATTTTCCTATTAAATACCTCCGGAGCGGTTACCTAACTGCAGATTGCAGTTATTAAACATTCTAATAAAAATTTCTCCAGTACCATTTGGTAGTTATTACAGTCAAAACTAAAAAAACCCAAACGCAGACATTAAAGGTAAATAATGAAAAAGTTTATTAAAATTTACTTTTAAAATAAGCTTTCGTTTGTTATTAAAGTTTGAAGTAGTTCAGAGTATGAAATAAAAGGGAGCAGAAATTTCTGAAAAGGTGCATAAATATATAATAACTGGCAAATGGCAGTATTGAGGAAAATTTTTATTTTATTATTTTATAAAAAGGTCAATATCATGAACAAATAACTTGCTGAAGAAAAAATAAAATTGTTAAATGTATATATGGCAAAGTTAATTTTGAAAACAGTAATGCTGTGAATATAATAATTCGCCTTACTTCTCTGATATAATTCCCAATATACAGGGTGAGTGTCGCTGAAAAGCTTAAAAAATGGCGTTTTTTATGAAGTCATGGCCAACTATGGTTTCCATTTAAAAAAACATATGTTTGTGTCAAATATCAAAAATGACAGGTTTTACATTAACTACAACTTTTATCTGAAAACTTTTTGTCTAAAATCGAGTCTAAAATAAACTATAATGAAATTAGGGAACATTTTTAAAATAGCCAAAATTTGTTTTTTTCAAAATATCTAGGAAACCATAAACTTTTTCAAAAATCCGAATGGCGCATATATTTTTCCTCACAAAACTGCAATTCTTTCCAACTTTCTAGCTCCAGTAGTTTCCATAGAGAACATCGTAGAAAACTCACCCTGTTATAATAAATATTTTAATTTCACCAAAAAATGCTCATATCTACAACATATTAATCAATAAAATTATATAAGGATTCTTGCCATTTAACTGCTAATATAGAAATTTAATTCTACGCTGTGTTTGTCATAATGCGGATCAACCTGCTCTCACTACCGGTTTCGGAGCCCTACTCCATCATCAGGTGAACTTGGGAGATCCACAAAATGACAACCACAGCGCAGAGATAGTTAATTCCGACTTGTCGGAAAGTATCGGTTAGATATTAAGTCCCGAACGGGAGATAGCGGCCTGCGTGCAATGGTAGTACTTTCGTACCACCGAGGCGCAACTATCGATAGTAAAAGGATGGTAAAAGGCTTTTTTTTCAGGCAAGCCAAATTATAAAATATAATTTATATAATTTTATTATATACCTCTACTGCAAGAAATTTGTTTTCTATTTTATAATTTGGCTTGCCTGAAAAAAAAGCCTTTTACCATCCTTTTACTATCGATAGTGCGCCTCGGTGGTACGAAAGTACTACCATTACCATTGCACGCAGGCCGCTATCTCCCGTTCGGGACTTAATATCTAACCGATACTTTCCGACAAGTCGGAATTAACTATCTCTGCGCTGTGGTTGTCATTTTGTGGATCTCCCAAGCTCCCCTGATGATGGAGTAGGGCTCGGAAACCGGTAGTGAGAGCAGGTTGATCCGCATTATGACAAACACAGCGCAGAATTAAATTTCTATATTAGCAGTTAAGTGGCAAGAATCCTTATATAATTTTATTATATACCTCTATTGCAAGAAATTTGTTTTCTATATTAATCAATGTTATAATGTTGTTATGCTGTGTAATATTTTTGTAACTACTTCGAGTTAGGGTATACCGGGTGTGTCTCAAAAGTGACTCACCCTTATAACTTTTTATATTTTTTCAGATAAAAAACGAGATTTGGTATGTTAGTATATGACATAAATTAGGATTAATTGACGCTTTCAATTGTTTTTGGTCATTTCCGGTTTCACCGGAAATGGCTACAACTTTTGATTTTTAAATGGAACCATCGGTACGTTCTACTTTATTCCATAGAAAATTACTCTGAACAGAATGACATATCGTATGTCAACATTTGACATCTTCGCTTTAAAAAAAATCGATTTTTAAATTTCAATCTAGAGTGCCATTGGCTGTGTAAAAAATACTCATTTTTAATCAAACAGCCTTGGAAAAATAGATTTGACCGTAGATGTGACCGTGTAACTGAAAATGACCAAAAACAATTAAATACGTCAATCTATTATAATTTATGTCAGATACTAATATACCAAATCTAGTTTTTTCATCTAAAAAAATAAAAAAGTTATAGTGGTGAGCCACTTTTGAGACGCAACCGATATTTGTGATACAAAGAAAAACACTATCTCAAAAAACCACTCGGTATATGATATGACATGAAGTTATTCTTGCAGATCTACGAAGCTAAACAAATCCCATGTACATTGACAAACAAAATATTTTTAGAATGTGCGCTACTAATTCCAGCATATTTTAGTAAAGGGATTGAAGTGAGTCTCAAACTCAAAAATCTCATATAAAGCGTCATCGGAACAACACTAAAAGATTCATTTTACTTCAATAAATTAAAATCTATATACTTAACGACTAATCTAAATATACCATGTGTAGGTATTAATATCTTTTTCGAGACGAAGAATTCTGTTGACCTACTTCAGTGACGTAAGTAGAGGGAGATGGCCGATTAGCATATTTGAAAAAAGAATTTTTTGCAGATAGTTTGGTACCACATTCTTGCTATTTCGAATCAAATTTTCGTTATGAAAACAACCATGTAGAGTGTCATGGATTGAAGTTTACAATACCATTTTCTTTAAAAATAACTTTTACTCAATATAGAAATGTTATTAGCCAGTCATCTTTAGTTATTCGCCAGTCACCTTTCACGCCGTTTTTTTTTGTCGATCGTATGGTACAACTAATACATTGAACAAGATTATACTAAATAAAGAATATGATATTTAGGTTTTAATTATTTTTTATTAAACTACAGAAATGAGAAAAAGAAGAAAAAAGTAGTAAGAACTATAAATAGCATCACTACTGATAATAGCAATTTTATCAAAGATCACTACTCATTTAGAAGAGTTTGATTTCGACCACTAGAAAGTATCAAAAGACTTTCGCACGTCACAAAAAATGATTTTTTAATTATTGTTATTGAGTCTCAAAAATACCGAAAGTACTAGGAATTTGAGTGCCGAGTTCCGGTATGGCTCAAAAGAACCAGGAAATCCCGATCCTAAAAGTACTACTGTATATATAGATAGATTCAAATAAGTTATTATATTTCATACCTCATTCTTAATAATTCATACTCATGCCTATATTTATACCTATAAGATTTCATTTCAAGAAAGTTTTTAATTTTATCAATAATCTGATTTACCCGTATCTATATATGTTTTATCAAATGAAATTGTTTATATTTTTATGGCGACAATTATATAAAAATTACTCCCGGAATAATATGTATATTTATAGACACTTATTACATGTCGATATATGTAGTATAATTAATAGATGGATAAAAAGAAGGTTAATTTTAAAAATATTTCAGCAATATTTGTAACGACAATTAGACAATCACTAACATTACACCAAAAAACTTTTTGATACTTTACAGGTACGTTTCGAAATATTAAAGTAATAAACATAATAAACAAATATTATATGAGACTAACCTTTTCTCAAAAAACTTATTCTAAACAGTCCCATAAACCGTTTACTACATCACGTACGTATTCCTATTCGCGAGAATTCTTAAACTTTACCACTGTTGTCTTCTTCGGATATACAGCGTATATGCAATTATTTCAGCATATTTGATAGCTTGCCAATATAATCCAACTAAACAAACCTACTAAAATGGGATATTATCAAGACCCGACTCATATACAGACGTAAAACAATAATAATAGCTTTTAGTAATCTATCTGTTAATACGGTGTTTAATATGGTGTCGTCCGTAATCGCTTTTGATACAAGTCTTAAAGATAATGTCAAGTAGACTAGAGTACGTTTGAGTTAATAATGGCACGATAATGTTACAATCTAATCAAGTGTTAAGTATTAGAATAAACACGAAAGATCATAAAACGGCGAGAAAAGCAACTATATAAAAGTATAATAAAAAGTTTATTTGCTCTATTGTACAGATCGTTTGAGAGATGTTCTGAACAATTTTAGTAGAAACTTTTAATACATTTAGTTTGGAAATATATGATGCCCGCCTTTGGACGTTTACGGTTAACGCTTTGTCCAACGTGGGCGACAAAAGCGAGCGGGCGACACGTGCGACAACAGAGGGCGATGAGCGCGACTCCCGCAACATGTTTCAATTGCTTGCGATGCCGCTTCAGTCGCGCGACTCTCCTACCTAGGACAACTTCGTAAAGGTACGTGCACACTGACCAGCGCCGCACTCGCCGCACGAATCGCACTTTTTTTTCTTGCCGCGCACACTGAGCCGTACCGAACGCGCCGCATTAAGCTCGGCGCACACTGAATAGGTATCGGCGAGAGCGAGCGACACGTAATTTTCAGTTTAGGTTGAAATAAATGTAAGGCCGCGCACCGCATTAGATCGGTGCGCTCGGTGCGCTTCGAGCTATCGGCGGTACTCGCGCCATCAGGCGAAATCAGAGAATGCATGGGAGGGGGCGAATAGTCTACTCCGAGCGACTGTTTTTAGTGGAGCGGTTTTGCATTAAACATGTCCGATGAATTATTAATCGAAAGTGTACGAGGCCATATCATACTTAATATGCGGTTTTTTATAAAAATTTCTTACAAGCACGTAACCTATATTGTTTACTACACTTATTCAATAACTGACTTAGAAAACCTTCCGATTAAACCCATTTATTTCTCATCTCGTTTTGATTATCTCACATTATTTTGAAAATCGAATTTAAATATCGTCAAAAAACTTATCATGTTTTGACGTTAGTAATAACAGCTGATAAATAGTCATCCTATGTTACTATGTTGATCGCTCCGTAAAAGGTACAAATAGAGAAAATAATATTTACGTTTGAATAAAATATTTGTACATATATCTACCGTATGATAGAAAAAAACGGTGTCCAGTTGGATGGGAAATGACGATTGATGACATTTCCTATATAAATTTACATATAAAATGGCACCGACCTTCATCTCATGGTCATCGCTGATGCCGTTCCTTTTCGATAATACGGTACTATAAAAACTATTTATATTTTTTCTTTTTTCAATTTTCTTTGACTTTTTTATTATATTTTAAGTTTTTAAAATCTTGGTTTTAAGTCAGTAGTGCATGAATAAAACGAAACTTGTGTTTACATTTGGTTTAATGATTGACGTTTCGACTAATTTTAATTCGGTCTTAGAATCTATAATATAAAATACAATTTTATCACTAACAATGTGTTTAATATATATTTTTTTCTTACCACAAACGTAGAAAATTATTTATACGTATATTATAGATTCTGAAGAAGACCGAATTAAAATTGGTCGAAACGTCAATCATTAAACAAAATGTAAACACAAGTTTCCTTTTATTTACTACTGACTTAAAACAAAGATTTTAAAAACTTAAAATAAAAGCTATATATAAATGTTTGTAATGACACTTATTTAGATTAAAAAACTAAAAATAGAAGTTTTATTTGACTATTTTTCATATCTAGCTTTGTTTTTAAAGAACACATTAAACCCTTTTGAGTTATACCAAATTTGTTAAAATCGGTCAAGCTAAGAGTCATGTAGTATATTTTATCCCCATCTTCCACTCTTTTTCACTAATTTTATGTGGTTTGTTAAGATCTAAATATGTTAATGTGTGTTTGGTTAAGATCTAAATAATATCAATTTCCATCATAAAGCACAAAATATAAAAAGTTGCATAAAAATATAAATAGTAATAATACTTTATAATTTTTTGAAATGCCGAATGAATTTGACTAAATTTGAATAAACTTCTCCTCGTCTATGCTCAAATTTATGCTGGTGACGTACTCTCGACCGTCGATCGTGCGACTCCAGTGCGCGGCTACAATCGACATTCCGACCGGTCGTGCCGCTCGCGCCTCTCGCACCGCTCGCTCTCGCCGATACCTATTCAGTGCGCGCGGAGCTTTATTCGCTATTTTGTTTCTTTTTGTTCCTACTACACCCGTATTTGCCAATCGAATTTCTCATCAGTCGCTTCCAGAGTCCTGTCTGCGGTAATAAGCGTGTTTTTAATATTTCTCGAAAATGAATGATATCGAACAAGAAATAATTATAAGCTCCTTGCTAATAGAAGAAGAAGAAATCACGAGAAAGAATCGAAAGTTATAGGTTCACAATATTTGCAAAAATCCACATTATTTCCATATTTAATTGGGGATGAACTAAATTTTTTTCACCATGAGCCATGAAAAATTTGCGAACTGTCTTAGCATATTGAATTTCTAATCTCCTCTTCGGCTACCACGTAGAGTGGAAGGAATTGAGTGTGACGTCAGCAGCACTAGTCGCATTTATCGAAAATCATTCTAGCCCAACAATGCTGGCCGCATTTTTGTCCATGCGATTCGTGCGGCTCTGGCTACTGTGGGCTAGTGATGGGAATACCGATTCCACATGAGTCGCGTTACAGTAGCGACCGTTCCAGAAAAATACCGCGACAAAATAACGCTATTTTGTAATCGAGGTTTCGATTTCCACAGTGTCGCGGTCCTCGCTTATGCAGTATTTCTGGTATTAGTTACCTACTCCCAACTAGTGTTGTCAGGTTCTTAAAATTGTACCTGCTGTTACAACCATTCGTGCCATGAACTTAGGTACAACTGTTATTGGAGATGGAGAATTACCCTCTATAAAACCGTCCCAGATACTGGCTTTTGTCAAAGCCCTGGGACTGTATGATGAGTTATAACTCAAGAAACGGGGAGACAATAGGTCTGTAAAGTCGTAGTGATTAACCCCACTCCCACTCACTTACATTCTACCACCCCAAAATACATTTTGCTGAAATTTATTGACTTTTCCACCACCTTTTTTCACAAACTGCAACTACTCCCAACCTTGCCGTTATCTTTGTGCCTGTGTAAATTCATAAACAATTTGATAGACAAATTTGTAAACAATACAGGATGACTAGTAGAATTTATGACAGTGGCAATACGTTAGGTTTCAATTTTATTTATTCCCTAAACTGACGTTGTTTTTATTATTTAAGCACGAATAGAATTGACTTCAATTCAATACTTTTTATTCGCCATCTAATCAGAGTGAATGATATGGAATTGGTATATATGCATTGGTATTCAATACTTTTTATTCGCCATATTTTATCGCACCTTACCTAAGACGTATACAACGTATACGAGCTATCTCTCAAAGAGAAAGCTGCAGATTACTGAGAATTCCGAAATAGACGTGATATGTGGAGTTCCGCAGGGTCTGTGCAGGGCCTCTGCTCGGCTCTGTCCTCTGGAATTTGTATTACTACGACGTACTTAGACTAGAAATGCAAAAGAACGTGAAATTAGTAGCATATACCGATGACCTTGCATAGCACTCCTGCTGTAACCTTTTGTGTCATATAGTTAGTGCAAAAACAAAAGGACAGGTGGTAGCAGATGCAAATATTGCTATAGGAAGAATTGCGGAGTGGATGTACGTAAAAAAATTAGAGCTTGCACCAGAAGAACTGTTTAGTGCTGTAACCCACACAATTTTGCTTTACATAGCACTTGTCTGGCAGAAAACTTTAAAATGTGAGAAATACAAACAGCTGTATCACAAAATTTCAGAGGAAGGTTGCTGTGCGAATATGCAGTTCCTACTGCACAATTTCTACAAATGCCCTGAAGATTATTTCAGGAACCATACCAATTGAATTATACGCAGGTGAGCGAGGCAGAGCATGGAGAAGGAACAAGAGGGGAAAGTTGGAAGAAAGGGAATTTACTTTAGATCTATGGCAGGAGAGTTGGGAGATGGAAACGCATGTGGGGCAATGGACCAAGGTTTGACACTTGATAAATAAGACTGCTGGATCAAAAGAACACATGGCGAGGTTAATTTAACGTCTTCACAAAAATCCTATCAGGCTATGGGTACTTTGAAGCACATTTCTATCGGTTCAAATTAACCAACACACCAAGATGTTACTACTGCGACCACGTGGATAATGTGGAGCACACCTTTTTTGGGTGCCCGCAGTGGAGCGACGAACTAAGGTCTCTCGAGCATCTTGGAGGGGGGGGAGACTGACAACGGACAGCATTGTCCCCCGTATACTGGAATCTGTAGTGAAGAGAATCTGTGCTGGCCTGGAGCGCCGAATGTGAGGGTTGCGAGGATTTTAAAAGGGCCAAAAAAGAGCAGAGAAAATACTTGCAACAATCAGGAAAGAAGGGTTATTCTGTAACTGAAACGGTAAATAGACAATGCTGAGGGTGCTGAAGTAGTATCGAATGGGTGGTTCCATCGCTCTTCTATCAGCAGTTGGTTTTCGCAAAGTGTTTTTTTAGTGGGTAAAAATCCACCTGCTGTGGGTAAAAAACCACACTACCTGAACCTAACAACCCACAGAGTCCTTTGAAGATTTTTCCCCTTTGCAGCAAAAAAAAACTATCTTACTATCACTGCCTCCGATCTTTTCTATAAATTAATATGCCCTCTTATATTGAATATATAGCTTGTCACAGCTGGTCATCGGCGTAGTCATTACGTAGTACCAATTTAAAATATAATCTGACTATTCATGGCGATGCCCGCGATGGACCTAATCTTCAGGTGCCCGCATCTGTTTAAGTCGACCTAGTTGTTATTTTAAAGGTTTAATAATTAATATTGTTTATTTAAAAAAAACTGCATCGACGTGTGAAAGAACTCAGTCAATAATTATTAACATTTTAGTTAACATATTTTTTTCTAAATTGATATAAACCTAAGTCCACTTTGGGTGTTGATAATATATTTTACCATTAATTTTGTAATTTGTATTTTCAGTCAGTCCTGCAATAAAGTATTAAAAATGTCATTGCAGCCTTAAGATAACTACTCTGTTCTATTACCTCAGTTTTTTTAGTATTATACACTCAGATGCAAAAAAAAACGCAACGGAGAAATTTTTGGTCAAATTTAAAGTGTTATATTTTTGTTATTTTTTGGAACAGGGTTAATCGATGGGTTGTTTTTTACCTTAAATTTAAATCACCCTATGTAATAATTTTGTGTGTAAATTTTGTTAAAATATAATTTTACGGTCAGAACCATGACTCCTGAGTATTTTGTTTTTTGATTCATGTTACATGCTTTGGTTAATTTTTAAGAGCAAAATAAATCGATCACGATCAATTTGCAATTTTTCAATTATCATTACTTTTTGATGTAATTTTTTAATATGATGGGATGGTTTTGGTGACTATTGTCGTAACGTCATATTGCGCTGCATTGGATACTCTATACTAAATTTCAAAAACGTTAAAAACTAACAACACAGTCCAAGATTTAATAAACATTAATAACGATAACAGAACTAATGATATTAAAGAAAAAATCTGTAATACTCAAGTACACAAACAGAAAACAAAAATTGTAAAAAATACCCTAATACTTTATATTACCTTCCTTGGCTGCTATAACTGCCTGTATATGACCGTGCATACTGTCATTGAAGCTGCATATATCATATTGCTTTATGTTTTCCTATTCTTCTTTAAGGACCACGTGAAGATCATTTAATGAAGCTGGTAACGTTTCGCGACCTCTAACCCTTTTACCAAACATTTCCCAAACGTCGAACATATTGGGCAGTTCGTAGTAGTATATAGTTCGCAATAATCACCAAAGTCGCCTTGTCATATTCAAAAATAACTTCAAAAAGAAATGATAATTGAAAAAAATTGCAAATTGTTAGTGGCAAGTTCATTTTGCTCTTAAAAATTAACCAAAATATGTATTGACATGATCCAAAAAACAAAATGCTCGGGAGACATGGTTCTGACCGTAATATTATAATTTAGGAAAATTGACACTCGAAATTATTGCACAGGGTGTATTAAAGTTAGGGTAAAAAACAACCCCTCGAGTAACCCTGTATAATACGCCAATTACTAAAGTTTATACAAAAACTGAGTATACGAATTACAGTTGATATATTTATATACAGCTTGCTAAAAAAATCATAAAAATAGGGCTAAAAATAATAAAAATATAATACTTTAAATTTGATTAAAATTTTCTACGTTGCGTTTTTTTGCATCTGTGTGTATATTCTGTCATACAATATATAGACATTATTTTATCCACATTCTTAAAATAAAATATAGCTGAACTATATACTAATATTATGGACGTAGATATGTTTTTCAGTCACGGTTCCAGTCAAGCGCACTTACAAGTTATTGTCTATGTTCCTATACAAATAATAGATATAGAGGACCCTTACTGTATAAAACGAAAGTTCCTAACATAAGTATACAAAACGGATATATACAGAAAAAAACTTGTTTATTTACAAGTATCTATAATTTTATATGGTTATGTATTTTATTGAATTATAACGATTTTTTTCGCCACACGCTTTTACATACATATGTCTATTCAAACAACCTTTTTTTAAAAAAATTGTAGATATTATTTATGCCACACATCCTAAATATATTAATCAAACAAGGCAACTTTTTTACTAATACCCAATTTTATTATACTTTTGTCACATCCATGATAGCACATCCCGTTATAATAAGTACGCGGAAAACAATGATTAGATATATTCATAAAAAAATTATGTCTTTTATGTGGGCCCATATATCTATTATAAGATTGTAAATTATATGAACGATCAAATTAATCTGAGGTGGTTAGAAAATAACATGTCTAATCTTGACATCCTTTACAACTTTTATTATATATTTATACAGTGCGGGTTACGGTTACTTTTTTGTGTTTCATAGTTGTACTTGAATTGAAATTTTCAATAAAACATAAATAAATTATTTTTATAGTACCCAGTATTTACTCTAAATTATTTCCGCTAATATACCGTATGATGAAAAAAAGGTGGCTGGGGAATGAAAATCGATGATAATTTTGGCGAGGTCAGTCTTTAGACATTATTTACTTAAAATTGTTATAAAACTTGTCACAAATTAACCCTAATTACAGAAAGATTAAAAAAGGATAGAACGTTTCCAGACACACAAATCTATGTTCAAAAAAATTTTTTTTCGAATTTTATACTACACCATTTTACAGTACATTGTTTTATAAGGAGTAAAAATGATATTTTTTGTGGCGATGCTGTACGTTTGGCCGACATACAGCACAAAAAGTCATTTTAACTCTGAATAGAACATACTATTTTTTCAATCTAACCAACTTAATCAAACGCCAAAAATAAATTTTTAAACAATTTCAAACGTTACAAATAATATAAAAATATTTAGTAACACTATA
This sequence comes from Sitophilus oryzae, assembly GCF_002938485.1. Lineage (NCBI taxonomy): Eukaryota > Metazoa > Arthropoda > Insecta > Coleoptera > Curculionidae > Sitophilus > Sitophilus oryzae. Next base: position 205,565 of record NW_022146611.1, on the reverse strand, counting down.
ATATTGAGAAACTACGGTTACCCTCTTTGAATTTGATACTTTATGTCAGTTTAATCAGAGGTGTAATCTTAGATCATATATAGGTACTTCATGGATAAGTTAATCACTATGGAAACTGTCGCAAACATATCAAAGACTTCCATTTATCTTCTTTTTTTGTTGCACACGTGGTGCTTCTACTCTATCTATCCTGGTCGAGAACCTATCGTCCACGCGCCAAATTTGAACATTAAATTTAAAAATTTAATTTGTAAAATGCATATATTTTAACAATAAATTGAATGTTTACTGTCACAAAAACTAAATTATATAAAAAATACATTTAGCCACTCGGTACGAATATTAATATTCTTAGGAAATCTAACCAGAAAGTATGCATGTGGTTTAATATAAATAAAAGAACAACTGAATACTTTACTTGCCTATGAAACGATAATTCGGGTACCTTTAAGTTAGTACTTTGACACACCAAACACTTTCTAGTCATTTTTACGAGTATTTAGAAAGTCCAACGAAAAAAAAAATAGAAATATAATTGCACAAACTTAAAATTAACTTCTCACTTGCATTCTTAGCTATATAAAAGCGGTCGATAAAAGATAATTAATACAATTTTTAAAATAAAAAACAAGCGTCGTTATACAATGGAAATAAGATTATGACAATATGATGACAATGAAAAGTTGGTTTCCGTAACAAGTGTATAATTTGTACTTTCTAAACCGTATAAAATTGTGATTATTTTGGAAATACGTGCAACTTTTAATGCGCATGGGGGCGCAAAGTAAGGTCCTCAGAAAAGATAAACCTATTGAACGTTTCATAACTGCAATAAAGAAGGTTTGAAAATGGTATGTCGTAATGTTGGAGACATATTTTTTAATGCTAAACTTATGGCGTTGGTTTATCCACGTAAATAAACATGATCTAGAGGTGTAATAATATATCTTCGTATTTTTATGCTTAGGCGTAAAAGTGTTTTACTGTTTAGGCGTTAAAATGACTTCTGTATATTGTCAACAACGGCGCAAAAACTAATACTTTTTCACGTTTGAAAAAAAAATAGTTTCCAATTTTCTCGTTTACTGTCACTCCCCTGAAGACAAGTAAGGGCCAAGTAAGTGACGTCTAGGGCTTAACTTCGCCCTAACTTACTTTATAATTCTATTCTCCAGCCGTCTTTGACGCCGTTTTTTTTTCGATCGTATGTTATAAGTATATAATTATGAAATATTAATACACCAATTAATAATATAGGTACTTACTGTACTATTTTGATATGCTAAAAATAAAAATTAACCCTAGGAAAATTACTTGTAATTTGTAATGTTTCTAATTTGAGTAATTACTTTATTATTTAATTATTAGCGATACCACCGGATGGAAGGTAGGTGTATTATAAAAAAAATGTAACATACGATGGAAAAAAAGGCTACAAAATGGGAAATGACAATCGATGATACTTTTGTCGTAAGGTTTGACTTAGACATTCACAATTCTTAATGGCGCTTACTACCAGTTGGCCTTAGGAAGAGTATAATTTATTTTTTTATTGAGTAAAAATGATTTTAAATGGTGCGTAGTTTAAAATAAGAGAAAAAATATTTTTTTGAAATAGATTTGTATATATCGTAACACGGGGTATTATGTGTAACACTCAATGCTTTTTTAATATTTCTATAATTAATGCGGCAACGGCCTAACTACGTCGAAACACCGGTTCCCATTAGAACACCGAAGTTAAGCGTCGTAAGGCGATACTAGTCGATGGACGGGTGACCGGTTAGAAACTCTGTATCGTGCTGTTGTCCAATTAAGGCAAAAGTGTAAAATCTATTGACACACACTGCTCATTCACGCCGGTTCGAGGCCGGACGAGATCTGATATCTCGTGAATAAGAGTCGATTTAGACACTTGCCAAGTCGGTAGGCCATTGACCATGATATGGCCGAGGACCGCGGTTCGGATACCGCGTAAACAATGTAGGCCCCGTCCAGATTAGCCCTGACAGCAAAAAGGAGACGTTAACTTCAAATCTTTACTTTACTTTTATAATTATTGTAATTTTTGACAAGTTTTATGTAAATTTTCAATAAATGACGTCTAGAGAGTGACCACACTGAAAAAAATATATTGTTCATAATATTAATGAACACTGATTATTAACTGTTGTTTCATTGGGACAATGATTTTTTTCATTAATATAATGATTTGTTAATCATAGATCGATGTCCGATTTATTAATACTATGAATCTAATTTCATCAATATAATGAAAATCTGGTTATTAAATTAATGTAAGATTTTCATTAATATAATGAACGCGTTCATTGTCCCAATGAACGCGTTCTTAATTTTAGTGCTGAAACTTTAATAAACACATATTCATTATATTAATACAATGTAATAAATTTCATTGTATTAATAATACGGTTGATCATTAATATAAGGATTTAGGTACATTATGTTAACGAAATCTGTTCATTGTACCAATGAATGTCTTCTTCAAATTAATGAACACTGTTCATTGATTTAATGAACTTAAAGTTTATAGAGATAATGAATTACGTTTCATTGTGCCAATGAAATTGTTCATCGGCTCAAAATTAATGATTTAATTCATTATATTAATGAACTTTTTCATTATATTTATGTCGACTTTTGGTTCAGTGCACGCGTAAATTTTTATAGAGCATTCTCCAACCGTCTTTCACGCCTTTTTTTTTCATTATACGTATTTCCATTTTACTGTATAATATATTATATGTGTAATAATGACTTAATATTGACATTTTTTATATTGTAAATAGCTATGTTGTGTCCAGTTAGTCAACAAATCACCAATAAAAATCTTATTCTAATAATTTAATCTACTACAATGTCATATTGCAATTTAAAGTGCATCCACCCATGTCTTTTTCGTTACATTCTAAAACCTTAGACACTTTGTTTTCTTATAAAGGGTGTCCGATTTTGATATGTTTTATGAGGTTTCCCACTTATGAGAGGAGATAAACAGTTGTGGTTTTTGCAATAGTTAGCTACGTTTAGGTGAAACAAAAGATCTTACCTACATTTGTCAGAGCCCTTTTAGTTTCGGAGCTCCAGGATGGCTTTGATAGATTGTTTGAGAGTCCTTTGTATTTTTTTGTTAGTAAATGAAATTTGCAAATACATATTTGGAACATCTAACGCTTTGATAATAATTGGCATACAGTATGTCCCCGGATTTTCTTTACACGAGGAAAAACTTTTTTATTATTGACATTATGAGAAAAATATATTTTTTATAAAAAAATTTGTTTGTTCTAAAATGGTTAATCCTTTTCGTACTTTTCCAAATTTCTATACCGTTTTAGAGAAAATTAAGAAAAACATGAAAATATGTCTGAATTTTTTATAATAGATAAGTCCTAAAAATAAAAATGCGTTCCTATGGTAATATCGGTTCGATTCCATTCTTTGATAGATGGATATTATTAATTTTGATTAACGTCATATTCTATGCTCTTGTTAAAGTACCATATTTTCCGATAACTATCATCGCCCTTTCCGTAACATTGAACTAAATAAATTTTGTGCTTCTTTAACGTTTTAAAACAATAAAAAATATTCTATAAATAACAATCTATCAATGAATGAAAACGAAGTTATATTACCATAGAAACGCGTTTTGATTTTTAGGACTTTTTTAGTCCTAATCCATATTTTTATGTTTTTCTTAATTTTCTCTAAAACAGTATGGAAATTTAGAAAATTATAAACGGGATTAACCATTTTAGAACAAGCTAAAATTTTTATGAAGAATGACTTTTTCTCAAAATGTCAATAATAAAAAAGTGTTTCCTCTTGTAAAGACAATCCGGGGACATACTGTATATTTCCTACAAAAAGATCTAAACGACATCGAACTGTAAATGGTATAAAAATTAGAGATGAGCAAAAAATCACAGACTGCGATTCAATCGCAACGATTTTAAAATCGCAATCGCAGCCTGCGATTGGCTCTCATAGGAAACTGCGATTACGATTTCTTCTATTTCCGAGTTTTAATTTAGGCAACCAGTATTACTATAGTTGCGATTGTGATTGTGTAAACTGGGACCGTGATTTCTATCTGCGATCTGCGAATTTTTAGGAGTTGCGATTTGCAATATTGTAGCGAATGTAATTTTGTGATCTATTAAAGCATTTATAGTAAACTGCGATTGATTTTTTTGTCTGATATTATTTATTTTGAGAAGGTATTACTTTTCTAGGGCCAAGATCATAATATACCGAGTGTTTCTCAAGAGTGGTTCGCCCCTATAACGTTTTTATTGTCCCTCATAAAAAAACGAGATTTGGTATGTTAATATATGACATAAATTAGGATTCATTGACGCATTCAATTATTTTGGGCACTTCCTGTTTCACCGGAAATTACTACAACTTTTGATTTTTAAATGGCACCCTCGGTATTTTTTTTGAACATTTTTCGATAGAAAATGACACTCTGAATAGAATGACATATTATATGTCAACTTTTAACATTTTCACTTAAAAAAATCGTATTTTAAATGTCAGTCAAGAATATCATGGCTGTGTTAAAAACACTAATTTTTAATCAAGGTGCCTTGGAAAAATAGATTTGACCATCTATTGTTTTTCGTGTCATGTTCTGGTCAGTTAAAAAATGCCCAAATCTTATTTTTAATCATATCACAATTTTTCAAATAGAACGTGTGTGGCTCATTGGCATATTTAGAAAAAAAAACATTTTTTTACGAATAATTTGGTTTGGTGAATATTAATATCGCAATCGCAGGTTATAGTCGCTTCGATTTAAAAATCACAACCAAGTTTCAATTGCGATTGGAGAATCGCAGTTTTGCCCATCTCTAGTAAAAACTCAAACAAAATAGAACATTATTCTACCATATGAAAAAAAATGGCGTCAGAGTTGTCTTAAAAATCAAGATCACTATCATCTTATAGTAGAGTCAGTAAGAGCGATAAGGATTCGGGAGGCCACCCGTCAAATTATTTTCATACATGTGGCAAGAAAATCTGGTAATCTTAGTATAAAACTCGATGGAGGCCCCTTCTGGGTCAGGCATCCACAGGACGACTGTATCTACAGGGCCACACCTTATCACCACCACAGAATTATACCAAGATGAGTCTTAAGGCGGATTCTTACGACTCGTGTAATTGACAAACATTTGTTAAGGCGGACTCTCACGCTGGTCTACTTGGCAAGTACGCCAATATTTACGTACTTGGCAAGTATCCCCATTTTGTAAACAACATTGGCAAGTGTGGCGATACGCCATACTTGCCAATGTAAGGCCATAAGTACGCCAGCACAAACATTGTTTAAATCCTTGGCAAGTAAACAATATAGTCGCATCGATGGATACCGGTCGTCCCGAAATTGTCGTTGCTAGTGATTCTTTTTTCTTTTTAAGTTATTTTACTGTACACTACAATACAATTTCTATGTTCTTTATGTTTGTACATTCATATGAAGGACTTATTTTCGTATAAATCCATATATTCTCCAAAACAACATCATTTGAAGACTGCACGGGAAAAAACAGTTTTGTCCATTTTAATTGGAGCCGAGAAAAATGCAACTTAGTGTTTTTAAAGAAATATGTTATTTTCGGTTGAATAATTATACCAATTCTGAATTATTAATATTGTTAATTATCGCCATGTTCTGAAATACCGAAATAAAAATGTCACAATGCAAAATAAAACAGGAGTAAAACCAGGGATGTGTAATTAAAGGTCTCTAAACTATTATTTTTTTGTTATAGGAAGAAAATTAATATTTAAGTAGGTTTTTATTAGAATACATAAATTTACTACATCTAATACTAATTGCAAGATGCATGCTTACCGCCCATGCGTAAGGACATCTCTGGTTTTTGCCATTTACGAGTGGACTACTCTGGTTTTTCCCTTGTACGGCAAAATAACCAAGCTGTAATATCTCTAGGACTAAGCGTATTATTGCTTTCTTTTTTTTCTCGAATGACGCTAACATTTGCCTATAAAGTTGTATAGCTATCTTAATTTCCATGAAAATGTGACATATCTGGTTTTTCCCGTGTAGTCTTCATTTGTCCACTCCATTTATTGCTGAAGGAGCGATTTAGGTATGTCGCCAATATTGAAGTTGTTAATGTAAATTTGATATTATATAATTTAATATTGTTTTAACATTTTAAATTATCCGCAATTAACTCGAAAAACACTACGATCCGGAAATAAAAACGGGACATACGCTATAACAGTACAATTATTTGCGCAGTCGTTTGTGCGCCTGGACAAGTATAGTCAAGGCTATACTTGGCAAGTGTAGAATAATTGTGATCCTTTGACTCGGGCTATGTTTACCGTCAGGCGTTCCCACTCACGCGACGAGTGTGGGGCCAAGAAAACCGATCTCACGACCGACAGAATGCGCCTTTATTGGATATACTTGCCATGTCGTGTGAGCAGTTTCCTTGTCCAATTATTCGTCACTCGTTGCGCAGCGTTAGCGCCAAGCTTGTTGCAAAAAAATGTTATTTGCAAAGATAGTATACTTGCCAAGTACGCAATTATATTGGCAACACTTGGCAATACTTGCCAAGTGTACGCGTGTCGTCAGAGTCCGAAGTCCGCCTTTAAATAAATGCAAATATTCTCAGAGCAAGTAGATCCCAATAATAAGAAACATATTTTCCATTTTATTTTTTTTCCGCTTATCAAACAAGTTGTGTTTTCTTTACTCTGAATTTAATCTACTATTATTGCTGCCATATTATCTATATTATGCAACCATATTATGTTTCTGAACTGAAAATTTAAAAAAATACAACATTTTTATTTTTTTTTTCGCGAAAAAACCTCATAGGAGTGTCTCTGAGGTCAAAATATACCACCCCTAAAAATATTTGCTCCCGTTTAAGTCTCACCCTGTGTGGGAAAAGGATTTTGATTTCCAGGCGAACTTTTCGGCGATTCTGTATTTTTTAAGTAAATTTAATAAATAAATATTGTTGTATGACGTTGGCGCTTGGCTCCATATTCTATCTATTTATATTATTTTTTTAATTTATATTATAATTTTTATTTGTTTTTATCTTCTCTTTTATTTACCGATTCTTATCTTCGACTTGAGTAATTACTTTATTATTTGATTTATAGGTACATATATGTATGTGTACATATAATGTCTAATTATATTGAAATTAATCCAGTAAAATCCTTACACAATTTAATATTTACTGCAAATTTAACGTCAAAATATCTGGTTCGTGCTGGATTAATTAACAAGCAATATAACTTCAAGTCAATAAAATAAAAGACATTTTATAGGATACATACTGATACATATATTACGCATGAGAATTAATATAAGAACCTCGATAAGAACATATATTTTCGGAAAAAAATATTGAAATTAATACTGACATTTTTTGTATGTGTATCCTGTTAGACAGCAAATAACCAAAAATGCCGTATGATCGAAAAAAACGGCGTCCAGTTGGCTTGGAAATGATTCGTTCTTCATTTCATAGCCATCCCTGACGCCGTTTCTATTCGCCCATACGGTATTTATTTTATAGGATACCGGTTAGAAGGTAATTATATTACTATGTTTCTTATTATGCATCAAAAGTTGATGTATACGAGTTTACGCCGTACATATATCAGTAGTCCGGGTAGCGTATTTCCATAATATACCATGTAGAGAACATAAGGTCTCTAAGCCCCGCCCACAAGCTTAGTTCAGCAGTAAAGATGTCTCTAACACGGTATAGAACGGAATGGGAAATGCGCCAGAATCGGGTATAGTTCGTAGTCGCATTACTGGCGTTATTTTTGATAGCATGAACAGTAATATTCATTTGTGTAAAATAATACCGTATGGTAAAAAACGACGTCAGCGATGGCTATGAAATGCAGATCGCTGTCATTTTATATATACATTTAATGGAAAATGTCATCAATCTTTATTTCCCAGCCAACTGGACGCCGTTTTTTTCAATCATTTACATTAAAAACATGACTACAAAATAACGAAAATATCAACAAAAATTACATTTAATTATTAATTAATGTATATTATATTAATTCCTTTAAAATATCAGCCATTTAAAAAATAATTAAAATAAACATTGTTATTTCCTGTTAGATTAAACAACAAAAAAAATATTGTTTAGTTTAAAGTATTAAATATTAATGTCTTTTGGCATTTAGTGTATTTTTGGTAATATTTTTGCTCAAGCACTATTTTTTTAGTCTGTTCTCTTCTGATAGCCTTACTGATAGCCTTTTTTTCGAGTGCAAACAACAAGTTCTTCTGGATAAAGCTCTTGGTTGTACTTTAGTATACTACTTGCTTTTTTTACAGGTTATTGTAGTATTTTTGAGAAATGCTTTTAACTGCTGCACTGTATCAATATGATGTGACATTATTAAACCGTGTTAATATTTCTAGCATCTGATTACTTTTCTATTTTTGTGTTAAATTTAGTACTTAGTACTTTTTCCTATATTTGTTTTCAATAAAGCATGTTGGTCTTCAAAACTTCTTAAATTCTTCCAGCCCGACAAATATTATTTACTTACAGCACTGTTTTTTGATGAATAGCTGTTGTCTCTTGTGAAGCTGAATTACTCTTTATATCGACAATTTTACTTCAAATTTTATATTTGTTAACATAATTTCTAACGTACATTGCTCAGCCATCCTGATACTTGTTTACAATTCGCAACGGTCGCAAACTGTCTAATTCAATGCAAAATACAAGAAGTGACTAAGAATGTGACATATATCACGTTGTAACGCTGAGAAGGCGACTCCATACTATACCACATTTGGCGCGTTGTCCTATTCCATTCTATACCGCGTTAAAGACATCTTCAATGCTAAACTAAGCTTGGAGGCGGAGCTTAGAGACCCTATGCTCTCTACATGGTATATTATGGAAATACACGTCCGGGGAGATCGTTTATCGGTATATACCCCCGAATTAAAGATGCCCGGATTACTGGATCTACTTAAATTTATTTCTTTAGAAAATGATAACTTTTCTTTAGAAAATGATAACTAACTAATAAAACTAAAAAATTGTCAAAAATAATGTTTATTAATCTAAATTATAGATAGATACTAGTTTCCCATAAAAACGTGATTCCTCGCTGCGTTGCAGCACTGTATAAACCGAGGGATGGGTTGGCTCACTTGAGTAAAAAATGGTACATGTACTGCCAATATATCATTTTACTACCAAGCGACTACCAATGACTGCCAGCGACTCCCAAGAAAATGTACATGTAATTCCAATAGTAAGACACCCCTCGGTATAAACAGTTAATCGGTCTTTCGATCTTTTAATACGGATCTGATTTTTCATCTTGATGAACTCATGTGCGTTGTATACTTGTTCTTTGCATATTATGATATCTAGATCAACAGATATAATTTTTTCCTGAAACGGAATAACGGCGCGGGCGGTGGCGTCACTGGAAAGCAGTAACATTTCTGGCCCCATATTGCCAAAAAAACGTGTTTAAAATAATTTTATCTAGCAATTCATAACTTGCTAAAAATTCAGTTTTCGAGAAATTTCTGATGAAATAGGTGCGTATTCATTTCGTTGTTGTGTAAGCCAATTGTACAATGGTATAGTTTGTCCAACGATTCAGGGAAGGTTCCGACAAATAGTATCCAAAAAATGACAGAAAATACAATTTACCTGTGATTTAAAATGATAGACACAAGTGTCACTGGATACTAATAGTGAATGGATATTAATAGTCACTGGATAGCCCCCATTGGATATACTAATGTTTAGATTATTCTTCTCTTCTAAATTGTTTTTATTTGCCTTTAAAACAATACGTCATCCTACCTGGCCTTTGAAATTAGTTTGATATTATTTCCTTATTTTATCCCTTTTGTTCATGTCAAACACTGCAGATTTTGAAACCATAATCTGTTACGCAATTTGGCGATTTTTTTCCAGAATCAAAATATTCTAATCCTGTTGTGTAGCCATTGTGAAATAGTCATGTCTGCCAGCGCGATCCCGGGCCAATCGAAAGGGTGAAATTTTGATACTAAAAATATTATAAGGTACACGAGTTATAATTGCCAAACAGCTTTTATTTATTATTAAGAAACATGTAAAATTGTTGACAGACATTTTTCTCGTATAATATTTTAGATTTTTCGGCGAGTGTAAGAATCTTGTGCTCGTATGAAAAACTATTACGTTTAACCCGTTCTAGAATCCAATGCAGAAATATAGACTCAGTTTATAAACAAAATGTAAAAGTTTCTGCTTGTCCACATTGTAAAGTTCTGAGATTTTGCGTATGATTTTTTTGCGTCCGGATTTCAGGGGCAAATGTTTTAACCTGCGCGAATAATAGCCGAGCCCGGATTACTGGAGTGTCCATTCTAGAGAGTATCCGGACTATTGAAGTTATACTATATTTACGTTTTGTTGCACCAAAAAATGGTACTTACATTTGTCCTAGCCCTTTTAATTACTGCGCTATGCGTATATATATTAGGGTTGCCAACCGTTCTCTATTCCAGAGGATAGTCCTCTCTTTGATCTTACTGTCCTCTTTTCTCTCACGTATTGGAAAAGTCCTCTTTTTTACATACCAAAATAAAAATCTTAAAAAGATTCGTCTATCGCCACAATACTTTTAAAAAACATTAATCTGTGTCTTTCGCTACTCCTACTCGTTTGTATAGAAAAGAAATTGAAATATTTATACAGGGTGACGCACCTCATTCGCCTCGGTTGATTATACGAAAACGGAAAGATGTAGAAACAAAATATTTCATGCGTATATGTGGGGAGTCAATGTGTACAATTTAAAATTATTTTGAAATATACAGGGTGTCTCAGAACTAAGATCCATACCAAAGTTATATTTTTTCTTATGGAACACCCGGTATTTTATTTCATTTTTGGATTATTGGGCCCAAAAAAAGGCATTTATTATAAGGATTAAATATGTGTAAAATCATTGGTTTTTGAGATATTTAAAGATATTTAAATATGCATGCTACAAGAGAATTGATTATCTTACCTATACGTATTATACTTGTACATTACTTTTCAGAATTAATTCTTGTGCTGAGTTTAAAGGCAAAGAAAAAACTTTACTGAAAAATGTTATTGCTTCCTTAAATGTATACAGGGGTACCAAAAATTAGTTATCTATTTTAAGGATTTATTTTACATAGAAACCTTGTTATTTCAAATGCAACACTCTATATTTTTTTACATAAATTCGAAGCAGATTTAAATGCTCTTTCAAACTATATTAGGGGCTCCTATACCTATCTATCTCAGATTTAGAATAAAAAGCGATTTTCAAACGCCATGGCAATTTCTAGTGACAGTTAGTAACTATTTTCAAAATCCACATTAGTTTATAGACTTTATTTAAATAACATTTATTAATATGTATCAATTATTCTATCCAGAAAAACGAAGGAGTAGTTATATTTTACGATAACTTCTAGATATATGATTTTTTTATAAAAGAGCCAATTACGGCAAATTCAATTTCTTCACTTCCAACGACAGGTTTCTGCCTAATAGGTTTTTTATAAACTACACTACCAATTCTGCGAAATAGGAAATAGGACAAGTATTTTTTCCAAGAAACGCTTATCAGGAAGATTCCTATTTGGATATTTTTGAGCATTAGCTCTTCAGGCCAAGAAATAATTTTCCTCACAAAACAAATTCACTAGTAACATATCCATTCGTTCCACCAGCAGATATGGCTTTATTTTTCTTCATAAAATAAAGAATACTTAGAATTAAACTATTGTGGGTAAATTTTAGTAAACTGTTTAAATAAGAATGTCCATACACTAATGTCAATTTTGAAAATAGTTACTAACTGTCACTAGAAAATTGCCATGGCGATACCAGCCATCTTGATTGCCATTTTATTCAAAAATCGCTTTTTATTCAAAATCTGAGATAGATAGATATAGGAAACCCTAATATAGTTTGAAAGAGCATTTAAATCTGCTTCGATTTGTTTAAAAAAATACAGGGTGTTGCATTTGAAACAACAAAGTTTTTAAGTAAAATACATCCTGAAAATAGATAACTAATTTGTGGTACCCCCGTATAAATTTAAGGAAGCAATATAATTTTTCAGTAAAGTTTATTTCTTTGCCTTTAAACTCAGCACAAGAATTAATTCTGAAAACTAATGTACAGGGTATTGATAATCTAATTCTCTTGTAGCATGCATATTTAAATATCTCAAAAACCAATGATTTTAACCATTAAAAAAAACCTAACATATTTAACCCTTACAATAAATGCCTTTTTTGGGCCCGAGAATCCAAAAATAAAATAAAATACTGGGTGTTCCATAAGAAAAAATATAACTTTGGTATGGATTTTAGTTCTTCTTATCAAAATAATTTTAAATTGTGCACATTGCCTCCCCACATATACCCATAAAATATTTTGTTTCTACATCTTTCCGTTTTCGTATAATCAACCGAGGCGAATGAGGTGCGCCACCCTGTATACAAGAATTATTTGTGGAAGCGATAAACATGTTTAACTATTTTATGTTGAAAATGTTTTTTTAACAAGTTTTGAGTATCAATATTATTAAGAAAGTAAGAAAGATCATCAATCGTATACCGTTTATATAACTTTTTGGTAAATTCTAGACATTTGGCCGAGGTCTCAAAAACTGTTTTGCCTGTGCCTCTTTTTTACTCTCTCGTCCTCTATTATTTATTTTGAAAGTTGGCAACCCTAACATATATTATTAATTGCATTAAAATTGATCCAGTAAAATCCTTATAAAGTACGGTTGATGCAGTTGAAATGTATATAAAAAATATGAGAAACATATATAGTTTTTTTTTGGAAAATAGATTTATATTAATACTCACATTTTTTGTATGGTGTTATCCAGTTAGTTGGCAAAAAAACAATAGAAGATGTTAATCTAATAATTTAATCTACTACAGCTACTCACAAACTGTGCACCATAATTTGTGAGTAGACAGTGCAACGTTGTGCAAGCAAAACAAGTGAATATCATGCGTCTCTGAGACGGCCTTTATTGATCTAAGAAAAGAAGCATTTTCCAAAATCACAGACAATTTAATAGTATTTACTTACGTTTATTTATAGACATTAATACAATAAAGGGAGAAACATCAAAGTCTAAAAAAATCAAACTCTAAATTTATCCTCGAACTATTTTATTTAGTAATTAACTGTAAATTACAAAATAACAAATTAGCAAATTAATCGAAGGATATCAAAGTAATGCAGAAAACTGGAAAATTTATGAGTTAATTTTTTATCAAAATTATATAAGCTTTTAATTACTCAAATTCTTTAGTGTTATTAATTAACCCTTATTATTAATTGGCTTTCTTAGGCGTGTTTTGTCATAAACCAAAGTGCAGAATTACAAGTTATATTGCATAATAATTTTAACAGAACTTAAAAAGACTTTCTAAACAAATTTGTTATAGTAGATGCATATACAGGGTGGGCCACTGAAAACTTACAATGGCTATAATTTTTAAACCAAAAAAGATATCCAAAAAATAAAAAATACCGTTTCTATAATATCGAGGGGGAATACATATGACGTATTTTTTGAACCACCCCGACCTACCCCTTAGGCGGCACCCCTACTCACTTGAAAATCTTAAATGGCAACACCCCACTTATGGCGCCTTTTTGGAAGGCCCAAGAAAAATGCTAAACGATGATCATAAAGTTTTTAGGGTGAAATTGAAAAACTACCCCTTACACGAAAAATTAGGTGGACATTAATGAAAAAAGTGATTTTTTCATCATAAGTTACAAATTGGGACCCAGCTAAATGAGGCAAATGAGGTATTTTTCAAACCACCCCGACCCACCCCTAAGTGCCACCCCCTCACTTCTAATCTCAAGATAGCGATACCCCACTTGTGACACTTCTTTGGAAAGCTAATTGAAATTGCTAAGCGATGGTCATACATTCAACTTAATTACTGGTAAGTAGTTAAAAGAAATGTAGGTGTGACGATTTGAAAGAAATTTTAAAGCGATTACGATTTTGAGCAATTGTTAAAATGATAATTTATTTTAACAATTGTTCAAAATGACAGCCGTTTTGTTCCATACAAAAATAGTAATCGTAATTCCATTGCGCGCAAAAAAAGTGGTACAAGAAATAAATTGAAAAATATTGCTTCTAGACTATCAGGAAAACCTAAGCAAATTTTGACAAATAACAAATAAATGACACGTAATAAAATTTTCACCTTTTTTTTACCTTCCAATTTTACTTGACATTGTTATAATGTAATAGTCTAGGAGATTATAATAAATTTCTTTGTACCAGTTTTTTTTGCTCGCAGTGGTACATGGATACAAAAATAATTCATTCTATTTATTTTGACACGTTTTGACATTTTTTTTACTTTTAGCTCCATTTTTTTGTTCTTTTTTATGACAGTCGTTCAGCAATTTTTATACGCTTTCCAAAGAGGTGTCACAAGTGGCGTATCGCTATCTTGAGATTAGAAGTGAGGGGGTGGCACCTAGGGGTGGATCGGGTGGTTTGAAAAATACCTCATTTGCCTCATTTAGCTGGGTCCCAATTTGTAACTCATGCTGAAAAAATCACTTTTTTTCATTAATGTCCACCTAATTTTTCGTGTAAGAGGTAGTTTTTCAATATCACCCTAAAAACTTTATGATCATCGTTTAGCATTTTTCATGGGCTTTCCAAAAAGGCGCCACAAGTGGGGTGTTGCCATTTAAGATTTTCAAGTGAGTAGGGGTGCCGCTTAAGGGGTAGGTCGGGGTGGTTCAAAAAATACGTCATATGTATTCCCCCTCGATACTATAGAAACGGTATTTTTTATTTTTTTGATATCTTTTTTGGTTTAAAAATTATAGCCATTGTAAGTTTTCAGTGGCCCACTCTGTATTAGACAAAAATAGGTAAAATATATTACATGAATATTTGATAGCTATAGAGTCTGTCCATCAAAAGAAATTATGACAGTTCTTCTTTGTCATTTTAAGTCAAAACTAAATTATTTATCTGAAAATTTCACACCTGTAATTTTTAACCAATCAAAACGTATTTTTTGACAAATCACCATGGCAACGGATAAATTTTAGTGAAAATGTTTTCCTAC
Organism: Sitophilus oryzae; assembly: GCF_002938485.1. Classification (NCBI taxonomy): domain Eukaryota; kingdom Metazoa; phylum Arthropoda; class Insecta; order Coleoptera; family Curculionidae; genus Sitophilus; species Sitophilus oryzae. The sequence continues at coordinate 190,360 of NW_022146611.1, read as the reverse complement.
TCTACTATAAAAATTATACTGGAAATTTTTTGACGTTTATAATGACAGAATCAAGGATATATAGAATAAGGATATTCGACTGGCCCAAAAAAAACGTGCCGTATTTTATCGAGGAAGTTGATTTCGTCACGACCAATGGGCGTCGAGTATTTGAAATTGAAAACATATAAATTGACGGTAACCTATGTTTTTTGACTAATTTCCTGTGCTCATTTCACTGACAGATGTGATGAGATTATTTTATAGATCCAAACGTTTTTTGAATAATTTATTTTAAAGTTATTTCCTAGATGTTTGGTTTGGCCTTCTATATTCTGGTATTTGTCTACTAATAAATAATATCTTATTTTGTATTTCGATGTATGGAAATCTGCAAGTTTTGTATCTGAAGGCCGCAAAGAAATTTCGCTCTATAGTGAGAAAAATGTTATATCTTTTTAGACGCGTAGAATTACAAAATTTCTTATTTCAGATGTTCTGTTCTAAATGTGAGTGCTAATGTCAAAAATTAAAATATTGAAGATTGATACTTGAAATATTGGTCTTATTTCAAGTTATAGATACCCTTTGCCCTTTGGAAGTAAACAAATATTGAAGAAAGTGTTGTGCATTCACAGAATATATATATATTGGCATTAGGGATATATTTCCTTGATTTAGTAATGAAATTCATCATAAAAATTAATAATATACTATTTTATATTCACTCGTTCAAGTGCTGATCTATTTTTAAATTGAATATCTATGTCATTATTATGTATAACACGATATAAATAATTTAAGGATATAAGAAATTAAAATTTCAAGTGCCAATATTGATTATTTTTCCAGTTTTATTCAAATATATTGAAATTAATATGGAAACAAAAGTTCATAAATATTATTCTTAATAACAAGAATTGAGATTTGGGGATAAGTTTGAAAAGCCATGTCAGAAGAGTAGGATTAAAGACAAAGTATTAAGGTAACATATATTTGCATAAAGTTTTAATAACACTGACAATTTTATTTGTTTATGTTTATTAATTAAAATTTAGTTGCAATTGATTTCATATTCTAATATTTTTGAGAAAATTTTACTTATATACATACCTGAATATTATACTGCTTTTTTATTTTAAAGTGTGCCGACTGTGCTGTTATTTTTATACTAGTAATATTGTATACTGTAGGTATCTTATTCATATATAGTTATATATACCAGTAGTATAGATACTTACTTTCTCTCTATGCGTACTTATATCCTTGACAGTCTTTCTAAGTGCATATAATACTACTTTTTTAAGAGAAGGTAGTTTTTAATAATCTATTGTTAATTCCCCTAATTCTGTGTCCCCTAGTTCTCCTATACAACAATTATATATTTTTTTATCATTACTGATTTTAAAAGTTTCTTTTCAAAGAATTTGACCATATATTTTTTTTTTCAGAGTAATTGGGCTGTTCCTGAACAATATTGAATATAAATATTCAAAAATATGATTGATAACTGCATATCCTACTAAATAGATCAATACCAAAATCCCATTAGAGAAATAAGTTAAAATTATGTTTTACTTGTATAATTTTCTTGTTATTTGTCCACCATTATTTGTGACTTAGAAATTAAATAGTCAAAAAGAATTTAGTACCAGTTTTTATTTCCCAAAGAAAATTAATTGTTAAATAATTACATATTGCTTAAGATACAGTATATTATATTTTGTTTATAGTTGATAATTCTAGTTCTTAGTTGTTTATAGTTGATAATTAACAATATTTCTGATGTTAGATAAAAACTTTAATTACCAATAGCTACCTACCTATGTAGCTGCAGATTATATATTGTGTAGTAGGTACTGTATAATTCTTTAGTTCAAGAAACAAATATCAGTACAAGATGAGTACAAGTATATAACCAAAAAAATGTTTGATGCAAATTCTTTGTATAACATACGTACCCCTATGGTATTCAACTTTTCATTGTTCTTTTAATTAGATACACAATAAGCACATTAATTCGTTTATTATATAAAATAATTAATATTAACACAGACTAACCTAAACAGATGCGACAAACAATGCAAATGTGAAAATTACATTTTGGCGAATGCGCCAGGCAAATTTTTCCGTTAGATTTGTCATATAGGCGAATTTTACAGCGGACCAGCAAAGTAACCTCCATTCGTTTACTAAGAAGCCACGCCTCCTTTGTGTAGAAAATAGAGAGGGAATTTTGTAGTTCGGAATCAAATAGAGATGATTTTAATTTCATTAGTTTTTTTTCAATTTTTGATACATTTACAATCTATACCTACTAATATATAAAATTCTTAAGTGACTGACTCACTGATTAATCACGATCCTGCTCAAACTACTCAACGTAAGAAGCTCAATTTTGGCTTACAGGTTGATTCTAGGGTGTCGAGGTTCGATAAGAAGAGATTTTTCGAAATTCCAGTTCCAAGGGGGTGAAACCATCCCTCAAATATTACAATATTTTTTATTTAAAAAACGGCCAAGTTTCCGAAAAAACGCTTAAACACGTATATTTTATTTTGTTTTTTTACATAATTTAAGATTTTTAAAAATGTATACAGGGTGTTTCGAAAAATCTGGCCATTGATTAATCACGATCCTGCTTAAAGCGCTTGACGTAAAAAGCTGATTTTTGGAAAACGGATCGACTTTAGGGTGTAGAGGTTCGATAAGAAGGGATTTTTCGAAACACGAATTCTAAGGGGGTGAAACCCCCCCTCAAATATAAGAATATTTTTTTTTAAAAACCGATGAGTTTTTCGGAAAAACTCTTAAAAACGTATATTTTATTTTGTTGTTTTACATATTTTAAGATTTTTTAAAAATTTATACAGGGTGTTTCATAAAATATGACCATTGAGTAATCACGATTCTGCTTAAACTGCTTGACGTTTAAAGCTGATTTTTGGCAAACGGATTGACTGTGGGGTGTAGAGATTCGATTAGGAGGGGTTTCTCGATTCCAAGAGGGTGAAAATGCCCCTCAAATATTACAATATTTGTTATTTAAAAAACGGTTGGTCTTTCGGGAAAACGCTTGGACACGCATAATTTATTTTGTTCTTTTACATATTTTGAATTTTTTTAAAAAATCATACAGGGTGTTCCAAAAAGTTGGGTAATTGATTAACTACGATTCTGCTTAAACTCCTTGACGTAAAAAAATTATTTTTGGCAAACAGATTTTTCGAAGGTCAAATTCCAACGAGATGAAACTACCCGTCAAATATTACCAAGTTATATAATAATATCGCCATATTGTTTTTTCTCAGGCTCAGGACATAAATGTGAGAACATTTTATCCAGTTTGTATGTTAATGGAAATTCTTGCTTTGCTTTATCATCACCATTACAAATGATTAATTCGACGCGAACGAAGTCGCGGGTACACGCTAGTAATTAATAATAACTAAAATATATTAGGTATTTTTATGTATTTCTTATTTTATATTATATAATTTCTAACTATATAATTATTAGAAAGTGACTCCGCTGCCGGCGCCGGTTCCCTTAATGGTTGCCGGCTCCGGTTCCATTGACGGCTGAAAGAACGGCGGAAAGTAACGCCTAGCTATAGCCAATTTTGCGAGAGCAGCTGTGGCTCCGTTACTGAGACTGAGGCCATTACTTCGTGAACGAGAGGTCCGTGGTTCAAATCTCACGCCAAACCAGATTTTTTTTATTTTTTTATTGCTGTTTTTATTTTTAAAAAAAGCTGTAAATATTTAATAGCAATCAAAATACGGATTGCGTTGGTTTCACTCTTTTTGGTGGGGTTAGATTGATTATTTGGTGGAGTTAGTTGTGTTGGTTAAGTTGGTTATTTGGTGGTGTTGATTGCATTTGATATGTTAGCTATTTGGTGGGGTTGGTTTGGTTTTTACTAATTTACATTTGTTTAGCGTTGGTTAGTCTCTGGGGTAAGTTGACATTTTTATTTTCGGAGCCGGCATCTGTGCTCCCGAATTGTGGAAGCCGGCGCCGGCAGCGGAGTCACTTCCTATACATATACTTCCGATTACAGGATGGTCTGGGTCACAATTTCTTTCTTCTTAGTCTAAATACATTTACATTAACATTTTTTGACACACCCGACCTCCGTTTTCCGTTTATTATAGGCGCTCTGTGCTCTCAGCTCCATTGGAACGAACTATAATTATTATAATTATCCTTAAATTTGATCTCCCAAAAAGGGAAAAAGTCGGTACAAACATTCCGTAAAAATTGGTTCTGGGAGTTTAATATTCTGCACAAAGGTAAATTCATCCCCTAAAGAGGTGAAATTAGTGGTGGAAATTTATATAAAAATTTGTAAAAATCTCGTCCTAAGAATATACAATAATTTTGTTATTAATAATTTCAAAAGGTTTCTTAAGTAACGCAATGACTATATGAGAGGCGACTATGAAAATTCATCCCCGAGGAGGGTAAAATTAGGGCTGAACAATTATAAAGCAAAACATAAAATAAAAAACCTGTTCATTGAAAACATTACACAATAAAGGTTTCTCTAGGGATTCAATAAAAAAATCCATCCCTTAAAATAAGGAAAAAAATGATTGCAAATATTCGTTATTATTTGGTATAGAAGTATGATATTTCGGTGTGGCATACTTACGAAGCGTTTTTTCGAAACTCATTTCCTAAAGGGGTAAAATTAAGGGCAAAATATGAAAATTCGTTACTACTATTTGGTTTAGAAGTACATAATATTTATGAATTAAAATTTGGCCAAATATGCTTAAGTATAATTGGGATGCAATAGTATAGAGTAGAAGAAACGATTTTTGAAAATTCCTCATCTCGGGATGATAGGGGTGAAAGTTGGCATGAAAATTTATTACTACCGGGCATAGAAGTATAATATTTTTACAAAGTTTATGTAGAACTGTATGTTTATTTAAATTCGCTTTTTTCGTATTAGAAAATCTAGGTATTTTCGGAAAAAACACCCACAGTTTTTGATATAATTTAGTCCTAGAAAATATAAAAATGTATCTTCTTCAGTTTTTAGTTAAATGTTTCTCATCCATTGAAAGCACATTTTTTTAAAAGCATTTTAAATAAAATCAAAACAAGAAACTTAAACTGAATAGCTGAATTAACTAAAACAATACTAAGAACACCGTGAACTAACTAAATATAAACCAACAAAACCCAACAGAAAATTAAAATCGGAAACAGCTAATAATAATGATGTATGTAATACCCATGTGAAAGAACTGAAGAAACTGACTTAAAAATTAAAAATCCTCTGAAAACCTTCGATATTCCCATCTTAGATTCCCATATTCTTTTTCTAGGACACTGTTGCCAATTCTACTTACCAATTTGTATAAACTATATCGGTATCACGGCACATGCAAACAATATGCCGTGTCTGTATCATAAAAGTACCTATTTGCTATATAAAAGGTCAGCTGCTAAATTTTAAATCAATTTAAAATATCAAATAAAATGATAGTAGTGCATAAAACTATTAACAAGCAGGATATAAAAATAATTAAAGATAATTTAAGCTGGCTAATAGTAGATAGACTTTAGATTAATATTTGAAATTAACAGCTGGAAGTACTGCTAAATACAAACGGCAAGCTGACAACAAAGATCCTATTCTTTAAGAATTTTATATTTCTGATATTTTATATCATTTTTAATTTTAAAGAAATCGTCATTTTCTTTATACATATGTATTGATCTTAACCCATTTTTAAAGTTTGTAAATTTCTCATACTTTACAAATAAATATTAGCTGATATTTCCTAACATCATGTAATTATAGTTATTTATTATTATCCAGGAGAAAGCGCTAATACAAGTACATATAACATTTAATTCTCACATAAAAAAAAGTTCAAGCTGGCAATCTCGCTTTGACTTTATAATCGTGCGGCGGCTGCGACGGCCAGACGAGACGGCGCGGTGTATCAAAGGCAAGGTTAAAGGCGAGAAAGAACGAAAGAAATGGAAGCTTAGGGAAGGGGGGAATGCGGGAACGATTTGATGTCACCACGGCTGTTTGTTTGGCCGAATATTTTGCCTTCATCGACGGTATCGCCGCCCTGTCGTCGCACTTCCGAACATAGGTCTTTTTGAACACAAAATTTCCCATAAGGTGTCGCATCTGTTTAAGTTAGTTTGTGATATTAATTAATAATTCGTTTGTTATATAAAGCTAACTACTTAAATTCACAATATAAATATCACAATAAATGTATAAGCTTTGATCAATTCCTATTATTAATACCTGACGACTTATAACTTACTTTATAACTACTAATGGCTATCCTACTAACACACTAGCCAACTAATAATAAACCCGTTCTAAAAAAATACAACATAAAGACATCGTTATTGCAATAATATAGAAATATATTCCATGTATCATTAACTACCTATAAATACAATACCCACATCTTCTTTTACGCGAATAGTACGTTTTATATTGCCTGCATTGTACATCGTACAAATTGGCTAGAATTTATTAATATCCATTGCAAACATTTCTCTATCAAAGGGTCTAAATGTTTTGTCTTTTTACTGTGTCCCTGTAATATGTTATCAATTAACAACAGTTATCAAATGACCTGGACAATAATAATTGTTTTACCTTTTTTTCAAACTAAACTCTTGAAACAAACTATATAAATAAAATTTATCTCATAACCTAACTTGCTGCTAGAATTTCTTTCTTGTTATTCTATGTTCCTGTATTGTTATTCTTCATATTATCAATTTCTATGAGCAATATCATTACTAAATCAAGGAAGTCTATTCCTAATGCCAATTTAAATTCTGTGAAGGCACAACACTTTCTTCAATATTTGTTTACTTCCAAAAAAGGTCAAAGCATATAACTTGAAATAATATTTCAAGTATATATTTAAATTTTTGACATTAAGCACTCACATTTAGAACATCTGAAATAAGAAATTTTGTAATTCTACGCGTCTAAAAAGATATAACATTTTTCTCACTATAGAGCGAAATTTCCTTGCGGCTTCAGATACAAAACTTGCGGATTTCCATACATCGAAATACAAAATAAGATATTATTTATTAGTAGACAAATACCAGAATATAGAAGGCCAAACCAAACCTCTAGGAAATAACTTTAAAATAAATTATTTATTCAAAAAACGTTTGGATATATAAATTACAATAATAATCTCATCACATCTGTCAGTAAAATGAGTCAAAAAACATAATGGATTACCGTCAATTTATATGTTTTCAATTTCAAATACTCGACGCCCATTGGTCGTGACGAAATCGTCTTCCTCGACAAAATACGGCATTTTTCCCAACATAGCCCGCTATAGGGAGTTGAATATCCTTCTTCTATATATCCTTGGACAGAATATATCTTTTTGAGAGTCTGATTTTTATTTGTTTACCAAAGGTTTACATGATAATTTTGACACATTTCAATTAGAAAGCTGAGATGTTTTCCATATTCTTTGGACAGCTCCTTTCTTCTTAATGGCGAAAATGTAGGACTTGGAATGGACTGAATTAAATGTCTATGTCTAATGAAATATATATAATATTTAGACACTATTTTATTCACCTTTTTCCCATTTAGTACTTTAAATTTTGAGTAGTTTAGATGCAAGTATTCGTGAACAATTCGAAACAAATTTTCTTTCTTCAAGTAGGAGCCACAATCCTCTATTAATGCGGGTAAATAAGTCATCGTCGATGATTGATCATTACATCAGACAATTTTTCGTATATTTTGCATTTAAAACAAAGAATATTGTTGGTTTTTCAAGCTGCACAATAGGTATTCTTTATTACAACAAAACGCGAGTTTTTCTGCTATTTTAAACTGTCAAAATACGATGATCACAGCCTTTTATGATTGACGCTTGCTGACGCTGCGCGCTGGTTATGAATTCCATAGCAATAAAGCGTTTATGAAAAGTTAATAAAACGCAAAAAAGCAATTTTCTACCACTTGTAAACTACCTTTTAAATTATGATTTTCTACCTTTTAAATTATGATTTTCTACTACTTGTATTAAGCCCAAGTAACTATAAAATGAAAGAATATAATATCTTAGGTCCTAAAATGGCACTTTTGAGCTACTATAATCAGTAGAAGTCAACAGTTTATAGGTTATTTTTAGAAAATTATTAAATAAAGAAAAAAAAATAAATTATAAAATTTTCAAAATATTCATGAGCTCGAAAAAATTTCCGGAAATAATTTGACCTCTAGTGGTATTACTAGTGATAATTTTTTATATAGGAATTATCATAAGCATAGAAAAATGGGCACAATAAATTCGCTCTTTAATTTATCAATATTAAAATAATATTTAACACCTTCCTTAGATTTTTATACTCATTGTATGAGTAAATAAGTGTACGAGTATCAACCACATTATTTGTAACTTCCGTATAAAAATCTAAATAATTTGTTTATATTAAATGCCCTATTTTCAGATATTTATCTTTATCGTCCCAAAAATAAAATAACGAGCAAATTTAAAATTTATTTAGCTGTGTAGTCCCGATAAAACAAATAAGAAACCTTCAAATAACTACTGGTATCTAAAAATAATACCAACCAGGAAAGCTTTTATCTCAAAACGAATTTTCAATAAAATTGTATTAACCTTCGGTAATGTATATACATTTTTCAATTGTTTCGATTGTTTGTTATAAATTGTTCCAAGTTATCTTAATATATTTCTCAATAAAATTCTTTATTATTACTTTAATCTTAACATATTAAATTTAAAACAGGGTTTCTTTAAAAATATTTTATAAGTTACTATTTTAAAACTCAGTTGAGACGAAATATTGTAGTGAGTCTTTGTGACAGAGTTACTAAACCTTCTACTAAAAGAATAATAATAACAGGACAACTCTTAGTTAATCATCATCATCATCATTATTCTCAGTTTATTTAACCATTTCCAATTATGGTGTAGCCTCCCCCTCAGATGTTTAGATTCTCTCTTTGTAGTTGGGTCCATTGTTGTCTATTGATGGCTATGCGGACCCAAATTATCCATGCTAATTTCTTAATATCATGGTCCCATCTCAGGTTTGGTCTTCCTCTATGTCTCTTAATTCCTCGTGGGTACCATGCTTTAATTTTTGTGGTCCATCTGTTGTCCGTCCTTCTTGCCAGGTGTCCTGCCCATTGCCACTTGGGAGATTTGATTATGTGGGTGACATCTATTACCTGGGTTTTTTGTCTTCTCTACTCTATTCTTTTGTGGTCTTTCTTGGTTTTTCCCAGCATAGTTCATTCCATTGAGCGTTGTACGACCTGCAGTTTTGAATGTCCAGGTTTCGCATGCATAGGTCATGACTGGTAATACAGGGTGGGCCAAATTGCTTTTAAAGGGAAACATTCTTTTCTACAGGAGATAGACGAAAACTAATATCGGTGTCTGAGCTCAATTTTTATTACAAACATGATTGTGAAAACCGCACATCCATATCTCTTACAGTTTCGGAGTTAAGGTAGTATCAGACACAGCTACTTTTGTTGCGCAATTTTTTTGCAGCCGCTGCAAAAGTTGCATACAGTGTTCATACACCAGCAGAAAGTAGCCCAAAACGCGCACTTTTTATGCAGCAGCTGCCTAAAAAAAATGCAGATCGACACTACATGCTTTTCATATGTTCACACCAAAGCCCTAATTTTGCAACATATTTTGGTAGCCGCAGCCTTGGAGGGGCAACATTCAACAGTACACCACCCACAGCTCAAGATATCGTGTACCTTTTGGGAGACGGTTTCGTTTTTTTAACATTGAAAATGTTTCTGTTATCCTATATAAGGGAGCCCAAATCGAATTAAAATGCTACATTTGCCACACCATGACGTCATCACGCGTATACGTATAGGAAATCTCGGCGCGGCGGCGGCAGTCGGACATCGCTAATTGTTTATTGATATATCTTTATTAGTTTAAAAGCAAAAAATATGGGGTTTGCTTTGTTACCTTGTCAAGACATAAGCGAAACTTATAAATTGTTTCTTTTTTTCATTTAGGCCTTCGTTTTTCATTAAATGAAAGTTATATTTAAAAGTCCATTTTTAAACCAAATTTTCGCATGATTGAAATGAGTTATTCATGTTTAAAGTTTTTTCGGTCATAAGCGCTAATGGAAATGTTTTTTGTAAATAATTATAAAAAATTACTCCCTACGAAGACTTTATTTTGTACTGGATCAAAAAATAAGTATTTGTTTTCTCTATACGGTGGTATTAATATATCGATTTTTGATGATAGTGCCCTTTTTCCCAGTCTAATTTTGTACTACTTTTGGAATAAGGGTCCCCATATCACGTATTTGTACTTCCTTCCCTGAAAAATTCAGCTTGTGATACCGAAGTGGGATACATATATAAAAGCTCTTTTTATATATTTTTTTTTGTTACATCCATCCCGCCGAAACCGCCTCACCAATCTTGATGATTCTTTTTTTAAATGAAAGGTATATATGTCTAGATTTGTTATGAAGTATTATTATATCGTTTAATCGGTATTTCTTTATGTAAAACGAATAAATATTAAAACATACCTGAAAAACACCTACACAAAATACCTCCAGAAAACAATTATTTGTCATTGTCAATGGTGTGTCAGTTAGATTATAGAGATTATATATCAAGTTTTTAGATATTTTAGGGGTCAGTTCATACCACTAGCTTTAGATACATCAATATTAGCACAAAGGTTCGTTTACAGGACATTAGTGATTAGTGAATTAGTATGCAAAGCGATTTTAGAAAATTCATCCTCTTAGAGTGTAAAATTATGTCGAACGATTTGTTGTATGAAAATCATTTACTAGAAGAATGAAATTCTACAGAAAGAAGAATAAGAAGAGATTTTTGAAATTCATCAACCAAATGGGTAAAGTTAGTAAAAAATTATATAAACCTTCGTGACCTCTGGATTATACATATAAAAATTTGCACAAAGGATCATTTAAAAAACATGAGTTAATTATTTGGACATAGGAATTTATGAAATTCGTACCCTTAGGGAGTAGAATAGGGAATGAAAGTTTGCTGTACGAAAATGCATTACTATAACATCTAGAAGTATAACATATTATACAAGGGTTTATTTAGTGACATCAATAATATGAACGAAATATTTCTTCTTCAAATCATCCTTCTAGGAATAAAAAATAACATAAAGAGAGTATTAGTGCTCTGGAAAAATAAAATAAAATCAGGGGAGTATATCAAGAAAAACGACAATTATATGTCAAAGATATTTATTTTAGTATACAGTTTATATGGGACCATAGGTAGGGTTCTATCCATAGAGGGTAAATGTCATTTTACTATTTATTATTTTCGAGAGATTTTCTTTTTTGAGATTTTGCAAAATTTCGACTTTGGTTCGAGTTCTAAAACACCCTATATATAATTATTAAGACATAAAAAGCCGTCACAAAAGAGCGCCATAAACTTCGTTATTTAACATTCATCCATAACGTTCGTTATTTAAACATATGTATGTAATACACTCATATTAACACTAATCATATTTTTACGTTTTTATTCATCATTTTCAATGCCCCCCCGGTTGCATCTTTGTAAAGAACTGTGAATTTTTTAAATGGATGACGAGACAGTGTTAGCAGCGGCATATTTATATGTGACTTTGGCGGAGAAACAGAAGCGGCGACAAAAAAAACAAGAGTGTGGGTCAGGGAATGGATAAGAAAGCGCGAACAGTTGGATCCATTCAATAATAATTTACTTACTGAATTGCATGCTCAAGACGAGTGGCACTTTAAAAATTCTCTGCGTTTGGAAAAGGTGGATTTTAACTACATCTTACTAAATACCTACATATAAATCCTGGAGTTAACTGAAAAAAGTGTATACATTTTGGGCATACCGACAGAATACTGCACCGATGTCCGCAGTAAAAGTTTCAACTGATCAGTAATATTTTGCTGCACCTTGCAACCTTCCTCAACAACTGTTCACACCGGCTATTTCTTAAACTGCGCGCAACAAAAAAGTAGCCTACGCAACCAAGCTGCGATCGCAACGTTGCAGGTTGCCTAGGTATTCACACTTGCAGCAGATCAAGTTGCACAGTTTTTTAATATGCTGTGCAACAAAAGTAGCTATGTCTGATACTACCTTTGCGAGGTATTTTTCAAAAATGTGCATTTTCAAATTTCATCAATCGCTGTAACTTTTTTGCTATGGAAAATTTTGTATTTTTATGTAAACATTTCCAAAGCACCTTTTTACGTAAAATTTAATGGTTTAAGTAAAAAAAATTAAATTTAATATTTTAAGAATTAGCAACAGAAAATCTGATTTTTTATATAGGACTCCCTGTATATTTTCAATTCATTGAAAATAATTTAAAAAATATAGCATACTTGAGATTTTGCTCGATTTCTCTTCAAGATATACAGTTTTTAAAAATTCGCACACTTTCAATAAGTAAGCTTTGAACGGCGCCGGCTGTAATGCAAAAAAATTCTAGCTGTGAGCAGCAAATAAAACTAAAATAATATTTACAATGAGAGATCCGGAATTTTCTAACAATTTAAACAAAATTTAACAACATCAACTCATTTAAACTATATCTAATAACAATAAAAATTAATAACAAACCAAGACATGAGATTTTGCTACAGGTGTTTGACATGTCGACCGTCTTCTCTTATGGGCAGACAGGACCGTTTTTGAACGTTTCTCGCGAAATTCGTTAACTCAGTGAGGGTGAAAGATACTCTCGCATAACCGCTAAGTACTTCTAATTTTTGTCTAGATTATACGGGCAATTTAAAAAAAATTGGCGCCAAGAGGCACGTATAGCGGCCCATACTAAAATATGTTAATAAAAAGTTGGTAGGCAGTTCTTTTAGTTTCAAAGTAAAAGAATTTTTCCTATTTTTTTTATCTCAAAAACTACGACTTTGACTGATTTTGATGTTATTACAAAATTAGTTGCAAATATCTTAAATTGAAAACCGCGTTTCGCTAACTACTGTAATTTTGGAGATACGATTTTTTTAAATTTTAACCCCCTCCCATACCCCCTTACCAACCCCCCACCCCCACCAAAAACTAAAGGCCAGATTCTCGGGTGCCACAGTAGTTTTGTGCCAAATTTGGTTAAAATCGGTTTAGCGGTTTTTAGTTATCGTGTTACAGACGGACACACGGACACCATGAAAATATTTTGTATTTAGGTCATTTATGACCCAAATAACTTATTTTGAGAGAAATTAAAAAACTTTTTTTGCCGATCTTAATAGCCTACCATACCTATTGGTATGGTCGGCTAATAAGAACCTTTATTCTTCGGTCCCCAACGGCTGGGATCTTGGTTAATAATTATTTTCGAAATTGGCTGCAAAAATTTGCTGATAACTTCAGCATTCTACGACGGTGCCTCGTCTTACTGGAAAAATATGTTTTCGAGTTCCATTAAAGGCATATCAATAATAAGGGGTCCAAAGCCTACTAGTTAAAACTGACGAAATTTTAAAAATTCTGTATTTCGAAGGGGATTATAACAAAATATCAAGTGAGCTATATTTTTGGAAAAGTAATTTTAAGTCCTTTTCAGATAAATAAAAATATACAGGGTGGTGTCCCAAATAAAAAATCAATTTTTCTGTTGATAACTCTTAAATTATTGATTTAAGAAAAATATACTTAAACCATTAAATTTTACGTAAAAAGTTGCTATGGAAATAATTTCATAAAAATACAACATTTTCTATAGCAAAAAAATACAGAGATTTATTAAAAATTAATATTTTTGAAAAACACCCCGTAACTCCGTAACACCATCATGTTTTTAATAAAAATCCAATCCAGACACCCATATTAGTTTTCGTCTATCTCCTATAGGTGTGTTTCCATTTAAAAGCGTCCAATTTGACCCACCCTGTACTCATTGGTCGAACTCTTAGTTAATTTTAGGAAAAATTTATAAATGTTCTTGTTCTGCAACCTCTTATCTATAATTTTTCTTCTTTTCAGAAATACCGGAGCCAATATATTTGATTTCCAAACCGTACAACAAAAAATACACCTACTTCACCCAATGCGCGCCCATTTGGAGTGAAGAAACTGACACCATCTACATGATCGTCAAAATGATCGTCTTCTACTTCTTGCCTTTAGTTCTCATGTCTGTAGCCTACACCCAGATCATCAGGGTGTTGTGGAGGTCAGGCCATGCTCCACAACAAAGCACAAGTAAGAGTTCCAAATTTATTTTTATTATTGTTGATGTTTCAGTGAATTAAATAAAATATACCGGGTGGTGCATCCTCGTTGGAAACAAAGGAAATCCCATGCAAATTTTGAAGTGTTCAAATATTGGCTCTCCTGCAGATTTTACAGCGAAGTCGTAAATATATTTTTAAAGGTTTATGTATGGTAAATACACATATTTGAACAATTTTAGACCAGCTGATTTTGAGCAATTTAAAAACGATTGCCTCTATTTTTATATTAGAATCGAACAGGTAACTATCAAACACCAGTCAAAGACATAACTTACGTTTACAAACTCTGATTTTGTCATTGTCAAAAGTAATTTAATTTGAATTTTCAGGGGAAATTAACCGAAACATGTCAGACACACTGTCTAAGCTATTTTATCCATTTTACCATTTTATCCTGCTTACTTTTTCTTTAGGTATATAACAATAAACTATTACTAGTAGGTACTGAATATTAAAATTAAGTTTTTGGAAAATGACAGTGACATCTTAAGGTATGTCGGTTTTTGACTGGTGTTTGATTGTTACCTGTTAAGTTTTATTTTAAAAATAAATGCAGTTTTTCTCAAATTACTCAAAATCGGCTTGTCCAAAATGGTTTAAATTTGGCAAGTGTGTTTACCAAACGTAGACCTTTAAAAAATCTATTTACGACTTCGCTATAACATCAATAGGGAAGCCAATATTTGAATAGTTCAAAATTTGAATGGGATTTCGTATATATTTCCAACGACCCGGTAGATATATCCAAGCATTTATATGCTCTACGGTATGTCCCCAGATTTTCTTAACAAAAGGAAAAACTTTTTTATTATTGGCATTTTTAGAAAAATGCAATGTACAGGGTGGACCATTTTGGTTGTTTCTATAGGGTATCTAGGAAACCGTAAGAAATATTCAAATTTTGATATTGCAGACTCGGGTTCTTTTTTTGAAAAAACAATGCCGCAAACGGATCGCGGCTATCTTGATCGGTTTGGAAGCTACAGAGGGATTCTCAAATTTTGTACTTTTTGAAGATGTTCGATAGTTTATTTATTTCAGCAACTACGCAAAAATGAATTATACATTCTCAAGGTACTTTTCTGTATAGAATGCAGTGGCGTAGTCAGACTTTTTTCGAAAAAAAATATTTTTTTAGATATTAACTATACTTGTGGTTTGGTTTGGTTTGGTTTGGTTTTCTTAAAATATCCAGTTGGTAGTAGGCCACGCCGAGTAACAAAGTAAACGATTGTCATGGTAATCAAGACATACCTTTCTGTAAAACGAAATTTATCGAAATGCAAATAGAACATTAGAAGAGTTACAAGATAGTTTTGTTGTGGCTTTACAAAGTGTAACCAACATACACATTCGAAATGCTGTTCGGCGTGCAGAGACGGTGCCAACCCCGTCTAGATAATAATGGGCAGCAGTTTGAACATTTAATGTAGTCTTTGTGTTTTTATTTTTTATATTAACTGAGAAGCCCGATTGAAGTAAGCTGTGTTGAGTTTGTATTAAAATATGTTCTTTTGTTTCTGTCACACTTATTTTTATTTGCTTCGTATTTTTCGAATTTATTTAATTGCTAATACATGGATTAATTTGAAAGTAGATATTCGCTTGTTTCCTTTAATACTCGGCATGACTTACCAAGAGGAAAGTCGATATCTTTAAATAAATTGGAATTTTAAAGTTAATAGTGAAAATAAATATATAGTGTTATATATTTTCGAGAAGCCCATGGCAAACTGATTTAGGAAATTTAAAAATATACAGGGGGTTGTATTTAAAAAAAACATAAGTATAGTTAATATCTAAAAAAATTTTTTTCGAACAAAATCTGACTACGCCACTGCATTCTACACAGAAAAGTGCCTTTAGAATGTATAATTCCTTTTTGGCGCAGTTGCTGAAATAAACAAACTATCGAACATCTTCAAAAAGTACAAAATTTGAGAATCCCCCTGTAGCTTCGAAACCGATCAAGATAGCCATGATCCGTTTGCGCCATTGTGATTTTTTCAACAAAAGAACCCGAGACTGCAGTATCAAAAGTTGAATATTTCTCAAGGTTTCCTAGATACCCTATAGAAACAACCAAAATGGTCCACCTTGTACATTAAATTTTTTTCTTGTTTTAAAGTGGTTAATCCCCTTTATACTTTCTCATCAATCAAAACCATTTTAGAACGAGGAAACATTTTAATGTAGAATGCATTTTTCTAAAAAATGCCAATAATAAAAAAGCGTTTCCTCTTGTTAAGACAATCCGTAGACATACATTGCTTAAAGTTTTCTTTTTCAAATAAGCGTTAAAATACGCCTATAAAAGTTTGATCACCCTGTATAATATAAGGTTTGTTATAGTGGAATTAACCTAAATAGAACCAAAAAAGAACTATCGATACTTCTAATTAATATAAGTTAGTTATTGTCGTAGTTTCTTTCTCTGTAAATTCCAATTCTTCACTTATTTCCAATCTAGAGTTTTTCTGGTAATTATCTTGAGCTAGTAACGTTTCGATACATCCTACACGGTACCAAACCTTCATTAAGTTTCCTAATTGGATTTCTTACTATTTATAGTAACGAGATATACACAGACGTAATTTTTTGTAAAACTGTAGTTGTTTCTTATTCCAAGAGCGAAAAATTTCATGTGTATTATTGTGCTTAGGCCCCTTTAAGATTAAGATATTGTAATATTTAATATTACTACAGTTTACTGTAAATCTACAAATTTATTAATTGAATTAAATAAAAATTTCCCTTTAAACCATTGAATAAAAGTACCAAGCAACAAAATTAGCACGACCCCCATAGAGCTTTAATTTGGCGTAAGCCGGTCCCACATGATATGGCAAACACCTTCCTTCTCAATTAGACGCCGAACTGTTCTTTTTGTTTGATTACCCCTGCTCTTCGCTGTATTTTGCCTCTAGTATATTTTGGACCAGTTTTGAGATGGCTGGTGTTGGGCCCCGAACGTTTGGCAGTATTGCGGATAACGCTTTAGCAGTTCGTTCATAACCAACATGAGATACAGGCCAGAGACATCGATTTGTGACGTCACCGCAATAGTCGGGCTTTTGTATTGTGCCATATGGTACTGCATATAGTTTTTGCATAAATAATAGTATTTATTGATAGTTTTGCCAGATATAAATATGAAAAATATTATACACAAAGGTATTAAAAAGTAACATTAACTTTTTATCGCGTTAAAGTAATTGAATAGCATTAAAATTTAGATCTAAAACACGAATATTAATATGAAATAAACAACAGCATAAGATGGACAGAATAAAATCCAGATAGTAAAAAGCATGTCCTAAAATTACGTTAGCGAGTATTCAGCAACTAGTAATGATATACCTTGTGATAAAGTTTCCAAATATTAAAAAATTTGAAATCTATACTTTATCGACAAGTTAAGAAAATCTATTGTATATGATAAGGGCAGAATACATTTTAAAGTTTAATTAAAAATAATTGTAAAAATTTGCCTAACATATTTAAAAAATGTGGATATCAGGTAGAATTAACTATTATCATTAAGTAATTTGTAGTTCGATGTTCATCAAGTAACCATCTCCATATATCGTAAATAAAAAGATAAACATATCATTTTTTTTATATAAAATACTGAAATAAAGTAAAATTCATTTAATTTCTTTAAAATGTATTGCCATTTCATAATAATAATATATATTTCATAATAATAATAATAATTTTCAATATTTATTTCATCCTGAATTTCCAAATCCTGTTTTCTTTCATCGGGATGTTTGGGAACATGCACAGTCATATAAGAGGGTTGATTTGGAAAAATTGTAGGCACAGCATCTTCTGTAGGTTTTGGACGTGACCTAGTTACAGTTAATATTGTTACGTTTTTCATCACACACGCCACACTTGACACCAATTGTTACGTTTTTCGTCGGTTCCGTGTGGATAGAAAGTCACAATTTATTTAAACACTATTTATTTAACACTAATTAACAAAAACAATAACGATTAAAAGACTTAAAGAACTATTTATAACTTATTTACAATTTATCTAATTATTTATCTAACAGAAATTTATTTTGAATCAGGGCGGCGATTGTAACTGTACGCGTCGATCGGTTATTTATCTCTCTCCTCTTCAGGTTTCGGGCATCGGCTTATATACGAGAGAAACAGACAGTCCAGACTTGTCTAGTAAATTCTTGTTCGTTCTTCGAACGTCGGTGGGCGTATGAGTCATAGCAGGCGCCTGAATTCTAAGGCCGAGTTCACACGGTACGGGTCCGCAACAATATTGTTGGGAAAGAGAATGTAGACAGATCCTGAGTACTTATTATAATTGCTGCTACAAGGCACAGGCACAGAACAATGTCGCAGCACTTTTTATTTCACAAAGAAAAAATAAAGAAACGAAAAATGTTTTACCTAAAAATACACGTCACTTACGTTGGTTTAACATTATACACTAACACTAACGCTATTAATTATGTTTTTATATAAATTCCCCAACTTTTTCCTAGGCCGGACACATAGCCCGCATCGCCGGTGTTACTATAATTTTTACCGAAAGTATGTTTTTTCGCGGATACGATGTTATGAATCGGATCTAGATAGTTCACTATTCACTCAGAGTACACTCAAAATTATTTAGTATAATTTTATTAGCATAGAAACGCGTAAAAAACACAGATTTGTTGCGAAACTAATGAAAACAAGAGGTTTGTTTACGACTACTAATTCTCGACCACTTCGGTAGAACTGTCAAAACAGTCAGGCCCTGAATATGACGTTAGCCACGGTTCGTTTTGTGATTTCAAACACACCTCCTTGATATGCAGGCTCATCGTGAGTGCACGATCTATGTGAAATCCAAGATGTTGATTTGCTTTACTGGATTTATTTTTATATCCTTAAAATTAAACTTTATATGGTCAACTTTTCTCTTGCAGCTCAGTAAAATCGCCTCTGTTTTTTCCACAGCTATTTCGAGTCTGTGCTCACGCATCCATCTGGCTATAACCTTTAGTGTATCATCCAGTCTGCATTAGGTCGAGGTCGTTTATTTTTTTTGTTTCTTTTAGTTTTTTTTTTGTTTTTATCACAGCAAGATCATCGGCGTAACAGATCAATTCTGTCCCACCTGGTACAGGAAGCTCCATGACACTGTCGTATAGTATGTTCCACAGAGTTGGCCCTAGCACCGAGCCCTGTGTGACGCCACCGAATACCTCCCTTTCATCTTCTCTATTGAGAACTATAAATCTATTATCAAGATAGCTTCTTATTATGTTCACCAAATAGTCACTTATGCCCCATCTTCTAAGTTCCGTAATAATTATCTCCCATGACGCGCGGTTAAATGCATTTTTAACGTCAACTAAAATCAAAGCATTATGCCATGTGGCTTTTCTTTTCACGATATCCGATATTTTTTTTCATGGCATGTGTGGTAGATTTCCCCTTTACGAATCCATATTGGTTTGGGTGCATACCATTTCGTTTCTTCCTAATTTCTTCCAAGAGTCGCGTATTAATGAGTTTCTCATAGACTTTCCCGATTACATCAATGAGGCAAATTGGATGATATTTTGGTGGATAATTTAGGTGCTTCCGGGGTTTCTCTATTAGAGTTAATTTGGATCTCTTCCATTCTTTAGGGAATTCATTTCTCTGAAGAAAGTTATTGAAAAATATTTTAGAATATTCTACATTGTCCAATATTAACGTTTTACCACATTTGGTGGCAAATCATCACAGCCCGGAGATTTGTTAATTTTTTCTTTGACAGCATTTATTATACCTGAATCGCCAAAAATATCACATTCTTTTATCGCAGTTTTATCACCTTCCTACGGTGGATACATTAACATTTGCCACATCGTGTGGAAGACACAGTTGCAAGTTATGTGTATTGTATAACATTGTCGAAATCCGTGTCAAATGTTACTTCCTAGGTTGGAACCAACGTTGGAACCATCGTGTGTTTTTAATTGTAACACTTAATTATTTTGATTTCTAGATTCACAATCTGATTCATCACGATCAGGCCAATCAGTAAACACCTTTGCCATGAATATGAACGCTAGTACAGAAGGACAGCTGAAATCCAGAAGAAAAGCAGCCAAAATGTTGGTAGCTGTCGTCACCATGTTTGCTTTCTGCTTTTTTCCCGTTCATTTTTTATCCATAATACGGTAAGTAAATATCTACGTGTAGTATCAAAGTCAAAAAGAGTCATGTTAACGGAATTAGGCTACATTAACGCAAAAATATAATTCAACCATAGACATTTTTAAAAAATCGACTAACTACACAGGGTTATTCGGTTATTCACGTCATTCGACACGGTGTATTGTCGCAGGGTGCCTAACTCTGGAAGATGGATACCCGCTAGATTCGTATATTAAAAACTGCTAGAATCTGCTAGGAGCGATTTTGAACCTGAAATTGTGCTTTTTCGCCTATTTTTGAACCTGTTTTTAGGGCTCTCATCACCAGATAAGACAAATTTAAAGTGACTTCTAAGATTCTAGGCCTATGTACTATAAGAATACTAAGGGTCGGCATTTCTGGTCTTGGGTGCCGGTTTTCATGTGTACGAAGAGTACGGTCAACACGCTTAGTAAAATAAGATGCACTGAATAAAGATAGAAGGCGAGTATTTTCTCAAGCGCATGGAATCTAGCATCAGATTAAGTAGTTATGTAATAAATACTTCGTATTTTTGCTCACTCCGACTTACTAGATTGCCATAACGACTCACTCCTATACATGTAAACGCCGACCTAAAGGTTTGTTTGCCAGCGGGGTATATGATTATTACGCGATTATTGAGGCAAATTTTGAAAAAAAATGTCTTTTTTAGAATTGAAATAATAATTTTTGTGTCAGTTTTACTTATATTTTAATCAAAAATGGGGGGTACTACGTAAACCGCTAAAACCGCTAGCCTTTAAATAATATGTTTTCCTGCTAAACTGGAATAATAAACCGCTAGATCTAGCTTGAAAACCGCTAAGTTAACAACAGTGTTGTAGCCAAATGATAAGATATTTGGTAAGAAATTGTGAGTGTACTACTAATTAGGAGGGACTACTATTGGGAGGGCTACTAAAGCTACAATTTAAAATTATTTATTTTCAAAACGTACAGAGTGTCTCAAATAAAGAAAAAATATGAAAGTTGTATTTTTAAGCGGTATTTTAAAGTTGTTTTTTTTTTAAGTAATTACATCCTGTATAATATCTATTATTACATATTTAGTTTCTACGATTTAAACAAAGGGGTAAATTTGATTAGGGTTTACCGCACTTTAATCTTACCATGTTTAAAATATTTACGATTTTGTGAAAATACAGCAACAATTTTAATACTTCATTTCTCTATAGGCGTATATAAGTTTTTAAAACCAAATATCGTAATGAAGGTTTTCTATTCAATAAAATTTGGGTTACAATAATAAAAATAATACTACCTTATACGGAGTGTCTTAAAATTTTTATTAAATAATTACTATCTTTAAACGGCAATAACTTGTTTAATTTAAATTAAACACACTGTATATTTTATATGAATCAAATGCACAATTTAATTGTTTATCAAATTGTGTTATACCATTCTTTACCTATCTCTACAAGTTTTCGTAGAAAATGCATTTTCTTATAATTTAGACCTTATTTATCAATATACCCATGGAATACTGACATTTTTGATTATTTTTCAAGATATAACAAATTTTTCCAAAAGTACAGATATTATTATTGTCGATATAATTCGCTTATTTCTTTGAAAATAAAAAAAAACTATTTAAATATTTGTAAAAGAGAATCAACTAGTATGCGTCTAGTATACGAACTACATTAATTAACTGTTTGCGTTGATTCATATTTGCTCCAAAGACTAAAAAACTGAATTCTGTATGTGTAATATATTCCATAGGCAAAGCCATGAGTATATTGATAAATGAGGTCTAAATTTAAAAAAAAATCATTTTCTGTTTTTTTCTCAAACTTATAGAGATAGGTAAAAAATGGTATAATACATTTTGATAGACAATTAAATTGTGCATCGGATTCATGTAAAATATACTGGGTGTTCCATTTAAATTAAACAAGTTATTGCCGTTTACAGATAGTAATTAATAAAAATAAATTTTCGGACACTCTGTATAAGGTAGTATTATATTTGGTTTTAATAACTTAAACACGCCTAAAGATGAAGTATTAAATTTGCTACTGTATTTTCACAAAATCATAAATATTTCAAAAACAGTAAGATTATAAATTATAATGCGGTAAACCTTAATCAAATTTATCTTTATTTTAATTGTAGAAACTACAAATGTAATAATATACAGGGTATCTATTAAAAAAAATACAACTTTAATATTATTTATTTATTTGGGACACTCTGTATCTTTAGAAAATAATTTTAAATTGTAGCTTTAGTAGTCCACCAAACATTCCAATCAATTTCAAATCACAATTTCTAAAAATCTAATCGTATGGCTACAATACTCCGTGTCGAATGAGGTGAATAACCCTGTATACATTGATTTGTTTTGACCAAAATTATACAAGCAAAATGTAAACAACCCGTTTATTTATTTACTATATGATTTAACCACTGAATTAATATCTTGGTTTTTTGAAGATCAAATGAGAGTGAGAAAAAATAAACCAAAATCTGAACAATACAAAAGCAAAATTACGATTCTACTACAAATGGAAGAAAAAAGTTTATTAAAACCTTTAGGCCTAACGATTAGTAACGATGTTTGTTGATCGTTTTGTTTTATTGTTTATCTCACTGATGAATGCGGAGGCATAACCGATACATCTTCGTGACAAAAAACGAAAATATATCCAGTGTATCAAATGTTCTTAAGGGTAAATTATTCTCTCAGACAAACGCGCGCGGTGAACAGCGTTATTACATTGCTTGCTTTTTCTATAGATCTTTGGCCTAAATTTTGGCAGGAATTTCTACAGATATTTTATGGTTCTATTTATTGTAAATCTTTTCAAATAGCTGTTTCTGTCCTAAAAGATAATAATTTTAATAAATAAAGTACTATTTTCCTATGCCCTATTTTCATGATTTTTTAGCACTGCATAAAATGTATCAAATTTAATTCGTAAACTCAGTTTACTATAAACTTTAGTATTATGCACCTTAAAATTTTGATGTATTGTAAAGTTTAATATATTTTGTTCTAGTGGGCCGATTTTGATGACTTCCTAAGGATAATTTGATGATTTTTTAAGCAATATATAGCTATATAATATAATTTTTAATAACAATTAAAAATGAAAGCTCACATCTGTCAATTTATTATACAACGAAAAACAAAATATTGATATTTAGGTGAAAGTTTAAAATACCCTGCGGAATACATTAAGACAGCAAGAAATTTAAAAATAATTTTATCATCTAGGTACAGGGACATCATTTTAAGTGTCTCACTCGATTTATAATTTTCCTGTTTGGTATTTAAAGATAGTAGAAAGATTTTCAAATGTAATTTTTCGCGCGGATGCCGATTCTCTACACCAAAATTTTTTAAAACGTCAATTTTGACAGATACGACGCCATCTTGATTTTTTTTAAATGGAAACCCCCACATATTTTAGCATGGTCCGGTAGACATATTTTAGCTAATTTCAAAAATATATAGTTTAGTATACTTTGCTCTTACCGTTTTCGATATAGAGTGGATTTAAAAATGAATTGTTCCAGAATCATTTTAAGTGTCTCACCCAATTTAAAATTTTCCTCTTTTCTATTTTAAGATAGTAAAAAGATATTTTAATGTAATTTTTCGCGAGGATGCCGATTTTCTACATTAAAATTTTTTACAACGTCAATTTTGACAGATACGACGCCATCTTGATTTTTTTAAATGGAAACCCCCACATATTTTAGCATGATCCGGTAGACATATTTTAGCTAATTTCAAAAATATAAAGTTTAGTATACCTTGCTCTTACCGTTTTCGATATACAGTGGATTTAAAAATGAATTGTTCCAGAATCATTTTAAGTGTCTCACCCAATTTAAAATTTTCCTCTTTTCTATTTTAAGATAGTAAAAAGATATTTTAATGTCATTTTTCGCGAGGATGCCGATTTTCTACATTAAAATTTTTTACAACGTCAATTTTGACAGATACGACGCCATCTTGATTTTTTTAAATGGAAACCCCCACATATTTTAGCATGATCCGGTAGACATATTTTAGCTAATTTCAAAAATATAAAGTTTAGTATACCTTGCTCTTACCGTTTTCGATATACAGTGGATTTAAAAATGAATTGTTCCAGAATCATTTTAAGTGTCTCACCCAATTTAAAATTTTCCTCTTTTCTATTTTAAGATAGTAAAAAGATATTTTAATGTAATTTTTCGCGAGGATGCCGATTTTCTACATTAAAATTTTTTACAACGTCAATTTTGACAGATACGACGCCATCTTGATTTTTTTAAATGGAAACCCCCACATATTTTAGCATGATCCGGTAGACATATTTTAGCTAATTTCAAAAATATATAGTTTAGTATACCTTGCTCTTACCGTTTTCGATATACAGTGGATTTAAAAATGAATTGTTCCAGAATCATTTTAAGTGTCTCACCCAATTTAAAATTTTCCTCTTTTCTATTTTAAGATAGTAAAAAGATATTTCAATGTAAGTTTTCGCGAGGATGCCGATTTTCTACATTAAAATTTTTTAAAACGTCAATTTTGACAGATACGACGCCATTTTGATTTTTTTTAAATGGAAACCAATTTTCATCAAAGTATTAACGTTACTTCATATATTATTTGGAAAATATCGAAATAAAAATGATAGTTCTACTCCCTGTATCTCCGAAACTAAGCAAGTTAGGACATTTATACGAACTTTTTTACTTATTTTTATCTGCAAAATATGCTGCCAAAGTTTCCGGAATCACCCGGTATGTAAAGGTCATATTGAAGAAGAATCGAGGTATAAATAAATAAAAAAATTTAAGCGTCGTAATTGTCAAATTTGACATTTTCAAGAATTTTAAAATTCGAAAATTGTAAACTGGATGAGTCACTTAAAATAATTCTAAAGATTTCATTTTTAAATGCACTGTATATCGAAAACGGTAAGAGCAAAGTATACTAAACTATATTCCTTTGAAATTAGCTAAAATATGTCTACCGGACCATGCTAAAATATGTGGGGGTTTCCATTTAAAAAAAATCAAGATGGCGTCGTATCTGTCAAAATTGACGTTGTAAAAAATTTTAATGTAGAAAATCGGCATCCTCGCGAAAAATTACATTAGGAAATCTTTCTACTATCTTTAAATACCAAACAGGAAAATTATAAATCGAGTGAGACACTTAAAATGATGTCCCTGTACATCCTTTCTCGATAGTTTGTTTTTTGGTTCATTTTAATAGCTTTATTTTTGTTGGTAATATTCACTTTTGAAGAAAACACTAACATTTTTTAGTAATTTTTACATTAAAACCATGCCTTTGCTTTTGGTCGTAGTCAACAGACCTAGTAAGTTGTGGTCCCGAAGTAGACCTTCTTAATAAGATTTTCTTCGTTTAATCTTCTTCTTAGAGTCCGTTCACGTTCCTTAGGTGCAATTCATTTTAAATTTGAAAATATGTTGAAAAAGAATATGTCGATCGTCTCGATTCGAAGTTATACGAATGTTCCTGGACGCCTAGAACTTGTCTCGAGGAAACCACTGCACTGTACTTCGTGCACACCTAAATCTGTTAGCGAGATAATTT
Organism: Sitophilus oryzae; assembly: GCF_002938485.1. Lineage (NCBI taxonomy): Eukaryota > Metazoa > Arthropoda > Insecta > Coleoptera > Curculionidae > Sitophilus > Sitophilus oryzae. The sequence continues at coordinate 164,310 of NW_022146611.1, read as the reverse complement.
TGTTCTGTATCATCTTCAATTAAAGCAGCTATAGCGGATACAATTTCCGGACTTTATACCATCTCTGGTAGAGTAACTGCCCAACAGCCAACAGACAATAATAATATAATTTTTCAATAACAGTGACATTACATAAATCATAAACACTATTTCATAGGTCTGTTGACTAGGACTAAAAGCAAAGGCATAGTTTTAATGTAAAAATTACGAAAAAATGTTAGTGTCTTCTTCAAAAGCAAATATCTCCAAAAAAAGGTATTGAGATGAAACTACCGAAAAAAGATGCACCTAGATGATAAAAAAAAATAAAAAATGCCTTGCTTTTTTAACATATTCTACAGGATGTTGGAGGGGAGATACTACTGTTATTTAAAAAAATAAGTTAGCCTATGTATCTCAGAAATCTTGGTGAACATCCCAAGGCGCAACTTTGCCCCAACATAACTATGTTCGTGTCTATTACGCTTACCGAGATAGTAATGTAATTTTGTACCTCGAATTTGTAGCACTCTGTATACAAAAAAATATAAAATGTATAAAGGGTGTTTTGATGGGCTTATTACACCAGTTTGCCTAATAAATCGTTGTAACTCTGTGCGCAAAAGATATTTATTGTGTATTCAACAAGGATGCACCTACTCCGTTTGAACATCTTTGATGATTTTTTCAGAAAACTATATTCGTCACTCAAAAAATATTTATTTTTTTTAGTTTTGTTTTTTCCTTATTGTATCTATTTCAATTGTAATTACTAATACTAATATAGAATGTTAAGTTACCTTTTCAAAAGTCTTTAATTATGAAGATAAATAATGATATAGAATATTAAATTGTAATAAAAAACAATTAGGCAAATAGATCAACAAAAAAAAATCAAGGCCCGCTCCGATATAAAAATTAAAAAATCTAATATTTCTCTCATTCTTACAAATAGATACCCATAACTTTATATCGTTGGAAAGGGTTAAATGCCAGCATTTTTTTAAGTTCATAGCCAACTATGATTTCTATTTAAAAAATTATATTTTTCATTATTTCTGATAAAAAGAGCAAGTATAGAAAAAAACTGACTACGCCACTGGATTGTGCTTAAAAAAGTGCCTTAAGAACGTTTTTACAGAATGTTATTATTCAGCGAAAAAGTTATGGGCAATTTTCCAAATGTTGACAGTGAAAATATCAACAGGCGACTTACGCCATTAAACATGTCTCAGAGATCGAGCCCATGATAGATGTCATCGAGCCCATGAAATCTATGTCGGTTTTGCTCTATCTAGTCAGGAAATAGGTTTTCTCTATTAAAACAGACCAATTTCGACCAAATTCTCCCAGCCGCTGATTATAAATAATATGACAAATAAAATTATCATTTATTTGTTTTTTTTTTATACTGTAAAATCGCTTATATCTGGAACTTACTCAACCGGGTCTCACAATGCAAATTCACCTCAAATATCCATTTAGTTGGTCACTGGCAAGCAGGCTCTCATTGTACATGAAAATAACAAAACAAACATTTACTGATCTGGATAAAATTGATAGTTAAATAGTAAAACTCACCCGGGGGTACTCCGCCCCCTAACCACTGGTATTCTATTCAACATATGCCATTTCTTCCATCTAATTCAAATATTATTCGGATCTATTGGTCTATCTTCAACAACTAGCTGGTGTCACCTGAAATAAGTATAGGGGCTTTCCCCGGACGCAAATCTGCAGCTAAACAGATTCGCATCCTAATAGTCAATAAGACTCTTAACTAAATAGTCAATAAGACTCGTAACCAAATAGTCAATAAGACTCGTATCCTAATCTTCAACAACTAGCTGGTGTCACCTGAAATAAGTATAGGGGCTTTCCCCGGACGCAAATCTGCAGCTAAACAGATTCGCGTCCCTAATAGTCACTAAGATTCGTATCCTAATAGTCAATAAGACTCTTAATAGTCAATAAGACTCGTATCCTAATAGTCAAAAAGACTCGTAACCAAATGGTCAATAAGAACTCGTATCCAAATAGTCAATAAGACTCGTAACTAAATAGTCAATAAGACTCGTATCCAAATCGTCAATAAGACTCGTATCCAAATAGTCAATAAGACTCGTAACCAAATAGTCAATAAGACTCGTATACTAATAGTCAATAAGACTCGTATCCAATTAGTTAATAAGACTCGTATCCAAATAGTCAATATATCCTATAGTATAGTATATCCTAATCCTTTATACCTAACCTAACCTAACTATGTCATAAGACTCGCAACCTCCAAATGTCAGCTCTGTGACAAAACACAACACAACACTACTACACTGCTGGCTGTCCCGTCTACTACTGACTGACCTGCCGCGCGTCGGCAAGCTAAGCCTCCTCTTACATCACATTTTTACCTGCTCACAAATATTTACATCGCTTGCCAATGAATCATACTATTTTCTCTAATCGACTTTCAAATTAATAGAGTGTTCTAGCATTGCTAGATAAATAAATAGAGAGTTTTCGAATTATAAAACCATTATTATAACCAACTTATTTTCCAAGTTTTACAATACTTTTTTTGATAAATCATTTTGATGAATACGAAGTGTTCGATTAGATTAGTCAATTACTATTATAATTAATGTAATTTGTTAGCAGATATTTTTAACAGGAATACTCTTTTCTCAACTCAAATAACCCTCTTTCTACTGTATTATGTTGTAAGAAAAGGCCGTCCAAAGTGATTTGCTTTCAGCCAGAGGGATCTCATTTGCGTATATACGGTTTTAACTTAATTCCCCTATTAGAGTGCTTCAATCAATTTTATTTCCCATCTCTATTACTTTCACTAATTTTCTTGAGAAAGTGAGAAAGTGAGTAATTAAAATTGAGAAAATTTAAAACAATATCTTTTTATATTCAAGGACAATACTAATATAAAATGGAAGAAACAAATATACACTCAGATGCAAAAAAAAGCAAAGGAGATTTTTTTCATCAAATTTAAAGTGTTGTATTTTTTACTATTTTCACGATTTTTTTAGCAAACTATATATAAATCTATCAACTATCAATTCATAAAGTCAGTTTTTTATAAACTTTAGTATTTGGCTTATTATATAGGGTTAATTGAAGGTTTGCTTTTTTACTCTATCTTTAAAACACCATGTGCAATAATTTCGTGAGTAACTTTTCCTAAAACATAATTTTTCCACCAGAGCCATGTCTCAAACTTTTTTGACTCATGTCAATAGATGCCTTGGTTAATTTTTAAGAGCAAAATGAACTTTCCACCAACAATTTGCAATTCTTTTAACTATCATTACTTTATCATGTTATTTTTTAGTATTATGAGGTAGCTTTGGTGACTATTGTTGTAATGTCATATCGACACTGACTAGAACTCTATATTAAAATTTAAAAAACGTTAAAATGTAACGATACATGCTTAGTTTTAATAAATATTACTAACACTAACAGAACTAAGGATATTAAAAAAATAACTGTAATAACTAAGTGTACAAACAAACAAAAAACTTGCAAAAAAAATACTCTAATACCGTTGATTGAACTATTTCAATCTAACGCTAATACTTTGTATAGCCTCCCCCGGCTGCTGAAACTGTCTGTAGGCGTCGACGTCGATTCAAACTGTTACAGATTACTTTATGCCGGATCCAGACCAAGGCGACAAAAAGTAAACAAGATTTTGAGACAAAAATAAGACAAACTTGCGACAAAAAAAGGGGAATTCTGGCAAGACAAACTTGAGACAAATTATTGTCCACACCGCAAGGACAAAAGTACAACAAAGTCAAAAGTTTAGTTGGTGCCAATAACCGTAATATAAAAGTTTAGTTGTTGCGAAATTTTTATTAACCATGTGTAATTTCATTGCTCTCCTACTGTTGGCAGCACACGCTATCGACACTGCGCCGGCAACTTGTCGTAAAATATACGAACAAAACATAGACACTTTGATCTTTACCGACTCGAGACAGGGCATTGAAAAGTCTCCGAATTTTGAAACAAAACAAAAATGAGATAAAAATGTCGCAGAAATGTATTGGATTTGTCGCAATTTTGTCGTAAAACATGAATGTTTCTGTCTTGTCGTTTTGTCTGCTTGGTTTGGATGCGGCATTAGATTGCCCGCACCCATGTTATTTTAGGGACCGTATTTAAGCGGCATTCTATTAGGATAAGGAACTGCTTTTTACACACGTTAAAGAAACCTGTATTACCAACATCATAAACCGCCTTTATTTGAATCGCCGTTCTTTCTATTTTTATAATCAGATTTCAACTATTAAGCTACAAGTTCTAGTTAAACTTGAGTTTTGTCTTTAAATTAAAAGACAAAACTTAGGACTAACTAGAGATAGAAGCTTAAATAAATAATTTCTATTGAGAATTAATTGTAAAACAACACAATATTTACTCAATTATTCAATAATGTTTAGACTTAAATATACATTAAAATATAATGTTTGTGAAATCTTAAAAAAAATAATTTTACATCCTTAATAAACCGCAACTAAAAATTATGAAACAATCGATAGTTTTCGATAAACACACTTATTCATATTTAGAAACAGACACATCGAAAGCTAAGATTTACCTTTGTTTACCTCCTTTATAAAATGGCAAACTAAATTGGAGGAGGAACAGGAAACAGGAAGTCTAATTACTATCTTCGATCTTATTGGGCGAGAATATTTGAAATTAGCGGGATAGGGAACTATAAAAGCTGCCCCGAGAGTACAAAGGGCGTGCAAACTGTGTCTTTTTTCATACATATACTAGCGTAAATATAAATAATAAATATCGGAAAAAGAATAATAATAATATAAATATAATATAAACAGGAAAATAATCTATTTTCCTTTTTTTTTAAATAACTATTTTATTTTGTAGATTTTCTCACAGTGTTAATGGGGAAATACCCAGAAATATATTAATTAATAATATACGTTTGCTTAAGAAAATCTCAGGGTGATTCTAAAACATTTCAAAAGCCTTAAATTTTATTTCAATAGTTGCAAATTAGTAATATTATTTTTAATCATAGATTTAGGAAGAACAGATATCACATTATGCATTTTAACCCGATCAAACATTCGGAAGTTGACTACGTACTGTAAAAACCAACTGAGATAGAGAAGGCGACATTGCCACATATCAAATTTGCGCCTATCTACTTAGTTTGATTTGCAGAAAAGGTGACTTTAAAACCTTCACCGGATATCAATAAATCTCAATTTCTTAATTAAATTAATAGTTTATTTTTAAAGAAGCATGCGTAATAATATGTTATTAACCAGAGGATATATGCGTTACTATTAAAGGACATGTTTACTGTTTAATGTGCTGAAATGTCTAGAACTATTGGCAGTGTCGCTGCCAGTCTTCCAGAATGAAATGAGCCGTCCGTCCCACCACCCCTCGCGACGGCCCATGGTCCGTTATAGCGTACTACGTTTAGCTTACTGTGTATTTGAAGTCGGAATGAAGTCCGAAGTGAACTTTACAGTGTTTTTCAGTGGTTTTTGTTTTTGTTTAATATACTTTTGAATCTGCGAATTTTCAGTATGGTACGACAGTGTCAAATGTGTGGACAAATAAGCTCAAATTACCCGAATTTGTCTTTTCACAGGTAGGTATTGTTTCCGCCGCGCCGTAATCGTACATAGGCGTCCCACAAGGGAGCCTCTCACAATTAAAATAATTTCTAATTATATTTGTTGAATTTTGATCTAATAAAACAAGAACGTAGCAGCCGGTAATTGAATAATAATTCGTCTCAATTACTACCTAACTGTTGTAGATCATAACAAATTTGAATATAAACGTTACATTTGAAACTTTATTATAAGCCAGAAAGTGACATTTTTTTTCTTAAAATTGCGTCCTATTTTGGTCATTATATACGATATTCTAAAGGAATTTTGCTCAACAAATAAACAAAGGTGTTTACCCGACCTTTTTTACATTTTATTGCTTTATATCTGCCCCTTCGGCCTTGTTTAGACAATTTTTTACCACCGTACAAATACATCTTCCTAGAGTTATTTGTAAGGTGTGTTTAACTTTTTTTAGAATGGGACGAACTGTAAATAATTCTTAGGCTACTAGCTGTGCTACTAGTTTTATACATACCTATATACAGAGTGACCCAGGCCTCCAAAAAGCTTTTTACCTATTACGTTTTTGGTTTGTGATTTTTATTTCAATTTTTTACATAAGATGGGCCATTGTAACGCACATTTTCAAAATATTTTTGTCAACATACAGGGTGATTCAAACCGCAATACATATGCTTAATACAGTTCATGAAGATTTGGACATTTAACTAAAATTTGATTATCTGATGAAGCTACCTTTAAAAGTAATGGATTTGTAAATAAACGTAATAGGTATTCATTATTATGCGACAGAAATCCCATACTGTAGCACACAGATTTTATACTTTTAATGATAAATACCTTTTATTGCGAGACTAAAAGGCAATTGCCTCGTATCAGAGCCATCATAATACAAGAAGAAGACCGAAAGAGTTAAATTTTGTCTTATATTTTCAAAAAAAACACAATTTTCTCATTAAATATTGATTTTTGGTATAGGAAGTTATTAATAATGCAAGATTAAACAACTATTACACAGTACTTCACAGGAAGCTATCGATTGCGAACTAACTAAATCGTTACTAATTAGGTACTAATTTTGAAAAGTTCTTTTTTAGATAAAAAAAGGTAAAACTAAAACCTAAACTATCATTTGAGATTAAACGGGAAGTTCTAAATAATGTTGCCTATTCTAAACAAGAAAAGTTTGCTGTAGGTAATTTTCTCAGGGAAAATACGTAAATAAAAATGACTTTTTAAGTCAAAAAAGTCAAAAGGACAAGTTATTCCAAAAAAGGACTGTCCTTTTCAAAAAAGGACAAGTGGCAACCCTAGGTATTTCTGGAAGAAGAAACGGCGAATGCAGATTCTGTGGGGAAGATTGTAGCATTAGAAGTTATAAAAAAAATGATGGAATGTTTTTTTTTATAAGAATTTTCTTTTAGAAAAAATATTAAAACAACTAATACTATGCGACGGAGCTGTTCGCCGGTGAGCAATGGGTCGTAAGCTAGTGAAAATTAAATTGTGATAATTACGTCTTTATAATATACTGGGCGCCACTCAGTTTTCCATTTACTTTCTAAAACTTCTAAGTTGAGAACTGAGAAATCAACTCAGAATATAGGTATTATTTATTTTAGGAATTACACAAATGAAACGCTGAGATAAACTAACAACTAAGTATAATTAATAATTAAATGTTAATTAGAATAAAATAAGACTATGAATAATTTGACGTTTGAAAATGTTTGTTGGAAATAGTATGTATTAAAATAGATCACTCAAGATGGTAGTTAAATCTGCACGCTTCTGAATATTAATATTTTATTAATTATTCCGCAAAAAGTCTGGCGATCTTGGTACCAAAATATAAGGACTCTTTATATTAAAAAAAACCGTACTATGTAGATATCAGAAATATGCATAACATGAATAAAATATTTCAAGTGACTCTAAAGTAATAAAATATCTAATATGCCTGAAGGGCTTAAAGCATTAAAGTGAACTTAAATTATATAATAAGAAATGATCTGGCCTTTTATATCCGTTCTGGTCACAAGCTGGTTGTGGTGAACTGCTGGAACTGGATCGTTATTATAACGTCTCCACACAGACAGGATCGGAAAATGCTGTATATTCAGAGATTCCTCCGTTATTCAACGTGTATATTGTAGGGACAAACGTGGCCCAAATGTCAGATACAATAAACAAAATGGTACCAGAAATGCGTACCATAAAATAAAACCCTGTACAAATAGAAAAAGGGTATTAGGAAACGTTATGTAAAAAAAATAAAAGTCTTACCTCCGCTCAGAGGGTTTTCCCACACAAATTTCAAAAATGCCAAAAAAAACGCCGATAATTCTATCGGGTTCAGCTTCAACCACCAATATAGCGATAAAGGTAGGCACGAGGTATATACCTATACCGTCAGAAATAAAGTGACGAACAACTTCGACCGGACTGAAATAACTATCCAGAAATAAACTTGGAAAAAAATAAAAGATAATAACAATACTTAGAATGCCATCTCGGTGCGAGGACTCAAACTTGAATTGTTTAAATAAAATAATTCTGTACACTTATTTAAATTGTGTGAATTTTAAATAAAATGCTACAAGATGGTGAAACACCAGTACATCTCATCACTGAGTGCGCCGAGACGACAACCATTCGTGCCATGAATTTTGGTACGACTGATATTGGAGATGGAGAACTACCCTCTATAAAACCGTCCCAGATACTGGCTTTTGTCAAAGTCCTGGGACTGTATGATGAGTTATGATTCAAGAAAGGGGGACACAATGGATCTGTAAGGTCGAAGTGATTAACCCCCTCCCACTCATTCTAAATTCTAAAAAAAACCCTAAAATTAAATTTAATGGCAAATCTACAACTTTTGGTTGAAAATATGTTCCGGCTACCTATGTTTACAAAAATGTCTAAAATGTGCTTTACCTTTGCCTCCATATTCTGAAAAAAAAAATTGAAAGAAAAGTCACCAACCACAAACCTAATATAGAACTGTTTCGGAAGCCTGAGTCACCTTGTAAATATTCAAAAGTAACTGAAAGTTTATATAAAAATAACTGAAAGTTTAAATTGAAAATCGACGTTGGAGCGATTTTCGAAAACTACTAACGTTTCAACATAAGTATATGTGGGATATTAATTATATTATTATATTAGACCTTATAACAAAACTCATCTGACGAAAAAGTGTTAATGTAGTATATTAATATGGAGTAAAAATTTTACTAATTACTTTACTTTTACTTTACTAATTAAATTCGTTCCAAAAAACGATACGCCACTGGCCATTAGAACAATCCAAATGCGCCTAGCAAAGAATATCTTAATACCCTAGAAGTCTCGTCTCGCATCAAAATCTGACCTGTCGATGGGGCCTCGCTTTGGCGAGCGAGGCCCCAACTTCGTGGGGCCTCGCTATTTTGCTCGGAATTGAACGAACAGACGCGCGGCGTTGCCTTGTTTTGTATGTACTTTCTTGAATAGTTTTAAATTTCATCTATTGCTATAATCAGTCTTTCCGCTCTCCGCTCTCCGCACTCCGCAGTTTTCATATAATACTATCTATATAATTCTCGTGTTACAGTTTTGGATGGTTTTGGTTACCGTACTCCTCCGAAACGGCTTAACCGATTTTGATAAAATTTTATATGTATATTCAGTACGTCTAAGAATATGTTGTTATCTATTTTTAATACCCTTAACTGATAAGGGTAGCTGAGAGGGTAGCCCACCTTCATTTTTTTTTAGTTTTTGAAAAGAAAAAAATCTTTTTATTTTTTTATTTGGCATTATGAAATACAAACAACCCTAAATTTTCACCGTTCTGCTATCATCCCCTATTTTTAATAGGGGTTGTTTTTATATTTTTTGTTGCCATCTCCGAAACGGCTTAGCCGATTTTGATGAAATTTTATATGTATATTGAGTAGGTCTGAAAATAGGTTGTTATATATTTTTATACCCTTAAGTGATAAGGGTAGCCCACCCCATTTTTTTATTTTTGAAAAAAAAATATTTTAATTTTTTATTTGGCATTAAAAATACAAACAACCCTAAATTTTCACCGTTCTACCATCATCCCCTATTTTTTAATAGGGGATGTTTTTAAATTTTTGTTACCATCTCCGAAACGGCTTGATCGATTTTGATGAAATTTTATATGTATATTCAGTAGGTCTAAGAATACGTTGTTATCTATTTTTATACCCTTAAGTGATAAGGGTAGCCCACCCCATTTTTTTATTTTTGAAAAAAAAAAAAATTTTAATTTTTGATTTGGCATTAAAAAATACAAACAACCCTAAATTTTCACCGTTCTACCATCATCCCCTATTTTTTAATAGGGGATGTTTTTTTTTAAATTTTTTGTTACCATCTCCGAAACGGCTTGATCGATTTTGATGAAATTTTATATGTATATTCAGTAGGTCTGAGAATACGTTGTTACTATTTTTATACCCTTAAGTGATAAGGGTAGCCCACCCCCCTTTTTTTTATTTTTTGAAAAAAAAAATATTTTAATTTTTTTTATTTGCATTGAAATTTTAATTTTTTTTATTGGCATTAAAAAATACAAACAACCCTAAATTTTCACCGTTCTACGATCATCCCTATTTTTTAATAGGGGTTGTTTTTTTAAGTTTTTTGTTACCATCTCCGAAACGGCTTAACCGATTTTGATAAAATTTTATATGTATATTCAGTACGTCTAAGAATAGGTTGTTATATATTCTTATACACTTAAGTGATAAGGGTAGCCGAGAGGGTAGCCCACCCTCATTTTTTTATTTGGCCTTAAAAAATACAAACAACTCTAAATTTTCACCGTTCTACCATCATCCCGTATTTTCTAATAGGGGTTGTTTTCTTGTTACCATCTCGAAACGGCTTAGCCGATTTTGATGACGTTTTATTATGTATATTGAGTAGGTCTGAAAATAGTTTGTTATCTATTTTTATACCCTTAAGTGATAAGGGTAGCCCACCCCATTTTTTTATTTTGAAAAAAAAAAATTTTAATTTTTTTGATTTGGCATTAAAAAATACAAACAACCCTAAATTTTCACCGTTCTACCATCATCCCTATTTTTTAATAGGGGATGTTTTTTAAATTTTTGTTACCATCTCCGAAACGGCTTGATCGATTTTGATGAAATTTTATATGTATATTCAGTAGGTCTGAGAATACGTTGTTATCTATTTTTATACCCTTAAGTGATAAGGGTAGCCCACCCCCCTTTTTTTATTTTTTGAAAAAAAAAATATTTAATTTTTTTTTATTGGCATTAAAAATACAAACAACCCTAAATTTTCACCGTTCTACGATCATCCCCTATTTTTTTAATAGGGGTTGTTTTTAAGTTTTTGTTACCATCTCCGAAACGGCTTAACCGATTTTGATAAAATTTTATATGTATATTCAGTACGTCTAAGAATAGGTTGTTATATATTCTTATACCCTTAAGTGATAAGGGTAGCCGAGAGGGTAGCCCACCCTCATTTTTTTATTTGGCCTTAAAAAATACAAACAACTCTAAATTTTTACCGTTCTACCATCATCCCGTATTTTCTAATAGGGGTTGTTTTCTTGTTACCATCTCCGAAACGGCTTAGCCGATTTTGATGACGTTTTATTATGTATATTGAGTAGGTCTGAAAATAGTTTGTTATCTATTTTTTATACCCTTAAGTGATAAGGGTAGCTCACCCCCATTTTTTTATTGTTTGAAAAAAAAATATTTTAATTTTTTTTATTTGGCATTAAAAAATACAAACAACTCTAAATTTTCACCGTTCTACCATCATCCCTTATTTTTTAATAGAGGTTGTTTTTTTAAGTTTTTTGTTACCATCTCGAAACAGCTTAACCGATTTTGATAAAATTTTATATGTATATTCAGTACATCTAAGAATAGGTTGTTGTATATTCTTATACCCTTAAGTGATATGGGTAGCCGAGAGGGTAGCCCACCCTCATTTTTTATTTTTTTTGGAAAAAAAAATATTTTTTTATTTGGCCTTAAAAAATACAAACATCTCTAAATTTTCACCGTTCTACCATCATCCCCTATTTTCTAATAGGGGTTGTTTTCTTGTTACCATCTCCGAAACGGCTTAGCCGATTTTGATGACGTTTTATTATGTATATTGAGTAGGTCTGAAAATAGTTTGTTATCTATTTTTTATACCCTTAAGTGATAAGGGTAGCTCACCCCCATTTTTTATTTTTTGAAAAAAAAAAATATTTTAATTTTTTTTATTTGGCATTAAAAAATACAAACAACTCTAAATTTTCACCGTTCTACCATCATCCCCTATTTTTTAATAGGGGTTGTTTTTTTAAGTTTTTTGTTACCATCTCCGAAACGGCTAGACCGATTTTGATAAAATTTTATATGTATATTCAGTAGGTCTGGTTTGGTTTGGTTTGGTCACAACCTATTCCCAGGTTATCTATTTTTTATACCCCTAAGTGATAAGAGTGGTCCACCCCAACTTTTTTTTTATTTTTTAGACAATTTTTTTTTATTTTAATTGTTTATAGGGAGTGCTTATTTTTTAGGGGGTGCATGTCCAAAATTTTCTTCTGGGTACTCACTTTCATCACTTAAGGGACCTCTGTACAAAATTGCATATTCCTAGTCCTAGAACGGATTTTACATAAAAATTATACAAATGTTTACCCTTAGTTTTATCCCCTTAAGGAATGAATTCCAAAAATCGCTCTAATTATTCAATTACGCTACATAATAAACCTCTGTGCAAATTCTCATATTCCTTGAACAGAATTTATTGTTCCAGAACGTTCAACCTCTCATTTCACACCCTTAGAGGGCGAATTTCCAAAAATTGCTTCTTAGTGCTAAATTACGTTACATAAGGAACGTCTGCAAAATTCATACTTCTAAAACCAATTTTAACAAATTTTTGTACAAATTTTCATCCCTTATTTTTTAGGGGATGCATGCCTAAAATTCGCTTCTAGGTACTCACTTTCATCATTTAAGGGACCTCTGAACAGAATTTCATACTCCTAGTCCTAGAACGGATTTTACGTAAAAAATTATACAAATTTTCACCCCTAGTTTTACCCCCTTAAGGAATGAATTCCAAAATCACCCTAATTATTCAATTACGCTACATAAGAAACCTCTGTGCAAATTTTCATATTCCTTCAACAGAATTGTTTCAGAACGTTCACCCTTCATTTCACACCCTTAGAGGGCGAATTTCCAAAAATTGCTTCTTAGTGCTAAATTACGTTACAAAAGAAACGTCTGCAAAATTCATACTTCTAAAACCGATTTTAACAAATTTTTGTACAAATTTTCATCCCTTATTTTTTAGGGGATGCATGCCTAAAATTCGCTTCTAGGTACTCACTTTCATCATTTAAGGGACCTCTGAACAGAATTTCATACTCCTAGTCCTAGAACGGATTTTACATAAAAAAATTATACAAATTTTCACCCCTAGTTTTACCCCCTTAAGGAATGAATTCCAAAAATTACTCTAATTATTCAATTACGCTACATAAGGAACCTCTGTGCAAATTTTCATATTCCTTGAACAGAATTTATTGTTCCAGAACGTTCAACCCCTCATTTCACACCCTTAGAGAGCTAATTTCCAAAAATTGCTTCTTAATGCTAAATTACGTTACATAAGGAACGTCTGCAAAATTCATACTTCTAAAACCGATTTTAACCTTTTGTACAAATTTTCATCCCTTATTTCTAAGGGATGAATGTCAAAAATTAGCTTCTAGGTACTCACTTTCGTCACTTAAGGAAACTCTGTACAAAATTTCATACTCCTAGAACTAACATTTTTTGTACAAAATTTCACCCCCCAGTTTCACTACCCTTAGGCTATACATTTCCAAAAATCGCTTATCAATGTTCAAATGTGCCACATCTGTGCAAAAGTTCATACTCCTAGTAGGTACAGATTTTTTTTGTATAATTACACCCCTTTATCTAATTACACCCCCTTATGGGTCGAATTTTAAAAAAATACTTAGTAGTACTCATCTTAGAGAACGAATTAATATTCTCCGTATTTACTCCAGTTTCCTAATACTAGCACAGATAACACATAATCATACTAGTTAATTTTTTATTGGAATAGAAGTAATTTTTATTAGAAGGTACAAAAAAATTAAAAATCTAAAATTTTATTTTCATAGCTACGTTTTTATAGCCTTAGGATGCCTCATGTACTAACGAATACGAAATATATAATATAATCAATACATATTTCTTTAAATATCGAGAAATAAAATATGTTTTGGCAACACCGTACGAAATATCGCCGCGCGTAGTCCTCAAAATTTAAAATATTAGCATTTTCAGGCTTCGATTATGTTCAAAAGCGCCACGGTGTGACAAATCACTAAAGCTTCCACACGAGAGTTCTTAAAACTATAATATTCTTTGCGCCTAGTTGCCGGGGTCGGAAATTTTAGACTTCTCTGTCTCTTCTGTCCTTGTTTGACACATTGGAATGTTTGATACACTACCAACAAGTATTTATGAATGAGATGTTAGGTCTATCTTTATAATGTCTTTGTTTTTAATGTATTTTTGGTATTTTAATATACCGGATGTTAATCAAAAGTGGCTTACTCTAGATTGAAATTTAAAATACGATTTTTTAAAACAAAAATGTCAAAAGTTGATATATGATATGTCATTCTATGTATATAGAGTGTCATTTTCTATCTAATAAAGCAAAAAAATACCGAGGGTACCATTTAAAAATCAAAAGTTGTAGTTATTTCCCGTGAAATAGAAAAAAACGTTTTACAGAAAAAGAATTATAGGGTAGACAGACTTTTCCTAATTGTGCCATCCAAAGAAATTTCCAAAGTCCAAAAGATGTTTTTTTTTTCGAATATTGAAATATTTTAATGAATATAAAGAACAAAAACATTAGGTTCTTAAAACAAAAAGCAAAATTATAGCGAAAAGTGCTATTTCGATTAGGTTATGTAGTATGGAAGAAATATGCTACCCACACAAACTTTTTTTAATAAATCATTTAATTACCACTAATATCTTCAAATTTTGCAGATGGGAAGAAGTTAAAAAAGAGCACAAACCAAAACTAAAAAAATTAAAAAATAAGTAGAATTTTAGCATATATCTACCCTACAGAAATAAGAATTTTACTAGTTCATTTGAGCCCGTAAATGAGATATTTTAGGGCCTTTTTGTAACGGTTCTGTTTTATAATCTAGATATGCCTCATCTGGGGATGAAAAACAATTCATCCCAAGAAAATTGATTTTAGTTACTTGTTGCAAAAATTGCTTTTTTACTATTTACACTGTTACCGCCAAATCTTGTTTATTATGAAAAATTAGATTGTCTTATACAGGGTGACAATTTGAAAACGAACAGTATTTAATCTTGCCTCTACCGATGATAGTATGAAAATTTGGCGAAACAAGTCAATTTACATATTATATACAAGGGGGACAATTTTTGAAGCATTTGTTGTCGTGTTACTTTCAACCCCTTGAATTTTAAATAGCAACCCCTATTTCTTTTACCATTTTTGTGTTTCTTATGGAATTCTACATAAACTGCATTATTTTTTTGAGAATTTTATAAGGAACACAAAAATGGTAAAAGAAATAGGGGATGGCATTTAAAATTTTAAGGGTAGGTGCCCCGGGGGGTCAAAGGGTTGAAAGTAACACGACAACAAATGCCTCAAAAATTGTCCCCCTTGATATGCAAATTGACGTATTTCGCCAAATTTTTATGCTATTATTGGTAGAGGTAACATTAAATACTGTTCGTTTTCAAATTGTCACCCTGTATGTGAATTGTTTAGTAAAATAAAATTACTGATTATGTTAGCATAAATTTTAGAATAGTTTCGTTTATAGATACCTAACTTAACTGGTGACTTGTTTTGTCTTATGTGAATAATGTACAGTATTAGCAATTTATTTTGTCCCCAGCCCCCCCATTTTTGACAGACAATAACTTTTCTATTTTTGGATAGAACATTCACTAAAAAGCAAATTTTAGGGTTTTTAGTCAAGTTTTGTTGTTTATTATAATCAATAATGTAATAAGTTGCTAAATGTCACCATTATTGGTATAAACTTTTTTTAATGGGACACCCTGTATGTTTGAAGTGTATTTATATAGTAAACACACATGCCCTTTCTTTTAACAGTTTTATCGAAATTCGAAAAAAATATAAACCAATGTGTAATTTGTTCGGTAGGTATGTAGTTGGACATATTAGTTTGGTTTGGTTATTATTATATATTAAATTGGTATTATAAATTGCTATACACTTCTAATATACAGGTTGTTACATTTAAAAAACAATATATTGTTTATACCAGTATCAGTCTCAACTTTTCACAGCGTAAGACCACATAACATGTACTTAATAAACACAACATGTACCAAATAAACATGACTAGTAACCTTATAATTTATTTTATAAATTAATATTCTATCTCCAAAAATAAAAAAAGTTATTGTCAGATTAAAATGGGACAAAATAAAATGATAACACGCGCTGTACTTAATGTCCTATTTTTGTTTTATGGATTTTTGGAGTTTCTCATTTATGAGTAGAGATACAAAGATGCGGTTTCCACATCATTGCTGCTTTCTTATGTCCTAGCCCTCTTGGTTCCAGGAATACAGGGAATTTTAAAATGTTGTATTTTGGATCTTCTTCGTATCTCGGTTATGTTATAACTTATCGAGTAGTTGAAAAGTTGTTGTTTCCCGTAAATCTTTTGATGAAGAAATGGGCGTAGTAAAAATTAGTAAACTAGTTCGTCACTGGGAGCTGTCATTTTCGAAATATAACTGAAACTTGTTTTTTTTTTAAAGGGATAAGGGTATCCCCATATAATAGGGATTATCACCTGTCTTATTCACATAAGACAACAAGTATTTTACTTAATCAGATAATTATGCTTTCCATGGTGTTATCTTAATAAACTGCACTGAAAATGAACTTGTGGGACTTTTATATAACACGCTGTCAATCAGAGTTACAGAAATTGTTGATGCATAATTTTACGCACAGAATTACTACGCAATTTTGTGGAATAATTTTACGCACTGAAACTAGCGTGGAATAACCAATAACCAAAATTTGAAGTCGAATAAATTATTCGTTTGTGTTGATTACCCAATTCAAACAAGCGGCATATGTTAAAAAGTTAAATAATGCACTTTTTACCTTATTTATAAAAAATAATATAGAGTACCTAATTATATTTTTAGAAAGCCCATAGCAAGACAAATCAAATGAAAAAATAATAAAACACTAAATAGTGAAAACCTCATCTTTGTACCTTTATACTCATAAATGAGAAACCCTGTAAAACACACGAAAATGGGACACCCTGTACATAACTATAAATATCAAAATGAAAAGTACTTAAATGTTTTTCTCCTCTATATGTCAATACATTTAAAACTTCGTTTGATTTAACTAATTTTTAGATTGGTTACTCATTTAATTGATTTAAATAATTTTTAGATTCGACAAATTTTTATTTTGTTTCTTTGTAAAAATGAGTTTGTTATCTATTAAAATATGTTTAGTTTTAGTATTTTTATTTCAAGTTAACCTGTATCATATTTCCAAAAAAAATCCAAAGATTAATGCCAAATTCAATATAATGTTCTAACTAGAGACTAACTAATAGATCTCTTCTAAAATGAGTTATTGGCAACGCCGCGTCTCGTTCACGAGGGTTTCCGCACAAAATATTAAAGTTTACGTGTGCATTGATGTCTTTTGGCCGGTTCAAGCCGTCCTATTTACGTGGGTTATCTATTCGTAGTAGAATTATCTTTGCTCCAACACTCCAACGAACGGTCAAAATTATTTTGTTTTCTAACTCAACGGCACAGTCAGCGTACACAAGCGGTAGTGAATATTTTAATATAGAAGACCACAAATATTAAAATAATATTGATTATTACAACACACTTCCGTGTATTAACGGTATTTTTATGTATTGGCAGCATTAATTGTAAATAATGTAATGTAGTAAACCGCTTAAATTCTGCCAAAATTTTAGGGTAGGCGCCGCCTACCTTGCCTACCCTGACGAGCCGCCACTGCTTCCAACCCGAGTAAATAGAGACATTAATCAATTACCTGATGATCCTAATCAGTGTATTGGAACAAATTTATAATTGTGGTGTTGTGTGTCACCGGTTCTTAAGCCGGTACTGTGCCGGTACGGTCAAAGTGTAATTGGATCAAATACACTAGGACGCTGCGCGCGTCTCACTTGAATCGTTTCAAGTGTATTTGATCCAAGTACACTTGGACAGTGTTAACCAGGCTTTTTAATAATTGTGCAAGGTTTAAATTTAATCTGACGTGTTGAAATGGGTGAAAATAGCGTTCAAAGATTCCGTTGCCCAAATTCATACATACAGGCAGGGTCGGACTGGACCATAGGGGCATTTTTTGTGCATTTTTTCGCCTTGCGTTTTGGTCAATTGTTTTCTATATTAATTTTTTGTTAATATTCCCTGATAAAATCAGGGATCTACCCGTAATGCAATGCAAATGTAAATATCGTTAATCTAAAAAGGGGTTTGGGGATAACCTCAGAATATTACCGTCACTTCTTTCTGTTTCATTTCTGCACGGAAAATAAAATTTAGAAAGAAAAAACTAGAACATTGCACCACAGATTGTTCTTAGATTTTTGTAAACATATGATACAATTGTTATACTAGCTAAGTTATTATTCCTCCCCAACTCAGTTTACAATAGTACGTAGAAATAGCAAATTGTGTCAAAAAATAAAGAGTTAGTAATAAAATATTCTCTGACACAAATTAGAGAATTACCACCACACTTCTTCGCTATTTTCGTATAAAATCAAGTATATTTAACTATTCTGAAAATCTTGTAATAGAAGTAAAAGCTACAAAGTGATGCCTAGTACCATTTTAGACTCAAAATGCAGCAGTGTTTCTACAATTGTGGAGTTTATTACAATTTATTTTTTCCATATTTTTAAGAATAAATAATGAACTATTTTTATGTAGGTCCTAAGACAAGGGGGCCCGCGAAGGCTAGGGCCTCTGTAGCAATCGCCACCCTGACTATATGGCCAATCCGATCCTGCATACAGATGAAAAAAATAAAAGCGTGTTAAAAAGATAAATCCTTTTTAACTCTCTTAACTTTATAATTTATTTCCTCTGATAGCAAGTGTTAAACACGATCCAAACCAATATAAAATAGACAGAGCATTAAAGTATTAGAGTAGCAATTGTCAGAACAACAAAAACACCCTTGATTTCCACACAAAAAAAATCGATATAGAGGACTTTTATTTTTCCGTATTCTAAAGGTGTAAAAGAGACAGCAGAAAAACAAAAAGGGTGTTTTATTTCGGATATATCAATACTTTTTTGTTATAGGTAGTAGAATATCAATGATGTAGTTATGAATGTTTCAAATAGGGATGTAGCATATTATTGATACTGTAGAATGTTTAGGAGGGGAGTTAATCCCCACGACCTTACAGATCTATTGTGTGTTCCCCTTTCTTGAATTATAACGAGTTATAACTCATCATACGGTCTCAGGGCTTTAACAAAAGCCAGTATCTGAGACGGCTCTACAGAGGCCAGCTCTCCATCCTCGATATCAGCCGTGCCAAAGTTCATGGCACGAATGGTCGTCGTCTCGGCGCACTCAGTGATAAGGTGTTCTGGTGTTTCCCCATTTTTCCCACAGAATCTGCATTCGCCTTTGTTTCTAAGCTTCAGCCTACTGAGGTGTTCGTTGAGGAGACAGTGTCCTGCTAGAAACCCCGTTACAAGATTTGAAAAGGTCGCAGTGGCTTAGACAGGTAGCAACCAATTTTGGCGAAAAATTCTATCCAAAAATATTTGCATTTATTTATTTATTAAGGCTCACTTTATACCTAACTACAAGTACCTAATGTTGCTCAATTAAAATTTGCTCTCGATATGATATGTATACTTACAGCCAGTGGCAGTATAATATTGATAGCTAAAAAATCGTACATCCCTATTACAGATCGATATTCAATACTGCACCTTAGGGTCTTCAATTCAATTTTCTTCAATTCTACATCGATAAATGCTGCAATAACTCTTGAATCTACGTATATCCCGAACACGGTCAACAATAGGGATGTTTTTATTTTCTTCAATGTCCTGCTAGAAAAGCTTTAATAAATTCTTTTTCAAAAACGATTTTTCTACGATACCATCCTGTTTTGAATGACTTTGGGGTATTTTTAAAATGCTACGTTGATCTGTGTGTTTGGTGTAGAAGAAATTTTCAGAGATATGAACTTCTTGGAATATTTTTAGAATATTGATATATATTTGATCCTTTGTCGTATTTTAAACATCTGCATTATGGCATGAATGAATCGACATAATCACTATCAATCGTGAATATTATGATATTCTTGTTATTGTTTAAGTAACGAATTGCAGTTTTTGTTATACTTGCAAATACCTTCCCGTACATTTAAATCTGATGGGGACTGTGCGTTTAAATATCTTCTTCTTCTTCTTCTTCCTTCTTCATACTAGGCGAATCGCCTGTTTGGTTTCGTCCTCTCGACCAGTCAGACTGACAAGTTGTCGCTCCATCGTTTTCGTGGACGTCCTAAGCTTCTGCGATCTAGCGGTGATTTGTCGCGTGCAACTCTCACTATCCTTCTGTTGTCCATTCTGCTGATATGGTCGTTCCATTCTTCTTTTCTGCTGAGTACCCACTCATTCACATTTTCCACCTTGCATGCTCTTCTTATGCTTTCATTTCTCTCCCTGTCCAGAAGCGTCTTTCCAACTATTCTGCGTAGTACTCTCATTTCGGTTGTCTCTAGTAGTTGTTTAGTTATCGCTGTATCAGGTCGAGTTTCTGCAGTGTATGTCATTATTGGTCGTACCGCCTTGTAAATTCTCGCTTTAGTTTCCACCTCAATCGCCATATTGTATCATTCAGGCATCCTGCTATTCTGGTTGTCTTCGTTGTCCGTTCTCGCACCTCCGCTTCTACATCACCATATCCTGAGATTTCTATGCCTAGATACTTAAACTTCATCTCTTGCTGGATAACATTGCCCTCGACTTCCAGTTTGCATCTTAGTGGTACTTTTGATGTCGTCATGCATTTAGTTTTCTGGGTCGATCTTATCATATTAATTGATTTGGCAGTGCAATTAAATCGATGTAATAAGCGCTGTAGATCGTTCTCATTTTCAGCTACCAATACGGCGTCGTCGGCATACCATAGAATAGTAATTTCCTGGTCGCCCATACTGTATCCCTTCAGTAAACGTACATTTCCTATTATTTCGTCCATAATGATGTTGAAAAGAAGAGGGCTCAGGGAGTCACCTTGTCGGATACCATGGCCTACATTTATTGGTTCGGTCAGGATCCCGTTAATTTTAGCTTGAATTTGGTTCGCTTCATATATGTTTTGTATGGTTTTAACGAGGTTGTGTAGGATTTGCCTATTGTAAAGAAGGGATACAACGTCTCTTAGCTGCACACGGTCGAACGCTTTTTTCTAAATCAATAAAACACATATACGCTGCTTTGTTATATTCGATTGATTTTTCTGTTATCTGTCTTATGACAGAAACCGCATCTGTGCATGATCTGCCCGATCTGAAACCTTGCTGTTCATCTGCTAAGCATGTTAAGTCGTTAATTTTGGTTGTTATCACTTTTGTCGTAAGTTTTAGTGTGGTGCTTAGAAGATTTATGCCTCTATAGTTTGAGGCCAGTTTCTTATCTCCTCTTTTAAACATCAAGATAGTGGTGCTGGTTCGCCATTCATCGGGTATCCTGTGTTGGTAAAGGATTTTTTGAATCAGGGATGTTAGCTGCTGTATGAGACTTTGGCCGTCATAGTTAAGTAATTCGTTTGGGATATCATCTTGCCCTGGGCTCTTCCTATTCTTTAGCTTTCGAAGGGATGTAATTACATCGGCTGCCTCAATCTGTGCGTTTAAATATGAAAACCTAAAAACAAAGATCTTAAGACAAAAAAAATATGGCGGAGGCCGACATTATTGATGGTTGTTTTCATTTTGAAATCCACAGACAGACATAGACTATTTTAGTTTGGTATTTTGTTTCTTCACATCTAGAACAGTGGCTGCTGAAATCATAAATTGCAGAAAATGAATCGAAACATTTCCTCCAAAAATTTGGATTCCACATCGAAACATTTCAGAAAACGGCTAGTGCCACCACATTGGCAATACATGTAGTAAAATATATATCGTCGGCTTTATGACGAAAAGGCGTATCTCGATTTTTGGCGATTTTGAGATATCAACGTCATGACATGCCCAATGGGTCATATTTTAACATAGCGAATTTGCGCATCTCAATATTGTACCTTTTTCATTTTATATTAGTTTAAAAATTTGCCCCATTTCAAATACTACAATTCTTCGTTATGACAAAGAGAGGTATGTTGAGATAGGGCTCTTTGTTATAACAATTATTGTTATACCTATTGTTATACTACAAGAAAGATGGAATTTGAAATAGGTCCTTTTGTTTTAAGTTATGAAAATGCATGCGAGAGAAAATCACACCATTCTACCTAATAATTTTCTGACGGTTGCTTGGGAAAAATAAAACTTCTATCATGGCAGCAGCTCTCTTTTACAGTGTGATTTTAGAGTCTATTTTTTTGCCAAAAACCATTGTTAGAATGAGCTAGACTCTGCACATAGCTGTATCGGGTATGCAAAAGATTGTCCGAGAATAAATGGCCGAATAAAAGGAAAATTTTGATCGAAAGCAAAACAACGAAACGAAAATTGCCCTAATGGGAAATTTCACGAAATCATAATTTATCTAAGAACATTTTAGCGAACCAAAAACTTGCCCGAAAAATACAATAATTTTCATCTCATCATTGTCAGGCCACTGGTATTGTCATCCCTACCAATTTTTGGAAAATTTTATTTATTTTGCCTATCATCATCCAGCATAAACACGTAGAATGGAAGTCGAATTTGTTATCATTGAACAGGGAAAACAGAAACTGTTACTCCACAGTTATTTGTATAAAAAAAAACGAATGAAGAAACATGTTTTGTTTTTGTTTAGTTTGATTTTTATTATATGGACCGTGAGTTTAAATGCCCTGTATTAATGCCCTCAATTAACTAAAAAATTACTAAAAATATATTAGTTAAAAAAATGCATTTTTGTATAAAAAACAATATTATTAAAATAAGCTAGATAAGAGTATTTTAATTGATTATTGTCTTTGCTTCTGGCATGAAAATTGTCTTTGTTTTCAGTTGATCTAATCCAACGCGAATAAAACTATTTAAAAATATTTGTTTCTGATTTTTTCGCGATTTTCAGATTTTTTCTTGTATATGTAGTTATGTATCTATTGTATTTTCTTCTAAGTATTCCATAATGTGAATCTTGTATCATTTTTTTTTCTTATTAAGAACACTTTACCGTCATTTTTAAATTTATTTTACATGGGCGTATGTATACTATTCGTTCGGAAATAAATTTATTATTATTATAACAAAAAGGCCTATCTCTATTAAACAACTAAAAATATATTATTTATTAGAATTTACGCTCAATTTATCTTCAGAACGTTTCCTCAATGTCTCCGTTTAAGTGTTAATACAAAAACAGTATTAAAAAATTAAAGACTTTACATTTACTGGCCAAATAAAGTAAGTGATTTTCTTTAAATTGCTCTCCTGAAAAGTAGCAAAAATCGAGATACGCCTTTTCGTCATAAAGCCGACGATATATACAGGGTGATTCCTGTAAGTTGGTCATGCTTTCGGGGAATGATGGGGGACGTTGAAATATTAATTTTGATATAGCACACTATGGGTCGGAAATGCCTATTACGCAAGATACAGGATGTTAAAGTTTTTGAAAAATTAAAGATATTCTTTAATAGTTTTTTAACAGTTGAAGGTATCGTTATCAAATTTTATTATAGGAGTCTACCTAACAGGAGCACTTTAAATGTAAAGAGAGGAGGTTTTAGTTTTAACCAGTAGCGTAGATGTGATACAAATCGGGTAATTTTTTCAAATAAAAATAGTACGCCACTGATAAAAATAAAAATTTCGGAGTTTTTTTATTTACTTGGTTTATTTCCAAGAAAAAATGTCTCTTGCGACATTTTCCTATCTAACACCATTTTGTCACAATTTAAAAATATTTTTTTTTAATGAGAAACTTAAATATGCGAATTATTATAACTACCTTAAAACTAAGAATTTTATTATTAACAATAAAAACATTTCTAGTTTAAATTTATAATTTATTAAAAAATTATTTAAGGAGCTAAACCTTGGCCTATTTAAATTCACATGTAAGTGATGAAGGGAGCTGACGATGCACATGTATTTTCTGCCCTCTAGTTATAATAATTCGCTGTATTTAAGATTCTCATTAAAAAATGTATTTATTAACATTGAAAATGTTTCTGTTATCCTATATAAGGGAGCCCAAATCGAAATAAAATGCTACATTTGCCACACCATGACGTCATATATACAAGGGTTTAGGAAATCTCGGCGCAGCGGCGGCAGTCGGCCAGCGCGCGCAAAAACCATTACATCGCTAATTGTTTATTGATATATCTTTATTAGTTTAAAAGCAAAAAATATGGGGTTTGCTTTGATACCTTGTCAAGACATGAGCGAAACTTTTAAATTGTTTCTTTTTTTCATTTAGGCCTTCGTTTTTCGTTAAATGAAAGTTATATTAAAAAAAAATCTCTATTTTTAAACCAAATTTTCGCATGATTGAAATGATTATTCATGTTTAAAGTTTTTTTTTGGTCATAAGCGCTAATGGAAATGTTTTTTTGTAAATAATTATAAAAAATTACTCCCTACGAAGACTTTATTCTGTACTGGATCAAAAAATAAGTATTTGTTTTCTCTATACGGTGGTATTAATATATCGATTTTTGATGATAGTGCCTTTTTACCCTGTTTAATTTTGTACTACTTTCGGAATAAGGGTCCCCATATCATGTACTGTGATGTACTGTACTTCCATCCCTGAAAAATTCAGCTTGTGACACCGAAGTGAGAGGTAACGTCAAAATAAGCTTTAATCTACCTACATCATCATAGGTAGGTGTAGGTACTCTAGGTAAATTCTACCTAGACAGTAGCTGAACTAGCTGACAGTAGTAATTAATTTGTTATCCGATAAGTAGTTGTCATTATATAAGTTTAATCGTCTTATACCTCCTATAACGGTAGGTTTTGGATTTTTCCTGATTGGTTTGTTAAACAAAAATATACTGGGCATATAAATGTCTGTTACAGGTTAATTCGTTAAAGAAATATGTTACACACATATTATTTTAATAATAATAGTATAATAGTAATGGCTATATTATGTTATAACACATTATTGAATTAACAATTGAAAACAGTATTGAATGTACTTATTTTAACCAATGCATTGTTTTGTTTTTTTAATCTCACAAATAAGAAATATTTTATAGTTTTTATTATAAAAAACAGTGATTATACAATTTATTTACACCCCTTACACTGTTTTCTGTAAGGGGTGTAACCAGGAGTATATTTCGTAACCTTTTACGATATAAGAGGGCACAAAGTGTTTTATTACTTAATGCTTAAAATTTAATAATATATTTGTACATAAAATAAAATAGACTAGAAAGTCAATTAATTAATATTGACGTAATTACTAAATAAGTACAAGATTTTTTTTCTAATTATTTTAGTGTATTTTTAGTCACCGAATTATAAAGGAGAGATATCCAACCATTGCATTATTTTACTCACAAATAAATGTTTTATGGTTTTTATTATAAAACAACGATTAATTTATTATACACCCCTTAACCCAAACACTCCAAGGAGGATATTTCGTGACCCCGTATTTAAAGTGGACAAGGTTTATTAGTCAATGTTTTAATTACCCAGCGTCTTTAATAAAAATCTAATGTAATTTTTCATAGAAATGATCTGACATGAAAAGCAAATTTTATCAAAAAACTTTTTGATTATCTACAAGGAGTAAACCGCTGACAAATGTCTGTATACTAATGCCAAAGTAATGCCAAAAATACAAATTAAATACCAAAATTTCTCATATAATGCCCCACTAATGCCAAGCTGATTCCAATATAATACCACTAATACCACGAATAATATGTAACACATTTGTTTCACGAATTAACCTGTAACAATACTGGTAGGTACGTGCACAGATTTTTTCCTAGGTAACTTAAAAGTCGTTAAAAAGTCTAATTATATTTAAAGAAGATATAATTCCAACAAATTACATTATAAGGCCAATAATGCACAAGTAATACCATTAAAATTTTAGCGTTTTTAACTTGTGTAACATATTTCTTTAACGAATTAACCTGTAACAATAGTGGTAGGTACGCGCACAGATTTTTTCGCTAGGTAACTTATTAAGTCGTTAAACAGGCCTATAAAAGCTATAACAACATAGGTAACTAATATTTATAATTTAATTCGAGTTTTAATCTCAAATAATAAATGTTTTTACTGGTGTATTTCTGAAGTGTTCATTATTAAAAGTAGATATTCTTCAAGTTATGCGAAGTAATAAGTAATGTTTCCGGTGAGACCGCGTATATGTCACCGGATTCTGGTTAGTATAAAGACTTTTTCTATAGAAAGAGTTTTTTCTATATTTTCCTTTCAAAATAAGACTAATTTCTTCTTATTCTTTTAAATATTACAGTGTTTCTTTTTCCTAAAATGTTATACTTAATTTTCGCTTAAAATTAAAAAATCACAAATGGAGGAAAATATACGTTATTGAATAAAGTTTATACAAATCACTTTACCATAACAAAAAAGTAAAAACATGTCATGGCGGAAGATATTCAGGTGGCATTTCACACATTTATCTATTAAAATCGAGATTAAAATAATAAACTTGCGTAACATGTTATACACGAGATAGAAAGTTTCAGAATCGATTAATACGCAATACGCTACGCAGTCAACTTATTCCTATGCGCGGATGAGCGTCTTCAAGACTCTTCCTTCGGCCAGGGTCACGACGCCGCCGAAGAGGAATCGGCCTACGTTTGGCTAAACAGGCTGGACGGTGGAGTACGATATTGGCGAGTCTGAATATTTATAAAAATTTGCAAAGTAAAATATGTTGGAAAAATAATTAATCCATACATATATAAAAGCTCAAAGGGTTTTTTTGTTTCATCCATCCCGCCGAAACCGCTTTACCAATCTTGATGATCCTTTTTTTTTTAAATGAAAGGTATATATGTGTAGATTTGTTATGAAGTATTTTTATAGTGCTTAATGGCTATTTCTTTGTGTAAAACGACTAAATACTAAAACATACCTGAAAAACACATACACACAATACCTCCAGAAAGAAATTATTTGTCATTGTCAGTGGTGTGTCAGTTAGATTATATATTACGTTTTTAGATATTTTAGAGTGAGTTCATGCCGCCAGCTTCAGGTACATAAATATTAGCACAAAAGTTCCTTTAAACGACATTAGTGAATTAGCTACACAAAGCGATTTTAGGAAATTCATCCTCTTAGAGAGTAAAATTATCTCGGAACAGTTTGTTGTATGAAAATTCCTTACTATTTGGTCTAGAAGAATGAAATCCTACAAAAAGAATTAGAAGAAATTTTTGAAATTCATCAACTAAATGGGTAAAGTTAGTAAAAATTTATATAAAACTTGGTGACCTCTGGATTATACACATAAGAATTGGCACAAAGGTAAAGCGAATTTATGAAATTTATACCCTTAGGGAGTAGAATAGGGAATGAAAGTTTGCTGTACGAAAATGCAATACTATAACATTATAAACCAGACAGTAAAAAATTTTATACAAGGGTTTATTTAGTGACATCATAACGAAATATATCTTCCTCAATTATCCTTCAAAGAGTAAGAAATAACCTATAAAGAGAGTATTAGTGCTCTTAATAAATAAAAAAAAAGATGAAAAATAAAAAACATCTATGCTCACTAGCTCTCTATAAAGAAGTAAAAAATCATTTAAATCAATGCATGAACGATTCGAGGTGTAACGCGAACGTAGTCGCGAGAAAAAGCTAGTAATTTATTAAATTATTTTATTTAACTCATTAATTTTTATTGAAAAGGAATTTCTGTAATTCGCCACTATATTAGTTAAAAACTAAGAAACTCATATCAAATTTAAGTTTTGCGATTTTGACTTATACTTTTTACAAAATCTGAACACATTTTAAAAAGAAAAAAGTTTTTTGACTACAAGTTGTATAACATAAATTTCTACGACCGGTCTACCTAGTGGTCTGCAGCATCGCCTTGTGGTGCAAACGTGGGCCTGTTAATCTGTGACGTGACGCACAACAGCCAAGAAAAAAACAGAAGCGTGGCTAAGAATTTAGTAATTTAAAAAAGTCCTTTTAGATACAGTGGTAGGTATTAAAAAGTTTTGTGTTTAAATGGGGTTTGCCTTTAACAGTTAAAAAATTATATCGTAAAGTGTAACTTTCCGTAAGAATTCTTTATCTGTCATTGATCATGATCTGTCATCATGTTAACCTGATGTTTTGTATGTTATTTTGTTTTTTTCGAGGTTTTGTTGCTTGCTTGTTTTACGGATAGGTGCGATCGCATAATTATTATTGATAATGTTTTATTTAATGTTACCACTACTACTTTTTCAGTGAATCTTTAAATCTGTTGTTTTTTGTTAAGTTCGTTATTTAAACATATGTATGTAATACACTCCTATTAACTCTAATCATATTTTTACGTTTTTACTCATCATTTTCAATGCCCTCCCGGTTGCATCTTTGTAAAAGACTGTGAATTTTTTTAAATTGTGACAAAATGGTGTTAGATAGGAGAAAGTTGCAAGAGACATTTTTGTTTGGAAATAAACCGAGTAAATAAAAAAACTCTACAAATTTTATTTTTTATCAGTGGCGTACTATTTTTTGCAAAAATTACCCAATGCGTATTACATCTACGCCACTGGTTGAAACTAAAACCTCTGCTTTTTACATTTAAAGTGTCTCTGTTAGGTAGACTCCTACCCCCCAAGTACCTACACCTTGCCGCGGTGGGGGGGCTTACGCACTTTTATGATTTTAAGAGTAACGTCGCGAGACGCGTGTCGAGGGTGAGAAGGCAAACAAAGATAGGTAGTCGAAATGGAAATGTCACATATTCGTACTAAAGTTACGGTGCAGGGAGTAGGATCCCCAGTACCGATCCAGAGCAGTGGTGTTGGAGCAGGCCACACTGGACCGTCAGCCATTGACTGCGGCTCTTCTTCGGTAGGAAACTAGGCCGAAGAGAGTAATATATCTACTGGAATACAAGAGACAGACCCATTTCGGAGGAGAGATTCGATTCAGAGGACTCCACCAAGAATGAGAACTTTATCATTGCCGGGAGCAGATCAATTAAACGATTCACCCGGAAAATGTTTTAAGAGGAAGCGCGTGGACTTTGAGAGTAGTCAGTATTCAAACAAGGATGGAGAAGTTTTTACAAAAACAATGGAGAAACTATTGAAGGCTATAGCCGGACTAGAAAAGCTCGTCCGAGATATGTATAAACCGAAGCAGGAATTTAAGGAAATAAGCAGTCGCTTGACATTTTATGCCGAAAAGTTAAGGAGCAAAGCAGTAACAAGTTGGTTAAAGCAAGCTGCAGATGACGCCGTAGAAAACATTGGAGAACGCGTGCAAGAAAATGAAAAACTAAAATATATTATGGAAGGGCAGACAAAGAGAATATCGACGAAAAATATCGTTGCCAAAAATGTAGGGAAGAAGCGACGAAAAGTTCTAGAAGTAAAGCGTTGCTGAAAAGTGAGTGCTATAGAGATTTTACACAAATATCTGAACAATACTGGGATGATAAAGTTTTTTCTAAAATTGACACAGTGAATGGTTATATTTGGGATGTACCGACGGGCACAGGTGTTATATTACCATGTTATGAGAATATTGAGTCTAGCACCAGATCCACTGCTGAAGCGATAAAAAGGTTTGGTGGAAAAAGTGGCCTGAAAGAACAGAAGAAAAAAACAGGAGAGGTAGCTATCATGACGCATACTGTAGGATTCCCTGATGAAGAAGGAAATATGAAATATCGAGCTACAGAAATATTTTGTCCTATAATTAAAGATGGTAAGATTGATGAACCTAGGGATGAAATGGTATTTCGTTGTATACAAAATCTCAAGTCCCACGTTATTCAACATAAGTTAACTAATCTTGCTATTCCTCATATGCCAGGTATATGCGGACTAACCATATTCAGAATGCTAGAATTTTTATTCTCCAATACAGATATTCAAATTAAAATGTATAAAGAGATGCCGGTCCAAAAACACGGATATGACAAGATGGCACAAGGGAGAAGATCTTAAGAACAAATAGCACAAATTTATTTGAAGAAACCACCAACGCGAGGCCTAAACTTGAATCCGTTGTTATCCACGGTGATGTATGTTCCTATGCAGACCTTTTAAAAACAGTGAAATCGGAAATAAATCCAAAAGAACTAGGCGTAGATATCAAGAACATAAGAAAAACAAAAAAAAGGTGACATTTTACTTACAATACAAAACGGTCGCGACAGGGTTGAGACTTTAAAAAGAGAAATCAGCGAAAAACTACCACAAATAAAAACGGTAATTATTCAAAATAGATGCACCCTACATATTAAAGGAATGGATGAAATCACCACGCCCGAAGAAATAAAAGCAGCTGTCATGAAATTAATACCTGACTCGCTCGGAGGCTTCGAAATTAAATCCATGAGACCTGCGTTTGGAGGCAAACAAAATGCTACGATTATAATGGAAGAAAATCATGCAAGAATTCTAATACAATTAGGCAAAGTCAACGTCGGTTGGTCTACTTGTAAGATTGTGGAAAGGAAAAGCGAGAGTAAGTGCCATAAATGTTGGGAACTGGGCCATACCAAAGTACTTGTTCCGAGCCGGATAGAGAGAACCTGTGTATGAAGTGTGGAAAAGATGGACATAAAGCAGTTGAGTGCAAAAATAAACCATTCTGCCTTACTTGTAATGAAGAAGGACACCAAACCGGCAGCACCAAATGCGGGAAAGCTGAAAAGACGCCAGAGTAATACAAAACCATGATCCGGGCCCTTCAAATCAATTTGAATAGAAGTCGACCAGCACATGACTTGGCTCTTGCCACAGCAAGAGAAATGAACATCAGCATCCTACTCGTTAGTGAACCTAATTTAAACGCCATCAAACAACGTAAAGATTGGATTTTTGATAATAAGTTAGACACAGCAATAAAAGTACTCGATAAAAAGTTAACAATAAAAAAGACAGGGTAAGGCAACGGATTCTCATACATTGTTACCAACATGATGGTAGTAATTAGCTGTTATCTGACGGGAAACACAAGTATAGCTAACCTAGAGCAATCGCTATTTGAAATCGAGAATGTCTTTCGGGCAAGCACCCAGCCTGTAATAATTGGAGGTGACTTCAATGCAAAGTCGCCCCAGTGGGGTATGTCCTTTACAGACAAGAGAGGTCATGTAATCAGTGAATGGATAGCAGCTAACGGCCTGATTATCGCAAACAAAGGCGAAAAACCTACTTTTCAGCGGCAGTCATATCACTCAATCTTGGATCTGACAATTTGTACAGAAAACGTCAATATTATAAACTGGGAAGTCAGTGAAAGGGAAACTCTCAGCGATCATAACTACGTATTGTTTGAAATTGAGAGCACTCAAACCATAAAAAATCGTAATGACATTTATAAAAAATGGCAGCATAGAAAAATAGACCAGAATAAATTACAAGAAGCCATGAATGATATAGATCTGAGTGCCAATGCCACCACGTTAAAAGGTTTCTCTTTTAACCTAAATAAAATTTGTGACCTGTAAGAGAGGTCCTCCTGCTTACTGGTGGAGCAAAGAAATCGCCAATATCCGCACTACCTGTATTAAGAGAAGACGCGTTTATACTAGGCAGTGCTCTGCCGATCTGATTATACGTAACAAGCTGTGGGAGGAATATCTGGAAACGAAGAAGATACTCAGAGACTCCATAAAAGAGGCGAAAAGACAGAAGTGGAAAGCATTATGTGGAAACGGGTACAAAATTCAAATGAAGTGCATAAGTGGGTTTCCTTCTAAATCAAAGCTGAGCTTTGAAGCAATGGCAGAGGAAGCTAAAAAACTATTCCCTGTTCATCCAAACGTGATATTTAACTGTAATATTAGAGATAGTTTTGTAGATTTTAGTGTAAATGAATTGAAACAAGCCTGTGATAAATTAAAAAACGGAAAAGCCCCTGGACCTGGAAACGTGCCTGTCGAAATACTTAAGCAATTAATAGACAAAAAACTAGAGTATATTTTGAAGGTTTATAATCGCCTAGCAAGAGACTTGCTCTTTACTCCCGAGTGGAAGAAAGCCGCATTGGTACTGATTCCTAAAAACTCTAACTCAGAAGATGGATCAGCGGCATACCGACCGATATGTCTTTTAGATATAGAAGGAAAACTATATGAACACCTTATCCTTATTAGACTAAATGAAGAACTCGATCGAATAGAAACTCTTTCAGCGCGCCAATATGGTTTTCGAAAAGGTAGACAAACAATACATGCGAACGAACATGTACTTCTTATTGCCAGACAAGCAGCACATTATGCACCAAATAATAGAAAATTATGCGCAGTAATTACCCTAGATGTGCAAAATGCGTTCAACAGTGCTTCGTGGCAGATCATTCTGGACGAAATGCAAAAATGGGGTATAAGTTCGTCTCTGACTAACATGGTGGCAACTTATCTCTCTGAAAGAACAATTTTATTTGAAGACGATACTGCTAAAAGGCAGATTAACGTAACCAGTGGAGTGCTACAGGGGTCAGTACTTGACCCAACACTATGGAATATCCAGTACAACGACATACTGAAAACGGTTATGCCCCAAGGAGTAACACTAATCGGCTTTGCCGATGACGTAGCGATGGTGGTAACAGCCAAAAACGAAAAGACACTCATGAGTGTTGCTAATGCAGGACTGCAAACAGTGGCCAACTGGATCGAGCGCAAAGGTTTAAAACTAGCACCGAGCAAAACTGATGCGGTTTTATTAACCACCAAGAGGAAACTCTCTCATATATCATTTGAGCTTCTCGGTACAACAATTTCACCAAAGAATGCAATAAGATATCTTGGAGTTTGGCTTGATTCAAAGCTTACATTCGGCGAGCATATTAATCAAATTACACGAAAGGCGGAACGAACTTTGATCGCACTGGGTAGGCTGATGTATAATATAGGAGGGTCACTTGCTCTAAAAACATAGAATCCTAGCCTGTGTAGCACAGTCTCAACTGTTATATGCCGCCCCACTGTGGCACTTCGCAATATTAAAGGGATATATAAGGCAAAAACTTAAAGCTATACACCGTAAACTGAACCTCAAGATCTGCAGTGCATTTAGAACCGTCTCCGCTAAAGCACTAAATGTCATATCCGGGGTGCCGCCTATTCACCTACTTGTAGAGGAGAGAATAGACAGATGCAAAGGGACATCAAAACTGGAGGCAAGAAGCATACTGATGATTGAATGGCAAAAGGAGTGGGATCTAGATAGATATGGTAGATGGACACATGATCTCATACCCAGACATTAATATCTGGTTAGACAGAAACTTTGGAGAGACGGACTATTTCCTAACTCAGACATTGACAGGGCACGGATGCTTTAAGAATTATTTGCATAAAAGGGAGAGATCCACCTCAAATTTGTGTATCTATTGCAAGGAAGTTGACAGTGTCGAATAAACACTATTCCTCTGCAATGAATGGAAGCAGTTTAGAGAGTCATTCCAACGGGACAGTGGTGGACAAGTCTTTAAGGCCAAAAATATGATGCTAGGGCTGCTAAGCGGTGAAACATCATGGAAAATTACATATAGATGCATTCGAGAAATAATAGAAACCAAGGGAAATAGAATGCGGGGCCTAACCGCATAGACAGCCTTCCAGCTGAAGTAATGCGCAAGCTGTTTTCAGCTGGATAGAGCGATGAAATGCGAGGAGGGTTTTTTTAGTCGGCAGGAATCCGACACTACCCAACGGTGTCTTATGCAAGATTTTTCCCAAGAATTTTCCCGTCCTCCTCAAAAAAAAAAGGTAGACTCCTATAATTAAATTTTATAACGATAACTTCAACTGTAAAAAACTATTAAAAATACCTTTAATTTTTCAAAAACTTTAATACCCTGTATCTTGCGTAAGAGGCATTTCCAACCCATAGTGTGCTATATCAAAATTAATATTTCGACGTCCTCTATCATTCCCCGAAAGCATGACCGACTTACAGGAATCACCCTGTATATATATATATATATATATATATATATATATATATATATATATATATATATATATATATATATATATATATATATATATATATATATATATATATATATATATATATATATGATATATATATATTTAAAATCTGGTATGCGAATAATCTAGTTGGCGAAAATATGGAATGTTATAAATATCACAAATGCTATTTGACAATAAGCTTCATAAATTTAAAATTAACCTCCCCTAACGGACAAAGGAAGCACTTTTGTATAGAGGTAAATTGTGACCAATTAACTTACTGTGATTCAAATTAAAAAAATATTTTATGTCCACAAAATATTAAAACTCTCTGTATATTTTGTAGGTCTGCTTTGGAAAAGAAATTCTCCAATTTTTTTTCTCAAAAACTATACGATATGGCGTTTTTTTACAAGAGACAAGAAATTTAGCAAATACGAGGAAGACCACTTTACGCAAAAAAGTCGTCGTTGGAGTTAGAAATTATTACAACTAAAATCTATGTAAATAATCTTCTTGAGTTTTGTTAAAGTCAAATGTTAAAGCACTTAGCAAAACATAAGCACCCCAAATTTCATTCAAATCAGAATAACGGTTCTAAAAATATCTTAAGAGAATGTGTTTATTTTTTTAAAGTTTGATGCCCTCTGACGGACAAACAAAGCACTTTTGTATAGAGGTAAATTGTGTCCAATGGACTTATTTTGATTCCAAAAATACGTAGTAGTTCTATGTCTACGGAATATTGGGACACCCTGTATATTAGGTTTGTTCCAATATACAAAATTGTACGGTTCTAGATGGATTATTTGGTTCACCGACAATGGTTTTGTACGCATGTGTCGACTCGGACAGTTCTGTAAACCATATCAAAACTAATGTAGGTTAGAAAGGTTTGTGGACAGATTTTGGAATCAATTTCATAACTTTATTTTAATTATTATTATAAGATATATTTTTTTATAGGTTGCAGATATATTTTCGACTTAAATTATAACTTTTTTGTGTTTTATGGGATTTGAATTATAAATTTTATACATATTTCTGGCAATTCAATCATCTTCACTTCGTTCGCGTTTTAGCATCTAAAGCGCTTAAACAGTCTTTTTTAATATTATATTTTGGTAGGGCCACTCCTATATAATCCTATTATTTTGTTTCTAGGCGCAAAAGACGCTTTAATTAAACACTTTATGCGCAACCTTTGAACTAAACTGATCGACATAACTGTCACTATCACGGATATTTGGCTAGTCTATGAGTATTTTTGGCTAGTATTGAGACATATATAGCTAGTCTATATTTTATACATGTCTATGCTATAGACACAATTAAATGTTAGTGTAATTTAATATGGTTGTTTATTAGTAGAGTTGAATTAATCATAGATCGCAAAGTCATTTAGGAAATAAAGGTAATAACAATTCGCATGTTAAATGGTATTGTGATTTATTTGATGCCGGAGAATTTTGACGATTTTCACCGTATTTTCCAACCTTTCCCTGTGTAGTTATTCGTGCGTATATGCGGGTATACACAAGTATAAATGTTTGACAATACCATGAAGTATGAATATTTCAATAGGCATTTGTATAAAAGGGGACTAAAAGCTTCCCGCTGAATATTACATAATCCCTGGATTCAAATCAATTATTAATCCTAATATGATTATGTAAAAGGTCGTTTAAAAATGTATGCATTACAAATGTTTATATACACAATATATATTTATTTTTTTTTTTTTTTTTATTTATGTATATACACGTATCAAAGATCTGAAAATACTACATAATTTTTATTTCACAGCATTTCTTTTGTTAATTTAATTAATTTTGATTATTTCAAATAATGATTTAATGTTATTTAAAAAAAATAATATCTTTGTATTCTTCTTACAGTACCACTATGTAGAGCGCTATGTTAGTACACTATGTAGAGCGTCGGCTATCCCTGGCTATCCCTCGCATTGTGATGTGTGTCATCAGTGTTTCACAAGTACAGGGAGGCTCGAATTCGACGCTCATCATTGGAATTTCCCTAACGGCCGTATTCATAGTCGATCGCCAGCCTCCCGCTGGCGGGAGCTTTCCCGAAATTCTTCGTTCTTATTTCAGAGTCGAGCGCTCTCCGAGTAACGCGTGCGCACATCCGTCATATAGAGTAACCACTCTCTCGCCGGCGGGCGGTTGGATAAGCATTTTTTTCCGTTTCATAGTCGATCTCCAGGCGAAGAACACTTGCGCAGTTTAAACCCCATCCGGTGATTTCGGGCGGCGACTGGAGCATGTCCTTACCATCTCCGGGCGGTCCGCCAGTTTAGTCTGGTTTATTTCTCTAGTTGAAAGAAGCACCAAGCAAACTGAATTAATTATGGATATTTATAATATTGTGACGATTAACGAGAACGATGACATTCGTATTTTTGAGGCCATTATTCATTACGATTATTGTTAGTTCCCAGTAGTTAATATGCAGATAAAAAAATCGTGGGTGTTTGGGAAGGCTTGAAAGGGAAACAATGTTTTTGCGACGTTTCGCGACTTTATGGTCGCTTCTTCAGGCACCAAAACATATGGTATAATGTGGATTAATATATGTTTTGGTGCCTGAAGAAGCGACAATAAAGTCGCGAAACGTCGCAAAAACATTGTTTCCTTTCAAGCCTTCCCAAACACCCACGATTTTTTTATCTGCATTATTCATTATATTTGAGGCATATGAATTCCGTCCGTCTATTTGACCATTTAAATGTTTTATCGTTTTGTTTTTGTTATGTTTATGATTTTTTATTTTTCCTATTGTTTTTACGTTTATTACATTAATTCTCTTTGTAATTTACACAAACTGGAAAAAATATACCAAATTCACCAAACATCAGTCATCTACACAAAACAAAAATAGAGCCAATTTAAAAATATAAATTACTTCTACTCTGGTCACATTTTCCCTTAAAATAATTTTAAAATCCTTAACACAGCACCAATAGGTTAAGGTTAAGGTCTATAAAAATTTATAAACGTAATAAAAACGAATCCATAAAACTTTTAAATAAAACCGAACAGACCTATGGAATTCCCCATTATGTAAATTATTAACTTAATATCCTTTTTATTATGACCCAAAAATATAGCTAGCCAAAAAAATATGTATATAAAAAATTGTAAATCTTTTTACTATAAGTGAAGGATTACGAAGATATTATTCATTACTTTAAAACGAATTAAAACAAAATAATGGACACATCAATAAAATATTTAAATTACCCAATATCAATAAAATATTTAAATTATTAATATTTAAATATTTAGAGAATGTTAAAGTTCGTATAACCGATTTTGTGTAGAAAAAGGAAGAAAACATGTTCCCTGTTGTTAAAACCCTCCACCCGAAGTGAAATTTTGTCGGCGACGCGCCGTCATTTTCGCCAGCCAGCGGTGCGCTGGCGGCCGACTATGAAAGAGCTTTTTTTCTCTCCCGATATCGAAGCGCTCGCCGCGCCGGAGAAATCTTCGGCGAGCGCTTCTTTTCGGCGGGCGGCTGGCGCTCGACTATGAATACGGCCGTTAAGAGATACAGGATCGGTTAAATGGAGGCAAAGTTGCGCAATTTGATGCTCAATAAAATGCCGTCTTGCATTTTTATTTTTTTTTTGCATAAAATATTCTGGGGATGGAATTTTCTGTACGAAACATCGGCAAATATCAAAGTGACTATGTATATATAATGTTTTAAGAGTGATGAAAGGATTTAATTACATTGAAAAAAAAATCAGGTCCGTATTTAAAAAAATTAAGTTGATGATGGTCGCCAGAAGCCGAAACGTCAGAGTCAATATTTAATCACACAGAGTTATAGAGCAGAAAAAGTGGCCATGAAAATGTGTTTTTCATTTTAAGTTATCTTAACAAATAAAGCCAGGAAACAATAGAAAACAAAATTGAAAATTCCGTTTTTTTTTTCGAATATATTCGGGAGTATCCGGAATTTTTCAAAATGCAATACGGCATTTTATTGAGCATCAAATTGCGCAACTTTGCCTCCATTTAACCGATCCTGTAACTCTTACGGTTTCCGAAATCCCAATGATGTGCGTCGAATTCGAGCCACCCTGTACACAGTGTTGTCATCAGTGTTTTAAAATACATTTAAATATAACGAGATAAACAAAATGAACCTCGCGATGAAATAGATTAAAAAGAAGCAATCATAGACTAATTTAAAAGACAATTAAAAAGTTTCAAAATACAATATTAAAACACAAAATTATACTCGTATACCGGGTGCTTCAAAGAACATGTGCCATCTCTCGTGGGGTGATTCCTCTAAGAAAAATAAGACCTATTTTTTATATCAAAATAGGTCCGATTCTGCTTTGTTTCGTAGCTATATTTTCTTCAAAGTGCTTTTAGCGATTCAAATGAAATTTTTAGAGAACAAGTACGACATATTTTAAAAAAAAGTGTTGACATATTTACCAGGGACGTGCATAACTTGAATATTAAAAAAAACATGTGCGCCACTGACTCTTTCTTCTTGTTAGCAAAATTGTGTAGTCATGCCGATTAAAAATGTTGTCTCATGATGTTTTGACGCTTTCTATCTCCTTGATGAGATAAACGCAATTTGATTAATCACAATAAAATTATTTATTTGATCTAATTTATTATTATAATTTGTAATACTGATGTAAATTACAATAATTAATAATAAATTAATTATTAATTATTTATTTTTAATTAATTTTTTTTTATTTTTATTTTTATTATTATTAATTATTTATTTTTAATGATTTATAATACTGATGTAAGCTACCTACAGCAAATTCCAAAAAAAATAATGGTATTTAAGGTAATTACGAAAGACATTTTTTTAAAACCTTTAACATCTTTCGTAAAACTATGCATTTCCGCACCCATGTTCATAAAAACATTTTTTCATATTTTTAAATGAGGAATCAATGAGTACATATTTAATACTTTGACCAGTTAACATTAACATTTTTTTAAGGTTGCTATTAGACTTGGATTAAGATAAATTAATAAAAAACAAAAGAAAAAAATCAGGCGCCCTTGTTCTTTTTTTTTGAGAAATATACCAGTGATAACCCATATGTCCGTTCCTGGTGAATTTGTTGACAGCATTAAAATATGTGGGACTTACAGCAACCTCTACCCCCAAAATTTCATTTGAATCGCTAAACGTACTTGGAAGCTAATTATAATAAATTCAAAAAAAAATAAGACTTTAACCCCCTGTACCAACGAAACAGAGGAAATTTCTATCACTAAAGGGCTCCGACAGGGTTGCTGTATATCCCCAACACTATTTAAAATTTATATTGCCAAGACCTTACATCTATGGAAAAGAAAATGTAACGGAATGGGTATAGAACTAAATGACATATGCCTATACACCTTGCAATTTGCAGACGACCAGGCCATAATTGCAAACGACAAAGATGACATGGAATATATGGGCGGAAAATAATTGAAGAATATGCTAAATGGGGTCTCACAGTAAATACAGAAAAAACAAAATACCTTCCAATTGGAGCTAATACAGAAAATCTTATTTTAGACAATAATATAGAAATTAGGGCATGTGAAGATTACAGGTACCTGGGATCGATATTTACAGGAGATAGAACGGACGATAGAGAAATAAACAACAGAGTAATACAGGCAAGAAGAGTTATCAGATGCATAAATGGCATTCTATGGAGCACTGAAATTACAAAAAACAGGAAATATAATATATACGAGACACTAGTTAAAAGCATATTACTCTATGGATGTGAAACATGGCGACTCACTGAAAGGAATAAAAGGAAATTAGAGACAAAGAAATGGACGCGATTAGAAGAGCAATGAGAATTTCACGGAGGGATAAGATCAGAAATGAAGACATTAGACAACAGATGGAAATAGAGGGAACAATAGTAAATAATATAGAACAAAAACAATTAATATGGTACGGCCACGTTCAGAGAATGCACAATGAAAGAATTCCAAAACAAGTCATTCATTGGATACCACCTGGTAAACGAAAGAGAGGACGTCCCAAGAAAACATGGATGGAAGGAATAAGAAGGTCGATGAGCGAGAAAAATCTGACCGAAGATCAATGGGAGAATCGCACAGGGTGGAAGCTGGGCATCGGACAACGTCGTAGGACGTTCTGACCCGAATTTATTATTATTACCAACGAAACAAAGCTGAATCGGACCTATGTTGATTTAAAAAATAAACCTTATTTTTACGTGACGATGGCACAAGTTTTTTGAAAGACCCGATATACTCACATGTTATGTACCCCCCGATATGTACTCACATGTTAAAAATTCATCCACACTATACACTATACAGGGTTGTTCACCACATACGACACGGAGTATTGTAGCTAAACGATTAGATTTTTGCAAATTGTAAGTTTGGGTTCGTTGAAGGACCATTAGAGCTACAATTTAAAAATATTTTTACAAGATACAGAGTGTCCCAAATAAATAAAAAATATCAAAGTTGTATTTTTTAAATAGAATACCGTGTATGTTATTACATTTTTATTTTCTACGATTAAAATTAAGATAAATTTGATTAAGGTTTACCGCATTTTAATCTTACCGTTTTTGAAATAGGTATTTAGATTTTTTTGAAAATACAGTACTTAATAATTTTAATGCTTCATTTCTCGAGCCGTATTTCAGTTTTTAAAACCAAATATTCTACTGAAGTATTTCTATTTACTAAATTTTGTGTTGCAATAATAAAAATTATACTACCTTCTACGAATACAGTGAGTAAAAATTTATTTTTAATTATTACTAGCTTTAAATGGAACACTCTGTATATTTTATGGAAAGATGCACAATTTAATTGTTTATCAAATTGTATTATACCATTTTTACCTATCTTTTCAAGTTTTCGTAGAAAATGCATTTTCTTATAATTTAGACCTCCAGTTAATAACCCATGGAATATTAACATTTCAGATTATTTTTAAATATGTAACATTATTTAAAGAGTACAGATACTAATATTGTCGATGTAGTTAGTTCGTTTATTCCATTAAAAATTAAAAAAAAACTGTTTAAATATTTGTTAAAGACAAATCTTTGGTGATGTAATGAATCTTTGGTTAAAGAGGACCAATTAATATGATTTCAGTACTACATAATTGACTCTTTGCGTTGATTAATAATAATTGCTCCAAATACTAAAAAACTGAATTTTGTATGTGTATTAGACAGTGTGGTGTGTGGTAAACAGTAACGCCTTAAAAATTTTATTTTATTTTTGGACGAATGCTTATTTATAACAACAGAGACGTTCATTTTCATAACTTATTATTATATTGAGTATTGTTAAGTATGTAATTAATTAATATTTGGACGGAAATAATGGTGGTATATTGAATCGATATACTCTTTTACAAAGATTTAAATAGTTTTCTTAGTAACATTATCGTTTTTAGCACCTGTATATTTTGTACATTTTTTGCTTTAAAAACAATCATTTGAGGTCTAAATTATAAGAAAATCCATTTTCTACGAAGACTTGAAGGGATAGGTAAGAAATGGTACAATACAAGTTGATAGACAATTAAATTGTGCATCTGATTCTCCTAAAATATACTGGGTATTCCATTTAAATTAAACAAGTTCTTGCCGTTTAAAGCTATAAATTATTTAAAATAAATTTTAAGACACTCTGTATGAGGTAGTATTATGTTTATTATTGCAACACAATAACTGATCAATAAATAAACTTCAGTAAATATTATGTATTAAAAAACTTTGATAGCCTTGGAGAAATGAAGCCTTAAAATTTTTATTCAAAAACGGTAAGGTTTAAATGTGATAAACCTTAATCAAATTTACCTTTATTTTAATCGTAGAAACTAAAAATGTAATAATATACAGGGTTCTATTATACAATATGTTCTATTTAAAAAAATACAATTTTGATATTTTTTATTTATTTGGGTTTAGGACAGTCTGTATCTTGTAAAATATTTTTAAATTGTAGCTCTAATAGTCTTTCAACGAACCCAAAACTTAGAAGTTGTAAAAATCTAATCGCTTCGCTACAATACTTCGTGTCATATGTCGTGTACAACCCGGTATATCACATGTGTTATAAAATATTGTTTAAGTGATTTCTTAAACCTAAGCAATGATAATCTCA
This sequence comes from Sitophilus oryzae, assembly GCF_002938485.1. Lineage (NCBI taxonomy): Eukaryota > Metazoa > Arthropoda > Insecta > Coleoptera > Curculionidae > Sitophilus > Sitophilus oryzae. Next base: position 122,034 of record NW_022146611.1, on the reverse strand, counting down.
GATAATAAACAGAAATTTTATTAAAAAAATTCACCCCGATGAAATCTGCCTTTAAGCCACTCAATTGGCGTATGTTTTCTGTCTCAATTTCAGCCTAATCAAGAATGTGATTCAGTGTCAGCAAAGAGTTTGGTTTCCAATCGGCTCATTGGCTAGTAATCATTTATGTATATTAAAAAAAGTTCTGGACCTAAATTGACCCTTGTGATACTCCCGTAACATATATATTAATATTAATAACTATCACCCTCTCTGTTGACAAACCACTTATTAGCCACAGGCAAATAGTCACGATTTTTCTATCTCAGAAAACGTTAGTGTTGTTCTGCACGAGTGTCAAAAAAATAAAAAACTTGATTTATTCGAGAAAATGGAAATAACTAGAGCTAAAAAGAGTCCTGTTCTTGTGTGCGTGAATGACGTTTTTAATTTCGAACCAACATTGATTTTTAATAATCTGAAAGATTAATTCTACCGGTTATTATTGTTGAGTTCTTTATTTCAGTAACATGGTGGCTTAGTAGTTTCACTCTCTGGTTCTCACCCGAGAGCCTAGAGTTCAAATCCCGCTGGGTTATTCCATTTTTATTTTTTAATTTTAATTTGTTTTGATTTTATTTGATTTTTTTGTTCCTGTTAGTTTTTTATTGACAAATATTTGCCGGTCATTTCAGCCTCATCTCAGTGTTGTTTTAATATGAGAAATGTGAACGTGTGTGTAGATTAATTTTAATTGTATTTGTAAGTTACGACGACCTTTTTATTATTTTTTGTTATTTATTTAGGTTCTTTCTTTTTGTTAGGTCTGATGATGCTCGTATGAGCGAAACACGTGTCACCCTTTAATATTATATAAACGTTGAGACCGAGACTTTGAGTCTTTTTTCTACCTTTTTTTAAATTGAGAATAGATATACTAGCGTTTCTGTGTTTTATTACTGTCGATAGATTAACTAAATCTCGAACAGCAATGGAAACTCTTCTCTTTTCCGATGGTTGTACTATTTACAAGCACGCCATTAATTAAATAGTAGGTACAATAAAAAATGGATATATTAAAAAATCGGGTATATACATCTGGTATATACTCAGAAGGTGTAAGACATATACCCATTGAGAGTAGGAATATTGTGTCGGGGAATCCCCTTGTAAAATTCGATTATTAATTTTGACCGAATAAACTAATAAATTGAACTCTCTGCGTTGGGCTGTATTTTCGATACAATTAAGTGAATTAAGGCTACTGTGCTATTGTGCAGTCTTTGTGGGGTAAGATAAGTAAAATGACAATAAATTGTTGGTAAAATTTGTGCGTTAAATTAACAAAATATACATACTTAGGCGTATACCGGTTATATTATAGTATTTACCCAAATTCAATGTACCCTGTATTTACCCATTAGGTATATACCGGATGCAAAATATCGGGTAACCCAAATTTCAATATTCTGGATGTTTACATCTCTGGGGACCTATCTGGGTTTGCTTATATCTGAGTCTGAGTAATATGTATTTTTATCTTTATAAGTCGAATTTCTTTTTCACTACAACTCAAATATTTCTATAACTCAAACTGAAATTTAAAGGAAACCAAGTCTAAGCCGAAATTTTCGAAAAATATCGGCTTAGGCTTGGTTGAATGTACGGTATTTCGGGGATTTACCGGTTTCCAGTGACTAGTTGCAACCAAAGATATTTAAACTCAAAATATCTTTGGTTGCGACAGATAAAAACTTGTTAGTCTTTTTGTGCGCATTTCACGGAATTTTTATCCAATATATTGATGATAATTAAGAGTATTAAAACTTAATGAAGCTGCAGAAAGAGCAGAAACATAGGAAATTAGAGAAGAAAACGAGTGAGGGAAAAAGGACGAGGAAAAAGGAAATGGGAAGTGGGACATATGTAGGTAAAGGGAGATAATATGACATTTCAAAATGGTAACGTCAGAAATTTCGATATTACATAGTGATTGCATACAGGGGCGGATACAGGAATTTATTTTAGGGGGGGCCAAAATAAAAAGTAATGTAGAATATGCTTTTTAGAGCGCCATTTTTAACAAAAAAGCCTAATATTTAACACAATTTACAGATTTAAGGGGGGGCCCGGGCCGCTTAGGTCCCCCTCTGTATTTGCCACTGATTGCATAACATATGGTTGTAAATAGTAAATACAACTCATTATTTATTTGATAATAATAATAGTTCCCGTATATAGCGTTTTAAGGCCTTTGGGAGTAGCAAGGTACAGCTTGCCATACTAGAGCCGTTCGGTATACAAGGAAGGTAATGTGGCTAGCATTACGCTTCAACCGCCTATTATTATTACCTCAGGATTGTGAATCCCAAGTACTCATTTAAGGCTGAGTCGAACTAGGTACCCTAACTATTTTTATTTTATTAAAAATAGTCGGCTGATGAAATGCCGGCTGTAGGATTCGAACCCACAACCTTTGAATTGGTAGACGAGAGCTGTAGCTCTACGCCACCGGGCGCCTATATTTGATACAAACTTAATATATGATACAAATCTCAAATAAAGTAAATGCATGGTGTATTTATTTAACTTTGAATATTTTATTAATGAAAATTATCTGTACTTAATAATAAAACTTCAGTTTCAATGTTTTTTCTAATAAATCTTTTCGCCACTTTTTCCCATTGTATGTAATGATATTTTTATTTCCAGTTACACCACGTTTTCGAAGTTTAGAAAATAATAAATTTCCTTTTCTGGTCTTGGCTATACCCTCGTTGTGAAATATTCTGGAATATTAATGTATATTTCCGTCACTTGTCAAGGATATTCTATATACCTACGTACCGTTTATTCAGTTTTCCAAAATGTAATTTATCAAACCAAATATTCTATCGACTCTGATATACGATCTCGAGAAAATGTAAGATAAAAATCATAAACAGCTTGGAAAGTAAAGAATGGATTGCATTATTTATAAAAATATAATTTTTATATGTCAAAAAGTTGGCAACAGATGGGAGAAAATATTGACCTACAGAAAAAAATAATCCAGTTTATTTTGGCATATCCCAAGTAGCAAAAAGAAATTGTAAAAGGATTGAATTATTTTATAACAGTCGAATAGCGTTGTCTTAAGGACTGCTTGATTTTATAAAGCGTTTGGTTTCGACCATTCTGTTTTTTAATAAAAGTTGTCATATTAAACTATTTTCTAGTGGTTTTTACAACGTATCCTATAACGCATTAAACGATAATTTCTTTTAGTATGATATAACACTTAATAAGACAATGCTATATGATAACAAACATATTATTTTATTAGACTCTTATACCCACCATGTAAGAGTTCTATAATATTCATATAACTAGTAGTCACAAGATCATATAATAGTTACTTAAACTTGTCTTATTAAAGTTGCATTATGTTGTATGATAGAATGTTTTATTGCGTTAAACTACGGTGCTGTATACAACACCAGTTATATAGCCTTATATGATAAAATTGTGATTAACAAAATAAATTCGCTGTAATATCTGCATTATAAAACTGGTAATGTATAATATAACCTCATATTAAATTAAATGGTATACCTAGTTATTTATTTTGTTATTGTTGTTGTTGCAAAAGTAATATCTACGTACGAGTATAACCAATCACAGCTATTATGAATTTTCGACAAAGTTGGAAAAAAGTTAACAAACGCAGTGGTAGTTATAAAGAGCATGTAAGAAAAAACTCCTCGAAATTACGGCAAATAATCCCGAGAATTCCCTGTTTTGTCAAAAGCCAAAATCTCTCGGGTTGTCTGGCTTCTTCAAAGCATTGTTGCCACGTTGATGTAAAATGTTTACTGTAGTAATGTTTGTATTGTTTTATTGTTGTTTTTCCAAGTCCTTAGGTTGCCGCTCACTCGTCGGGCACGCGTGAAATGCATTGCATGCATGAATCCATGAAAATCTGATCATGTTTGTTAGTTTAAATACTATTACAGTTGAGGGTTGGAACCTTTGGTGTTAAACAGCAAAATAAAAACACTAAATCACCACAATACACCAAAACACTTTTACTTTTACACCGGACGCGCGTTTCGCTAACCATTTAGCATCATCAGCAGATGATTATAAACTAAAGTACAATCTACAAGTTGAGCGTTTATATACTCGCCCAGTGGGCACCGAGTGAGCGTGGCAAAAACTAGCCAACCGAGTCAGAGCCAACTGAGCGTAAAAGTTAGATTTCCGCCACTAGAGTAGTAGGAACAAAGAACTTGAAGGAATTGGACCGTTGTCTCTGTTCATACTATCTTTACATTTATTAATTCTGATGCTTTCATATGCATCTAATTGCCTGTAATTTGAGACTTGTTTAATTAATTTTAAATTATTAAGACCTATACAATGTTCTTCGGCAACGCAAGATTTATCCAGTCTACCATATCTTATCTGAGCTAAATGTTCTTTAAATCTAGTTAATATTGATCTTCTAGTTTGCCCAACATATTTCTGATTACAATCTTTACAAGAAATTTCATAAATACCCGACCTTTCCAGTGGAGATGTCTTATCCTTTGGATTACCTAATGATTGTTGTAATTTATTATTAGCACTATACACAAGTTTATAATTGACATTCTTAAAAATTCCTTTTAGACCACGGGTTAACTCTCTATCAAACGGTATCGAAAAATATTTAGACGTATCTTTCTCCACTTGAAAATTTTTAAAAAAAAGAAAGAGAAAGTAAGAAAATTAATTAGATTAATGATTTCTGAAAATTCGAATTTTCAAGTGGAGAAAGATACGTCTAAATATTTTTCGATACCGTTTGATAGAGAGTTAACCCGTGGTCTAAAAGGAATTTTTAAGAATGTCAATTATAAACTTGTGTATAGTGCTAATAATAAATTACAACAATTATTAGGTAATCCAAAGGATAAGACATCTCCACTGGAAAGGTCGGGTATTTATGAAATTTCTTGTAAAGATTGTAATCAGAAATATGTTGGGCAAACTAGAAGATCAATATTAACTAGATTTAAAGAACATTTAGCTCAGATAAGATATGGTAGACCGGATAAATCTTGCGTTGCCGAAGAACATTGTATAGGTCTTAATAATTTAAAATTAATTAAACAAGTCTCAAATTACAGGCAATTAGATGCATATGAAAGCATCAGAATTAATAAATGTAAAGATAGTATGAACAGAGACAACGGTCCAATTCCTTCAAGTTCTTTGTTCCTACTACTCTAGTGGCGGAAATCTAACTGTTACGCTCAGTTGGCTCTGACTCGGTTGGCTAGTTTTTGCCACGCTCACTCGGTGCCCACTGGGCGAGTATATAAACGCTCAACTTGTAGATTGTACTTTAGTTTATAATCATCTGCTGATGATGCTAACGTGGTTAGCGAAACGCGCGTCCAGTGTAAAAGTAAAAGTGTTTTGGTGTATTGTGGTGATTTAGTGTTTTTATTTTGCAGTTTAAATACTAATCAAATGAGATTTGGCAACATCTATTTGTCACAAATCTCAATATGTCCAAAATAGTTCTATAGTGCCTGGAAATTCTGCATAATGATAGATCTTTATCCTATATCGTTTTATTTTACAACAAAGGCTTATTTAAGGGATTCATTTATAATAAAATGGTTGCATTATAATTCGCCATGTTTAAGGCAGAATTTTTGTATGACCTATGGCCGCCATTATATGAAGCAAAATTAAAAACATCAAAATAAATTGTAAAATGTTATTTTTGAGAACTATTTTGCGATAAGATTCCCACATACAGTAATAAAGTGTTGCGATTAAATTAAAAACAAGAATTTTTGAAAATTTTATTTTATTTTATTGTTTAAATTTATATGTAAACCTTAATCGAAATTAAAGCGCTTTAATTTTTTGCCAAATACATACCTATAATCTACCAGTAAAATTTTCGGCGCAACAAAAATTGTCCCTACTTTTCAAACCCTATTAATGATTTTTTATATTACATATTTGTTGTACCTTCTGGCTCTACCCGCCATTTTAATTGTCGAGTAAAGTCTCCTTTTTAACAATCAACATCCTCTAGATTCATTTTACGACACGCTTAAAATATAATTTGCTCCTAATATTCTTCGGTAAAAAATAAAATACCCTTGTACCTCGCTAAATGATAAAATGTTTTTATTGTTCTGTTTCTTAGATGTGACCACGTAATACACAATAAAGCTAGTTTTATAATAGTCAAATAACGCTGTGTAAGATAGTTGCATAAGAGTTTGGTTTGGTTTGGTTTGGTACATATTTTTTAACTGGTTTGAAGAGTAATAACTTTTCGTCCGTACCTGTATAAAACTACTGAGTAGAAAATATACATTTGCGACGCTTTCTACGTAAAAAAGATCTCTTGGTAAAAATCGCTACGAGTAATGGTTTTCGAGATATTTGGAATCGAAATTATCAATACCTGTCATCACTGACATAAATTAAACATGTCGACTAAATAGTTATTAGACTGAGATCATAAATTTGAAATGTTTTTACACCAAATGTTCAACAAAAACTGTGTTATCATCATTTTTTTGCAGAAAAAAAATAAAGATTTCCCAAATTAATTATTTCAGTGAAATAACATTGTTTTATCGTCAATAATGGGGTATGTATTGACTATTTCCATTCTAAATATCTTGAGAACGGTTGCTCGTAGCGATTTTTACAAAGAGATATTTTTTACGTAAAAATTACAGAGATGTATATTTTTTCCCTCGGTAGTTTTATACAGGTACGGACAAAAAGTTACTACGCTTCAAAACAGTTAGAACACATGTAGGTGGCGCCCTCTACCAGTAGGAGCCATATTGATATCAAAATCAAATTTCTCATGTCAAAAAACTCGCAGACACCAATTTTTATCTAAATATTGACTTTACTTCAGAAATTATTTGGAAAAACTCGAAATAAAAATGAAATTTCTACACCCTGTATCTCCGAAACTAAGCATTTTAGGACATACATTTATAGAAACTTTTTTACCTAGTTTTATCTGCAGAATTGCTGCCGAAGTTTCCTATATGTATAGGGTGGTCCGAACTGTATTCCGGAAACTTCGGCAGCATATTTTGCAGATGAAAATAAGTAAAAAATTCGTATAAATGTATGCCCTAAAAGGCTTAGTTTCGGAGATACAGGGTGTAGAAGTTTCATATTTATTTCGATTTTTTCCAAATAATTTTTGAAGTAACATCAATATTTGGATGAAAATTGGTGTCTGTGAGTTTTTTGACATGAGTAATTTGATTTTGATGTCAATATGACTCCTACTTGTAGGCGCGCCACATACATGTGTTTCAACTGTTTTGAGGAGTAATACCTTTTTGTCCGTACCTCTATACATACATACATACAGCCGTTACTCGCTGACGAGTATTCGACACACATAAAGAAAATGGTCACGCAAGGCGTTTTCTTTCATGAGCTTTTCTGTGACTGAAAAGCCCGATACGTGATGTTATCTGCCTACCGCACTCCGGACATTCAAAAATCTCATTGCTTTGTTGCCTCTCTACTTTTTGGTTGCGCTGTTAACTGAGTTTACAACCCTTCTCCATTGAGTTCTATTGTGAGCTGCTTTTTCCCACTCATTCTGCATGTTAATTCCCTTTAAATTTTCGTGGAAAATGTCCTTGTATCTTTTCAGTTGTCCACCCGGCCTCCTCTTACCGTCCACAAGCTCACCGTAAAGCAGAGATTTTGGTATGCGGTTTTCTTGCATTCTGCATACGTGACCAGCCCATCTTAAGCGGGATTTTGTGACCATGACTTCAATACTCTCGCAGTTAGATTTTTCAAGGACCGATACGTTTGAGACATGATGGAACCACCGGACTCTTAAGAGTTGTCTAAGGTGTCTCTGTTGCAACTTGTTCAATGCGTTCATGTGTCGGCGGTAAGGCACCCAGGTTTCGCTCCCATATATCATGGTGGGGATTATAATTGCTCGGTATACTGCAAGTTTTGTTTTTGTACTCAAGTATGATTGTAGAAAACCCTGTCTTTTAATTTCCAGAATGCCCTTGAGGCGCTACTAATCCTGTGCTGAATTTCAGAGTCAATATTGGCCTTTTCCGAAATCAAACTGCCAAGGTAATTGAATTCCGCCACATATTCCAATAGTTCTTCTCCGATTTTTATAGCATTGTTGTGATCTTCCGGGTGAGTGCACATGATTTTAGTTTTGTCGATGTTTAGCTTAAGGCTCAAAGCCTCGTATGCCCAGGTATATGTGTTCAACATTTCTTGTAATTGTTGTACCGTGTTTGCAACTAGAGTGCAGTCGTCAGCGTATTGAAGTTCTGTGATAAATTTTGTACGTGTTTTTGCCCTGAGTCTTTTTATGTTGAACAGACCGCCGTCATATCAGTATCTAATGCCCAATCCTCTCTCCTGCAGTTTGCTGTCCACTATAATGGAGAGCGCTGCCATGAATATGTTGAATAGGAGAGGCGCTAAGACACATCCCTGCCTAACTCCTGTATTTGTTAGGAATGGGTCTCTCAGTGATCCATGATGTGACACTCTTGACTTGTTGTTTTGGAGGCTTTTACACACTGTAAGAAATTTGTTGGGTACTCCGAACTTTTCCATAATTGCCCAAAGCGCATCTCTGTTCACAGAGTCGAAGGCTTTTGTTAGATCGATGAATGCAACATAAAGTTTAGACTCCTGCTCTTTTACTTTTTCCTGTAGTTGACGGATGGAAAATATGGAATCGACGGTGCCGCGGTTGGTACGAAAACCCCTTTGCGATTCTGGAAGGATTTTTTCTATATATGGGTGCAGGCGGTTTGACATTATTTTTGCAAGAATTTTTCCGCCGATAGCCAATAGCGAAATTCCCCGGTAATTTCCGCAGTCTGATGCACTTCCTTTGTTCTTAAATATATTCACTATATTCGCATTGCGAAAATCCTGAGGTACCTCTCCGCTTTCCCATACGACATCAAAGAGAGCCTTAAGATGACCAATAAGTTCTTTACTTGCACACTTATAGATTTCCGCCGGAATATCGTCACAGCCAGCTGATTTGTTGTTTTTAAGCTGTTTTATGGAGGTCTTTATTTCTTGTTCTGTTATTGGGATGTCTAATACATCGAGGCTGTTATACTGAGGTATTGTGTTTAATGCTTCCATATTGGGGTTGTTTTCTTGGTTAAGGATATGGCTGTAATGTTCTTTCCAGCGATTTCTAATTTGTTCTTCCTCTTTTAGAAGTTCGCCATTTTGAGCCATGATTGGGCAGCTTACCTTCTTAGTTGGGCCGTATACTTCTTTTACAGCCTCGAAGAATTTACGATAATCGTGATGCGTGGCGTACTCTTGAATCTGATTCGCTTTTTGTGACCACCAGTTATCCTTTACTTGGCGCAGTTCTCTTCGAAGCGTGTTGTTGGCTGCTTTAAAGTTGTCTACCAGTCTTGGATTATGTGGATTTGCAGTGACGGCTTGATATGCTTTATGCTTTTGTTCCAACAAAGCCTGTATATGCGGTTGATTTTCGTCAAACCAGTCTGGTTGTTTCTTTTTGTTCGACTTTCCCAGTACTGCTTCGCTGGTTTTATGAATCGCATCCCTTAATTGTGTCCAGCCTTGTTCAGCTTCCAATACTGAGATTGAAGTTATCGGTGGAAGTGATTCTTTGATGGCTTCCCGGAGGGCGTCGGCGGTATTGTTGTTTTCTAGACCCCGTACGTTCAATCTGGTCATGTTGTTTTGCTTTTTACAGCGTGGATGTTTGGGTTTTAACTGGATTTTCATTTTTGAAATTAAAAGTCGGTGATCAGTGCCGCATTCGGCATCTACTCTAGCTTTTGTGAGCCTAACATCTTTTAGATGCGTCCTTCGAACGATTATGTGGTCCAATTGATGCCAGTGGCCTGATCTAGGATGTTTCCAGGTACCTTTAAACTTGTCCTTCAACATGAACCACGTATTGGTGATGCAAAGATTATACTCTGCGCATGTTGTTAATAAGCGTTCACCATTGCTATTTGCGTTTCCCATTCCATGTTTTCCCAATACGTCAGGCCATATTTCCTGTTGTTTGCCTACACGGGCATTAAAGTCACCTAGCAAGATGATTCGTTCGTGCTTTGGAATTCGTTGAAGGGCATTTTGTAAAGCTTGGTAAAATTTATCCTTATCTTCAATTTTAGCGTCAAGGGTGGGAGCGTAGGCACTAATGATGTTGACGTAAGTTTTGTCTGATATGGGGTACCTTAGGGTCATAAGACGTTCGGAGACACCAATAGGTACTTCTGTTAACTTGGTGGCGATTTCGTTTTTGATCGCAATGCCTACACCATGAATTCTCCTGTGTGTTGCAGGATGACCTTTCCAAAAGAAGGTGTAATGCTCCTCAGTGAGACTACCTTCATCTGCAAAGCGTGTTTCGCTTAGAGCGGCAACATCTATATTTAATCGGTGGAGTTCCTGTGAGACCAGTGCTGTTCTTCTCTCTGGTCGATTTGAATTTATCTTGTCCAGTAGAGTGCGGACGTTCCACGCCGCGAACGTGAAACATTGATGTTTTTTGTTTCTCCGATGATACGCTCGAGTAGGCACCCCCTCCCGGAGATCCGATTGAGGGGGTATTTTACCTCCGGACGATAATTTTGTCCCACTCGAATGTTCCATCATTGCTGTGTGTAAGCTGCGTGAAAAGGTTTAACTGTGGCGGTTACGCTGCCGCACAGTTTTGGCTGCAACTGTAGCACGGGATGGCTATGGCACAGTGAGGACTGCGACGATAGTTCCCTTGTGCTACGTTCTCGGCCGGCTAGGTGTATTTTATTACTCCTTTTCCCCAGAAGATGGTAGGTCTGAGGGTTGTATAACGTTATACCGCCTATACTCGGACGTCAGAGCCTCGTTTGTGTAAACAGGGTGCACCACGTGAAGGTGAGGTTGACTTTTGGGTAAGCTAGGCTATATGTATCGCTTCAATACCCCTTGCACCCCAACCTCGCACCCCCTTGCACCCGTACCTCTATAAAACCAGCTAGTAAAACAATATAAATTTACAACGTTTTTTACGTAAAAAAAGGTTTCTTAGTAAAATTCGCTACAAGTAATGGTCCTCGAGATATTTGAAATCGAACTTTTCAATACCTCTATCGGCATTGACATAAATTAAACACGTTGACTAAATAGTTATTAGACTGAAAACATAAATTTGAAATGTTTTTGTGCCAAAATTTCAACAGAAACTGTTTTATCATCACTTTTTGCAGGCAAATTTATGATTAATTTAAGAAAATTAAAATTTTGCAAATTTAATTTATTTCAGTCAAATAACTATCTACTAAACATGTTATTTTTTGTTAATAATGACATGTATTGACTATTTCCATTCTAAATACCTTGAGAACGGTTGCATTTTTTCACTCAGTAGTTTTATACGGGTACACACGGAGTTATTACTCTTCAGAACAGTTAAAACACATGTAGGTGGCGCCCCCTACAAACAGGAGTCATATTGATATCAAAATCAAATTTCTCATGCGAAAAAAAACCCAAACACAAATTTTCATTCAAATATTGACGTTACTTCAGAAATTATTTAGAAAAAAATCGAAATAAAAATGGAACTTTTACACCCTGCATCTCCGAAACTAAACTTTTTAGGACATACGTTTATAAGAACTTTTATACTTATTTTTATCTGCAGACTATGCTGCCAAAGTTTCCGGAATACAGTTCGGACCACCCTGTATAATTATGACAGAAAATATTTGACAAACATTTTGTTTAAATATTCCAGGGATTGAAATATTGTTTTTTTTTTAATTTCAGTACCTATTGGTACGTTATGATCGAAAAAAAACGGTGTCATAAACGGCTGGGGAATGCAAATCGATAATAATTTTGGGGAGGGGAATCGATAGACGTCATTTACTATACTACTGATATATAACTATAATAATAAATACTGATATATAACTTGTCAAAATTGACACTAATTAAAAGAACAGAACGTTTCCAGACGCACAAATCTATTTCCAAAAAATTATGTTTTCTCTAATTATAAACTTACACCATTTAAAAATAATTTTCAGTATAAAAATAGATTACAACCTTTCTAAGTCCAACTGGCAGTAAGAGCCATACAATAATGAAGAGAATGGGCCAAGTAAATGATATCTAGGGCATGACCTGGCCAAAATTATTATCGATTGTCATTCTCCAGCCGTCTTTGACGCCGTTTTTTTTTCGATCGTATGGTATGTTTAGAAAGGAGTATTTATTATATTTTGTCGACTTAAAAATTTTACCAAAGTACGTACTGCTGTACTAAAATTTTTATTAGAAAATTTGTTACAATAGGCAAAAACAAAATAAAAATATTAAGAAACAATGTATTAGAAACCTTTTATAAAAAATAGAGAAGCTTTTGTAAAAAAAATCCATAAATAAATTTCCGTAAATGCGGAACAGAAAAACTTTTCGAAGCTTGATTATAAAGTAAGAATTCCAAGTGTTTAGCATGATAAGGAGAGGAATTTAGAACGATATTTATTCTGTTATCTTGAGAACCAAGAGTCTAACAAAAGAAAGCAAGGATAAAAGAAAAGAAAACGTTACTTTACTCTCAACTATTTTTGATATTAATTTCAGTTTTAAACATTTTGTAGTTAAATCTAACCAAATATATTAGTCGACCCTTAATGAGCATGGCTATCATACAGCTACTACATACTAGTTACCGCTTTATCGTGATCACCCAACTTAAATGGTCAGATAAATTGAGAATTTAAACAGGTCTGTCTGAAACTCCCTTGAAAATCGGATAAGATTATAGAATACCTCATGAGTCCTTAGTCACTCATTAAATAGGTAGGTCATGAGGTAGATCAATACTAATAACTGCGGTGCAAAATCGGCATAAGTAAAATGGGTTGTCTGTATTAGCTTTGTGAATAAAAAAAGAACATATAACTTAAAATAAGTTATTTTATTAATTTTCAATAAATATGCAAATTAATGGAAATAAACATTAATAAATAATATATTTTAAATTTTGAAGGGCCACAAAATATGAAGTAAACAAAATAAATTAAAATATTACTAAAATTAATATAAAAAAACAGTGATGCATTAAAAAAGAATATATATGTATTTATGCCTTTTTTATCTGTCCATTTTAATTTTAAATAGCTTAATTATAGTTAACTGACCATATACAAGATGTCCCTAGCTGAGCTTGCATTAGAAGTCTCTAGAGAATTAAAATATCTAGATCGGAGTTTTTAGGCACATCAATGGTTCAAAAATAAATTTAATTAACAATGTAAACAAGAGCGAGTGAAAATTCTCACCCAGATTATCATGACAAAAACTTATAGTCTAAGAGCTGGCTACATAAAAAAACTTATCATCGTTACATGGCTATTTTTTCTTCTGAAGTATCCTTTTGTGTTGCCATCAAGTTGCCATGATGAAATTGTCATGTCTGCCAGCGCGACCCCGGTGCTTAAAGCGGGGGCGGCCAATCGAAAGGGTGGAATTTTGACACTAAATATATTTCAAGGTACACGAGTTATAATTGCCAGATAGCTTTTATTTATTATTTAGAAACGTGAAAAATTGTTGGCAGACATTTTTCTCGTGGTTAAAATGCCGGCAGACAACCGGCCGTAGACAAAAGGGCAGACAAAATGATCGTGGTTAAATCAGCGGCAAACAGTTATCAAAAGCGCGATATTACTCTAGCGCTTTCAGGGGAAGCTCGCCGCCTCATCTATTTAAGTATAGATAAATCATGTATACGATTATATTATAAATATATTTTTTTATTATTTCCAAAACAGATATTATCATACATTTACTATTCTGCCTCACTATTTGTATCTGACTCATCGTACTGCAGATCCTCGCTCTCTCAAACGAGTCTTCCTCTGAGTCGATATCTGCACCGGAAAATGTTTGTAAACTTACATGTATTATGTTTCATTTATTGTATTCTGCGTGGCGAGCGTTTCCTGAAAACGCTCATATACTTATCCACGTTGTACCGTGGGTAAATTTGCGTAATTATTTCTTGACCTACCATGGTTATGTCTTTACTCTATGGTTACGACACTAAAAGAATGGATGCAAATACAGAAAAAAACCAGGTGGCTCACAAAATGATTTAAAAATAAATCAATTTCTTTTTAAATTTTCAAACTTGAATAATTCGGCAATTTTGGACTTATTCGGAAAATGGTAAAGAGAAAATATGTTTCTTTTATCGAGATCTACCAGCTCTGAAAATATTTGCACTTATTTAAGATTCACTCTGTTCAAAGTAATATCGCACTTTCGATAACTGTCTACCGCTGACTGAGCCATGATCTTTTTGTCTACCCTTTTGTATACGGCTTTTGAAAAAAAATATGACATTCCACCAAGCGGCATGGATGGCGGCACCTTTGGAAAAAATTTCATGCCTCTTTCGTGTTGTCTGCCGGCATTTTAGCCACGAGAAAAATGTCTGGCAACAATGTTTTACGTTTTTTAATAATAAATAAAAGCTATTTGGTAATTATAACTTGTGTACCTTATAATATTTTTAGTGTCAAAATTTCACCCTTTCGATTGGCCGCCCCCGCTTTAAGCCCCGGAATCACTCTGGCAGACATAACTATTTCGTAATGGCAACACAAAAGGATACTTCACAAGAAAAATTGGCCATCGATGATAAGGTTTTTTATGTAGCCAGCTCTCCGTCTATTACTTAAACAATATTGAATCTAAAGCAATATCACAGTAATATACACTCATCAGATGCAAAAAGAACGCAACGGAGAAATTTTTGGTCAAATTTAAAGTGATATTTTTGTTATTTTTGTGAATTTTTTAGGAAGCTGTATACAATTATATTAATTATATTAACTTAATTCGTAATCTCAGTTTTTTATAAACTTTAGTATTTCACATATTATACAGGGTTAATCGAGGGTTTGTTTTTTACCCTAACTTTAAAACACCCTGTGCAATAATTTCGTGTGTAAATTTTCCTAAAATAAAATTTTACGGTGAGAACCAAGTCTCCTGAGCGTTTTGTTTTTTGGATCATGTCAATTCATGCCTTGGTTAATTTTTAAGAGCGAAATGAACTTGCCACCAACAATTTGCAATTTTTTCAATTATCATTCCTTTTTGAAGTTATTTTTAAATATGACAAGGCGGCTTTGGTGATTATTGTGAACTATATACTACTATGAACTGGCCATCATGTTTGGAACATGTTTGGCAGGAGGGTTAGAGGTCACGAAGCAGTACCAGTTTCATTAAATGAACTTCGCTTGGTCCTTTCCCAGAAGAATGGGAAAACATAACGCAATATGATATAAGCAGCCCCAATCGCCGTATGAACGGGCGTATACAGGCAGTTAACAGCCAAGAGCAGCAATACGAAGTATTATGATGGTATTTTTCACAATTTTTTTGGGTATTAGAGATGTTTTCTTTAATATCGTTAGTTCTGTTATCGTTATTAATGTTTATTAAAACTCGGACTGTCTCGTTAGTCTTTAACGTATTTTAAATTTAGTGTAGAGTAAATGCAGGGTAATATGACGTTACGACAATAGTCACCAAAACCATCTCACCGTATTAAAAAATTACATAAAAAAGTATTGATAACTGAAAAAAAATACAAATTGATCATTATCAGTTCATTTCGCTCTTAAAAATTAACTAAAGCATGTATTGACGTGAATCAAAAAATAAAATGCTCAGGAGTAATGGTTCTGACCGTAAAACTATAATTTAGGAAAATTTACATACGAAATTATTGCACAGGGTGTCTTAAAGTTAGGGTAACAACCCCTCGATTAACCCTCTATAATATGCCGGATACTAAAGTTTATAAAAAGCTGAGTTTACGAATTAAAGTTGATATAATTATATACAGCTTGTTAAAAATATTCATGAAAATAGGGCTAAAAATAACAAAAATATAACACTTTAAATTTGACCAAAAATTTCTCCGTTGTGTTTTTTTTTGGCATCTGAGTGTAAAATCTTTTCTTAACTATATTATTAAGTCAAATTTAAGAGCGTTTTTTGAGTAAAATATATGAGTCAAAGAGACAAAAATAATTTGTAATGTTTTTTTTTCTACCTTCTCTCTCTTCTACAACCTAATCGAAACCCTAGAAACGTATACTTAATAATACCTTGTTTTAAAATTATTAAATTTGTGTACCTGATCTCATATGGATATATACATAAACAAAATTTAATTACAGTTTACCTCATCCAATATTTCAGTTATTATACGTATAAATCATATCATGTATATCAGTCAAATATATATTTTCCTGTAGCCATTACTCATAGCAAACTGAATTTGAGCCTACGATATTACAGACCACACACATTATTAGACCTATATATTGTACAAAGTGGTCCACTTCTTTTAGCAACACTTTAATAGCTGAAAAATTCAATAAACACCTGTATACATTCCTAATATAGATTTTTGTATTTTATTATTCTTAATTTAAGTTCGTATTGGGGAAGCTAGCTTGTTTTCTATTTTTATTCAATGAAAAAGTTGTATAACGATTTAAAAAAAAATATTGAAATAAAGCATATTCGCCATTATGATTAGTTTATAGGAAGTATTTTTTTTTATTAAAAAGAAGATATTACCAAATAGGATAACCCGATTTTGGTCACAACACTCATATCACTCACACTCACTACAAATATCATATAACACGATTTTTTCTTCTACACTTTTATCAGAATGGCCCTAAATAATAGTCTGTATAAAAAGTTACAATAAGCATCATTAACACGAAATTACCGTTAAAAAAACATTTACTGAAAAAATATAAATTTGTATTATAACTTATAACTGAAATATCCGAAATGAATAATTTCTTTTATTTTAATCAGTTCTTTAAATAATTTTATAAAGTCTATCGAACGAATCAGGTAACATTTCGACAAACGACATCCAAAATATGACAAAAGATCCAATTTACCTATGGATTAAAATGACAAATAACTAAAATTACTTACAGGCATATATATATTAACTCTATATAGATTATCGCTTATCCCTGCAATGTGTTGGCGTTGAAGCCTAGTCAGAATCAACTAGATAACCGGTCCATGTATATTTCACATAAGTTCCTCTGTTAGGCCAGACACTGGCGCAATAGTACCTAACCAACCACAACTCCAAAATTCCGAATATATCGATTAGCCCTTACTCTGAGCATTACCCAATTGTCGAACGCGAGCGAAAACGAAATCCGTACGAAGCTGTACGAAGGTTACAACAATCGCTAAAATTGTCGCTGTTTACGAGCTGGCAAGCTAGGCTCCAAAATGGTGGCGTCTAACAACACAAATTCTGCTCCAGCCCGTATATGAGCGTTACGCATCCATGTATTCTTTAGTCATTGCTCTCGTGGAACATCTAATTTTAACGCTGGGTGCTTGTTTGATGTCTTGTGCTACAAAAAAACTGGACCACCCCGTAGGTATACAAGGTGGTGATAATTTCGCGATGCTCAACATTGACATCTCAGAAACTACGAGAGATACGAATTCGGTTAAATAGGACAAAAGTTGCGTAATTCGAAGTTTGACAAACACTTATGAAGAAAACCCCGGTATCCTGATTAGTTTCAGATTTATGTCAAAAAAATGAAAATAATACATAAATGAGAATATCTTCAGAACTATTTTATCTATTGCAACGTAAGTTGGTAGTTTTATATTTTTGACCTCGGCCAATTAAATGCCGTTTTCAGAAAATTTCTAAGCCTCCTAGATTTCGCACAACAACAGTCAAGTTTTTCTTTTCTTATGGCCGCCATTTTGAATTTTTATTGCCTTGGAACTGCCTTGGAAATCCAATTGACACTTTATATGACAGCAAGTTATTTTGTCTATTCTATTAAGTGTCAAATCTGGACGCACAAAAATTGTATAGTAGAGTTCAATACAGGTCAATACAGAACCTAAAATTTTAATGTCAAGAACACGTTCAAAGAATATCTTATTATTTGTGGTCTGTTTTCTCTAATCAAATGGGAATTATCTTTTGCATAATAATGTGATTTTTTTTTGTTAATTGTATCAGAATTTGTAAATAAAGATTCATCCGTCCATAACATTTTTCTAGAAAAAAAGGGGCTCTCTTGAACACTTTACCGAAACCATTTGCAAAATTGTAATTTTCTCTCGTGAAAACCAACATGTAAAAAAATGTAAATTTGATGCACATTACATACAAGTTGTGATATTACATGCTTATACATACAAGTTGTGATATTTATGTTTTTTGATAATTTTCCCTACATAAGAATCACTTATACAACACTCGCGACTTATTTTACGGCTTGGAGTTTCCAGATTAATTTCAGTCTGAGCTGACATATTAATATCATTAAGCCTTTTAGAATATTGCCCTCTTGTTTTTAAAGCTACCAGCAACTGCTAAATTTCTTGAAATCCTTGCAAAAATAGTAGGATGAGCCTGTGTCCTTTCAGGATACAATGTTCTATAACTTGCGCATGCCATATAGGAATTTCTATTATTTTACATACTTTGTATGTAATGTGTATTCATACATACACATATCTCGTGTAACATGTGTCTCACTTGTGAACATGTTGTTTACTGCTAATAATACACTTTACACTATCTATACTATAAATTTTAGTGTCCAGATTTGACACTTAATAGAGTAAACAAATATTAACTTGCTATTATAAATTGTCAATTGGATTTCCAAGGCAGACTTGATCTTTTCAGGAACTTTTAAAAAATCTATTTTTTTAGTGAATTTACATAATAATGAATATAAATTAGATACCACCGTATAGATCATTTCTTGCTCCATCTAATAGGATAATAGGATAAAAAATGGCGGCCATAAGAAAACAAAAACTTCACTGTTGTGCGAAATCTAGAAGGCTTAGAAATTTTCTGAAAACGGCATTTAATTGGCTGAGGTCAAAAATATAAAACTACCAACTTACGTTTGCAATAGATACAATAGTTCTGAAGATATTCCCATTTAAAATAAATGTATTATTTTCATATTTTTTACATAAATCTGAAAGTAATCAGGATACCCGGGGTTTTCTTCATAGGTGTTTGTCAAACTTCTAATTACGCAACTTTTGTCCCATTTAACCGAATTCGTATCTCTCGTAGTTTCTGAGATGGCAATGTTGAGCATCGAAATTGTCACCACCCTATATACATATTAACTTCGTATCGATTTATAATACTTGACGACCAACGGCCCAGCTACATCGAAAAACCGGTTCTCGATAGATCATTGAAGTTAAACCACGTTATCATATTGATATTTGCACGGTTGGACATCTAAAAATCTTCGTCAAGCTGTTGTTTCGAGGGTAAATATTGTGAATAAGAGTTGACATAGACGTTCATCGCTAAGTCAATAAACCATTATATGATTAAGGCACAGCATAAACAAACAGCACTACAAATCGTCGTTCTCGCACGAAGTGAAAAATTTGACTTTGACGATGCCATTTGGATTGAATACCTGACTATTCAATAAACCATTATATGATTAAGGCACAGCATAAACAAACAGCACTACAAATCGTCGTTCTCGCACGAAGTGAAAAATTTGACCTTGACGATGCCATTTGGATTGAATAGTGAGGGTTGGACTCAAATGAATTTTTAATGTCGTAAATATTCTCTCCAGAGGCGTATTGAGTCTTAAGAATAGGTATTGAAAAAAATTGTTTACAATTTTTTAGTTAGTGACATTAATTTGAATTTTGGCAAATAAGTACAAAAAACTAGGTTATATGATGTATAAAAAAATAAAACGTAAGCCAAACAAACATTTATCCATCCTTCTTGAATATATTACATAGTGACGTAAAAAAATGTTTGTTACAAGAAGTTTGTGTTTTTATAAATAAATATGTTAATATTGTATATTACCCTATACAGGGTGTCCCAGAAATAAGTGCAAGTATTTTAAGGAGTGGTAGATCTCGATAAAAGAAACATATTTTCTCTTTATCGTTTTTCAAATAAGTCCAAAATTACAGAGTTATTTTACTGTCAAAATTTCCAAAAAAAATGATTTTTTGCTAAAATTTTGAGAACCACTGGATCTTTTCTGGATTTTCTTTCTTGTAAATTTAATCTACTACCTATGTTGTCATATTATAGGGAAACTATTTTTTTGTGTTTCTGGGGTTCAACTATACTACCAGTTAAAATACTTGCACTTATTTCTGGGACACCTTGTATATGTTACTGTAAATGTCCGAAATGCGGTAAAACCTAAGATAAGCGCGGTAAAACCTAGGATAAGCGTGCTAAACCTAGGATTTACCAATGAATTAACAACCCCCAAATAACCACGCTAACCAACTCGAAACGGACATTTACATATTATATAATGTTAATTAAGATTTTGTTGCAGGATCACAAAGAAATTGAAGAACAGTGAACCAAATAGAGCATTTTCGTTAGTATCCCATTGGCTGTGCTACGCTAACAGTGCAGTAAATCCCATCATTTACAACTTCATGAGTGGTAAGTACAATGACACGTATGATCGAAAATAAACGGCATCCAGTTGTGGCAAATAATTTTATATAAAAAATTGCTGGCACCGTTTTTTTCGGTCTTATTGTACTAATTAAGTTTAAAAGGTGTAAACCAGAGGAAAGATGTGTAAACTCATACTCTAATATATATTTAAATTCTGACTATATTTTAACTATAAACCCAATACTAAACTTTTCAAATACAATTAAAAAAAACTCGCGCTGTTCTACATATATTTTATTCACATAGTTTACTAATTTTCAGTAAATATCAAATAGGTCAAGTGAATTAAAATTGTACGCAAAAATGCTTTTCGCAAAATATACAAACTGTTTCGTTGTTTTAGTGGCCTCATAATAGCTCAATTTGTTTTGATTTGTGTAGATATGGGTCAAAATAAAAGTTAGGTTTTTATTTAGTGATTGGTCAATGTTTCGACAAAGATATTGTCTCTCAGGACTAAGCTTATTTAAAAGCCTAGCATCTTAAATATATTTCCTAAATAAAAAAACCTCAGTTTCATTTTGAACTACATTCAAACAAAGAAAAACGACTTTAAATACAATACTATATACTATATATGTCAGGAGATATTTATTATGACTATAAAGAAACTGTAAATCATATACACACAAATTAGGAAGAGGATCTAATAGATTTAAATTTTATTATTATCCGCCGCCAGAAATAATTTACACTCCTATAAAAACTCTTTTTTTATGTATTTCGATAAAAAAAACATATTTACTCTTTACCGTTTTTCAAATAAGTTCAAAATAACCAAGTTATTCTACTTTAAAAATTTCCAAAAAAAAATGGAATTGGGTTTTTTCAGTTTGAAATGCTTAAATTTTGATTTTTTAATATTTTCTTTTATATAACTTACTGTTTTAGTTTTAATAATTTATACTTTTTCGACAAAATATAGCAAAGAGACGAACCAGTCTGTGTGGGACATTATAAATAATATTTCTTTGCAAAAGAAGGGGTAATTATACAGCAAAAAAGTATTAATTGTTTCATATATTGTAGTACTGTAAAATTTCTTTATTCTATTTTCAAATGTGTCTATTACATCTCAGTACTTTAAAACATTCCAGGTTGATGTCATATTTTTATCTCTAACTTTTCTGTATAGCATTTTTTATAATTTAAAGATTTATAACATTCCCTTGATTCTACAACTACTAGTTTTAACATCGTATAGACTTTTAAAAATGTTGACGCCATTGAGAACACCGATCGAGAAAATGTTTCCTAAGTGACGTATAAAAATGAGATCAACCAGGATGAACTCTAAGTTTTAAATCCACGAACTATAGCTTCCTCTCTGGATAAAATGAAGACCAAATGTAATACAAACTTTTCTTTGTCGTGATATGATCGAAGATGCAAGAAAATACCCGTCGTATATGTATGATCGAAAAGCCTTTTACAATAGGATATTACTTACAGCAGGATTCTGGTTTAAAAGATTTAAGAATAGGAAGTGGAGATTTTTATAAAATCAAATATACATGGCAATCTATATTTTCTGATCATTGAATTTATTTTTTTGGAATGTTAACGGGTAAAGGAGGGCGTAATAATTACGTGGTTGTTGGGTGCAATTACATTCAATAACTCAACTTTCCTGAATATTTAACTCTCCCGAATCAACATTTTATATCTTCACAGTTTCTCAAAACGATTTGATCAAAAGCAAAAATGAATTCAAGCAGTTCGACGAAACAAGTGAATAAACAAAGTACCCACTACATAATCAAAAAATTAAATAGACATACAGGGTGTTTCAAAAAACATGTGCCATCTCTCGTAGGGAGATTCTCACATAAAAATAAGATTTATTTTTCATATCAACATAGGTCCCATTATGCTTTGTTTCGTAGCTACAGGATGTTAAAGTCTTAATATTTTTTCGATTTTTTATAAATTTCTTTTAGCGTTTCGAATAAAATTTTGGGGGTAAAATTTACTATAAATGCGACATATTTTAAAGTTAAAAAAGTGTCGACATCTTCACCAGGGACGTGCATATGGGTTATCAATGGAATATTTTTCTAAAAAAAAGCATGTACGCCACTGACTTTTTTTCTCTTGTTAGCGAAATAGTATAAGCAGTTTAATGCTGATTAAAAGTTGTCTCTTGATATTTTTTCGATTTCGGCCACCTTGATGCGATAAACGCAATTTTATTAATTTGCTTTGATCCAAGTCTAATAGCAATATTTAAAATAAATTAATTAATCAACTTGCAAAAGTTTTAAATAAGTACTCATTGATTCCTCTCTAAAAATATGAAAAAAAGTTCCTATAAACATGGGTATGGAAATGCATACTTTTAGAGTTACAGGATGTTAAAACTTTTTAAAATTAAGTTTTGTGTAATTATTATCTGAAATACCATTATTTTTTTATTTGAAATGTTGTAGGTGGGACTAATAGTAATAATATTTATTATGATAAATTAAGTAAAATATATAATTTATTAATTTTTCTTTTATTTTAATTTTATTAATTGTGATTAATTTTATTTTTTTTTATTAATTGCGTTTATTTTATCGAGGAGGCCGAGTTTGAGAAAATATCAAGACATAACTTTTAATTGGCATTAAACGGCTTACACGATATTGCTATCAAAAGAAAAAAAGTCAGTGGCGCACATGATTTTTTTTGAAAAATGATTAAGTGATTAAATGTTTTATGAACATCGTCTAAAATTACAATTATGTACTTGTAAAAAAATTCATCATAGCCGAAATAACTATGCTATGCTGTAAAACTATGCTCGCTACCGTAGTTGAACTCATCTAAAGTTTTTTTAACTGTAATAATAAATTATAATACAAGTAGTTAAACCCTTCTGAAGATATCAAAATATTTACTTTTTTATTTATAGAATTTTCACAAATTTTACTTCCTAACACATTTAGAATAAATATACAGGGTGGTCCGAACTCTATTCCGGAAACCTCGGCAGCATATTTGTACAAAAGTATAAATAATGTATGTGTGGAGACCTGACATTGACATGAATTGGAGTTGACGCAATGTATATAATACAGTCATCGAATTAGTCTATTCGATCGGTGATCTATTGCGCAATAGGAGGCACACAACGTGCCAGCAACGGCGCGGCGCTCAGTTATGCATCTTAATAGAATATTATTTTCTTTTATCTATGGTTATGCAGAAGTTCCCGAGAGCGGCAGAAAATCAAAATATCAGAAGTATTATTTTTTGACATTGACATGAATTGGAGTTGACGCAATGTATATAATACAGTCATCGAATTAGTCTATTCGATCGGTGATCTATTGCGCAATAGGAGGCACACAACGGGTGCCAGCAACGGCGCGGCGCGGCGCTCAGTTATGTATCTTAATAGAATATTATTTTCTTTTATCTATGGTTATGCAGAAGTTCCCGATAGCGGCAGAAAATCAAAATATCAGAAGTATTATTTTTTAATTATAATTTCACTCGTATAGTTCCTAATAGTCCATATTTTCAGAATCGTGAAGATTTTTGAAGAAAAACGGGCCCATTATTAATCCCTGATAAGAAATGTTCGAGCTTATAAGATTATTAATTTTGATTAAATAAAATTAGTACCTTTAACGTTGGTGATAAATTAGCTAAAAACTGATGGTACTCTGAGAAAGTACAATGTGTTCAGCTGTTTTTCCTCATGGTAATTCTAGTTTTAATTGCCCTGGTACCATAAAAAAAATACAATAAAGACCTTGATGTAATTAAGAACTGCTTAATCTAAAATCACATTTTATGTAAGCTAATACAAAATGCTCCAAATTGCTCCAAAAAAATATGATGTAGGTTACAATTATTAGCCTTTTTTCTTCATAATGTTGCGGACCCGTACCGTGTGAACTCAGCCTTAGGCTTGGCCACTCGGCTATGACTCATACGACCACCGACGTTCGAAGAACGACGCTAAGAATTTTCGAGATATGTCTGGACTGTCTGTTTCTCTCATATATAAGCCGATGCCCGAAACCTGAAGGAAATAGAGATAAATAACCGATCGACGCGTACAGTTACAATCGCCGCGCTAATTCAAAATAAATTTCTGTTAGATAAATAATTAGATAAATTGTAAATAAGTTATAAATAGTTCTTTAAGTTTTCTTTTAATCGTTATTGTTTGTAAATTAGTGTTAAATAAATTGTGTTTAAATAAATTGTGACTTTCTATCCACACGGAACCGACGAAAAACGTAACAATAACTACGAAGTTTCATGACCAACATTAACCCACAAATACCCTTTAGGTTGCCTAACTCTCCCGAAAACTATGATTAAGTTTCCCAAAATAAATTACGTATAACAGCATATTACCGGGTGTTTCTTAGGTGCTGTAAAATATTGTTGGTGATTATTTTTAATTAGTTTTAGAAAGGAAACTGTAATATATTTTCTCTTATTCAATTTAAATTTCGATATACCCAAAGTATTCAAATTTAAAAATAATTTTTAATGTGTCATTTTAACTAGTTTTCCCAGTTAAGCCTATTTATCCGTTTAAATTTGATAAGTTTTTATTCGTTTTGCGCTTATATGACATTAAATTTAATATTATTAGAAATCTCGTTAATTTTGAATAATTATTGTTAATATAAACTACAAAGACGTGTCAATGTGTCTATGATGCGTCAATATTCAGTCAACAACTTTTATCAAGAATGTCATGCACCTTCTAGATACTAATTTTCTCGGATATAGTAAGAAATCACCAAGACTTCTCCTGTCAAGTAAAATAGAACATCATCCTGAATCCTGAGGCTCCAAAACTTATTATAGATTAAATTATTCTATTTTTTATCCATTTGCTAAATCCATCTTAAATACATTATCCATCTTATCTAGAAGCTTTAGGATAATTTTTAGTTTCTTTTTCTTGCGTATTAAATTCTTGTAACTAAGTTCTAATTATAATTTAAATGTAATTTTTTTACCACAGGTAATTGCAGATATTTCTAAATTATAGAACATTTAAAAATATAACTAAAATTAAATGGTTGTAAGTGAACAACTGCTTACATCTAATGCGAAAAGAGCGCTCAGTCTTTTAGATGTTTTGGTGTTACTTTCATTAATAGCTAACTAATGAAATATACAGATGTATTTGGTTTCTTTTTCTTTCTTTTTTTTTCTCATGGAAATGAGTCTAAATATTTTGAATTTAAGTAATACTTATTGGTAACTAGTTCTAAAAAAAGGATTAATTATATTAAAAACGAAATGCTAATTCTACTGTAAGGGGCTGAAAATAAAACCCTGTATATTTATTTATGTGTTTACACAAACTTTTTTTGATTTTTTAAACTTTACAAAGAATAGAGTATTAAATTAATATGCTATTAAAGACAAAATAATATAACTAAATTTTTTACAACCCATTTTTTATTTTTTACAGCCAATTTAAGTACACTCTGTATACATAATTCAATTTTCTGAATTCAAAACTTTACTTATATACTTAGAAAACCACATTTAATAAAAATAATTTAAAAAATGTAGTAGTAAGTTGATAAATTATTTTTTGCCACTTTTCGTGTTTTCGGCATCACTGTGCGGCGGGGCAGACTTACTACAGATACGAAGCGATACACTAGTTTACATTACATTAAATTGTATATTAACTATTATGAGATATTTGAATAAATATATTATTAAGACATTGGTATATTAGTTAGCGGGTTAGCACAGTATGTCCTAAAATGCTTAGTTTCGGAGAGACAGGGTGTAGAGGTTTCATTTTTATTTCGATTTTTTCCAGATAATTTCTGAAGTAACGTCAATATTTGGATGAAAATTGGTATCTGGGAGTTTTTTGATATGAGAAATTTGATTTTGATGTCAATATGACTCCTATTTGTAGGGGGCGCCACCTACTTGTGTTTTAACTGTTTTGAAAAGTAATAACTTTTCGCCCGTATCTGTATAAAACTACTGAGTGAAAAAATATGCATTTCCGTTACTTTATACTTAAAAAATGTCTTGGTAAAAATCGCTACGAGCAACCGTTCTCAAGATGTTTAGAAAGGAAATTATTATTATAATAATATTATTCATGTCATTATTTACAAAAGATAAACACGTTTAGTAGATAGTTATTTGACTGAAATAATAAATTTCGAATTTTTTTTTAAATTAATCATAAATTTTTCTCCGAAAAAATGATGATAAATCAGTTTCTGTTGAACTTTTGGCACAAAAACATTTCAAATTTATGATTTCAATCTAATAACTATTTAGTGAACATGTTTAATTATGTCAATGACGATAAGTATTGATAATTCCGATTCCAAATATCTCGAGAACCATTACTTGTAGCGATTTTTACCAAGAGACCTTTTTTATGTAAAAAATGTATATTTTTTTACTCAGTAGTTTTATACAAGTACAGACGAAAAGTTATAACTCTTCAAACTTGTTAAAAAAATAGGCGCCCTCTACAAATAGGAGCCATATTAACATCAAAATCAAATATCTCATGTCAAAAAACTCCCAGACACCAATTTTCATCCAAATATTGACATTACTTCATAAATTATTTGAAAAATCGAAAATAAGAAAATAAAAATAAAAAATCGAAATAAAAATGAAACTTCTACACCTTGTATCTCCAAAACTAAACATTTTAAGTAAATTACATACATACATATACATATACTAAGCATTTTAAGTAAATTATATACATTTAAGTAAATGAGAATAAGTCGACAGGCTGCATATGAATAGGCTGTGCCAATATAGATATATAAAAAAAGGTCACATATCGGATATTGTTACCATTGCGCAAACGTCAATTTTAACATATTAAAAATAAGTAATTTTATTATCGATAAAATAAAAATAAAATCTTTTCATATAATGGAAATAAAATTGATTCAGACTCATCGGTCTCTATACTATTTGTTCCACAAACCGTATTCAAAAATGTAGCCAACATGAAGTGAATTACGCAATTTTTTGTGTTGCATTTTTACACACCAGATGTCACGATCCGACTTTGACAAATACCAATTTTCCGCAGTACAAAAAAGCCAGAAATTTCCGGCCTGGGTTCTCCACCAACTGAAAATATTCTCTAATGAAAAATTCATCTCTAGTGGAAATTCCTCGTACATATGGAGCGCTGTATGTATGCATAAAGTGCCACTTAAATTGAAATTCTCTTTTACTATTTTTCCGGCCTATAAAGAGATGAGGTTGTTTCAAGTAAACTAAAAATATGAACATGGTGAATTTATTAAATAAATGGACAAATAAACAATCTTCAATTTTGAAAACCAAGTTTATTCTAAAATTTGTTCATATATCGTCGGCTTTATGACGAAAAGGCGTATCTCGATTTTTGTCAATTTTAAGATATCAACGAAACGAGAGTTCAAGTTCAAAGTTCTAACGAGAATTCTTCATTATGACGAAGAGACATATGTTGAGATAGTGCTCATTGTTTTATCATTTGTTATACTACAAGGGAAATGGAATTTGAGAATAGGTCCTTTGTCTTAAGCTATGAAAATGTGTGCGAGAGAAAATGACACATTCTGCAGCCTAATTATTTTCTGATTGTTGCTTGGGACAAAATAAAAGTCCTATCATGGCAGCAGCTCTCTTTTACAGTGTGGCTAATTCGGAAGACTTGAAAGAAATGTCTCTGATTTTTTGCCACAAACCATGATCAGAATGAATTAGACTCTGCACATAGCTGTATTGTGTATCCAGAAAATTGTCCGAGGACAAACGGCCGAAATAAAATTGACCGAAATCAAATCACAGAATATTATATTATTAATTGTTATGTTAGAATGAATATTAATAATTGTTATTAATATATTTATTAATAATTGTTATTTGGAACCAAATTGTCAGTGGTGTTATGTTTTATGCAATAAATCCAAATATCCACTATAAAAGAAGCGCAGTGTATTTACCTATTTAATTAATTTAGGGTTAAATATGTTTGTTTTTTAGACACTTTTAATACTAAAAAGTAATGTTTTTTTTAATTTACTTGTAGGTATGATTGTATTGTTGAATATCAACTTGTTTTTGCTTTTTAAGGTTTAGTGTTACGTATATATGTTTTTTTTTCAGGACTTCTTTTTCAGTATTTTCTTCATATAAATCAAAAAAGTTTGACGGTTACCAAAAACTAAACAGTAATAATATAGTATCTTTTTTTAAAATCTTGATATGTGTGTTTCACGAGTTAACCAAGTTAACACCCGTAGGAAGCGAAACATTTATCAAGATAAAGAATTGTTTGATTTTTGGTAGTAGTAAAGCTTTTGATAATCATTATTTTTTATTTCGGATAATAAAGTGAAATGTATTAGAAGACAGAAAAAAACTAGTATAGTGATTGAAAGTGACATTAATAAATTAACAATTTAAATATACTGCATCCAAGAAAAATGGATCCAGATAGTGAAGGACAGAATGCAGTTGAAACTTCTTATCATCCTCGAGTCTGTTGCCTCTGCTCCAATACAGATGTTAGGGATATTGTGAAAAAACCTTCTAAAGCTGCCTATGAGAAAATTGTTAGTGCTTTACTGAAAATGATGATGATCCTATGATCCTCAAAAGAATGTGCCAATAGTAAAGGACAAACATTTAGTTCTTAGTGCAGAAGGATTAGAAACTAATCATAGAACACGGCGTCTTAAATGTTATAAGTCTGTAACAAGAAAAGACTATTTGGAGAGAATAGAAAAGAACTTTAAGGACTCATCTGGCGTTTCTACTGAATTAGGGCAGGAAAGAGCAAATGAAGACGTTAAAGAAGTTGGGACTAGAAGCAGGACCGTCACAATTACCTTTCACAAGAAGCAAATGTAGTTCGTACAAAAAAACTCGTGTATATTTTGTGATAAGGAATCCGATACACGAAACAAACTTTGTCATATGTCATATGACGCCACGGGCGCGTTATTACAAAAAGCAGCTGAAATTATGAAGAACCAACAACTAATTATAATACTAGCCAAATGTATCAGCCCTGGTGATGCCCAAACAAAAATGTTGGGCAAATAATGTTACAAACGTCCTAAGAAAACATAGAGGGGTCAATGCTAACTTTGACCAGGAAAATTATACAAAAATCTTAGGTTCTTCCACTGAATTTCTCAGTTTCGTTCGTGAATATCTGAGTGAAGGAAATACTTGTTCCATTGGATATTTGCATGAAATATATCTTGACATATGCCGGTCAAATGATATCGATATTGATAATGTAAAAGTGTTTTTGAGAAGAGAACTAAAACTCTTTTTGCTTGAAGAAGTTCCGGAAATTGTTTTCTCGGTCCCAAAAAGCAAAAATGATATTGAACCTGTTTCACTTGCTTACCGAGTATCTCTTTAAAAAACTACTGGAAAAAACTTCCATTCAAGTCACAGTAGTTTGTTCTTATAGATCAGAGATTATTACTAACAAAAAAAAATCAGGACATGTCATTTTTAGAAAGCAGCCACGAAGAGGCAGATACAATAATGTTATTTCATGTAATACAAGCGTCTGGTAAGGGGGCAAGTAAAATAAGAATCTTTTCTCTTGATACGGATGTCTTAATATTAGCTATAAGGCAATCTCTTCTTTTAGCAAATGATTCACCTTTTGTACAAACAGGTTCTAAAATCCGCCAGTTTCCATTGCAGGCCATCTACTACAATAAACTATAGGTCCTCTAAAAGCTGCAGCGCTTCCCGGTTTGCATGCATTGTCTGCGCAGATGTAAGGGGTTCTTTTAGAGCAGTGATTCCCAAAGTGGTCCAGGTGGACCCCCAGGGGTCCACGGGAGACTTGCTGGGGGTCTACGTAGGCGTGAACAAAAAATGGGGGTCCATAAGATGTTAATGGGGGTCCACGAAAATTTATCTGCTTTTGATAGTAAAGAGCAAAAATGTAAGCATAGTTTTTATAAGGGCCTACCTACATTGTTTTAAGTACCTATCTAAGCAGATAATATTTTAATAAGGCAAGCGACTGTTACTTGTCCAAACTTGCGTATTCGATATTACGTACAATTTCGTGTACAGACTTGCAAAGCGCTATCCGCCCGACAATGCTTAATGCTTGTTCAGACATGAACTTGATCACCACTATAAATACTTGATGCCAAAGGAAAACGCATTCATTTGTTTCCGGAATTTCGAAAAAAGGCGGAATTTGGAAAAAAGTTGTGAGAAAATTTATATCTGTGTTTGCTAGTGCCGGAGAAAAGTAAGTAACCTACCTTTTTTGTTATAGTACTTAAGTATTTTGTTTACGTGTACTAGTCGGTTGATCACAACGGCCTGTATAGATAGGTAACTTAGTAACTTACAGATATTTTAATTGTCCTCTTTCGATTTGAAGACAAACACAGCACGTTTTATTCAATTGTTTTTTCACGAGAGAAACACTGCCTCTCTAAAAAGGCCGAATAAGCAATATTGCAGAGCAATTAATTTTGTAATTTTTCTTGCAAATAACTACTAATTTTATAAAACAGTAATTTCATAATCATTTTAAATTGGTTTTGAAGTAACTATTTTATCAAAACTATTCCTTTTCGGAAAGAGCGAGCGGTGCGCGGGCGACGGGAAAAGGGCGGGGCTTGGACTTCGATGCCAGTTTGTCACGTTTTAACAATGAAGCCGCAGAAATGAAGCCGCAGACAAAAATACGCAATACACGGAGCGCGTGAACTCATTGATTTAATAAAATGTTAGTTATCGTTTTTATGGACAATTTTGGGATTTCGACTTTTATTTTTCCTACACAAATATGATCAGTATTCGATACTGAGTACACCAATTTTATTTATACTATTAAAAATTAGTGGTAAATTATGTACTTTAAAATTGATACCGTTTTGTGAAAACGTCTGTATTTGTCTCAGCGGTTTATTAGTTGGTCCTTTACAAGCCGTAATTCTATTTCCGCGTGCTGACAAAGGCTGCGGTGTGATACCTATATTCAGAAAAAACTTGGTTACTAAAACATTTTTTTTACAGGTAAGGTAACTGACACGAAACATGGCTACAGCAAAGAAAAAATGTCGACAATATAGTATCGATTATTTGAAATATGGTTTTGTTCCATCAGAGGCAGACAAACAATTGCCCATGTGCCTATTATGCAACAAAGTTTTGAGCAATGACTCTATGAAACCATCAAAGCTCGAAGATCATCTAAAAAGGTGTCATACTGATAAAATAGGTAAAGATTTAAAATATTTTCAAACATTGAAAGAAAAATATGGAAAGAGACCCACCATGCACAGTATGTTCGCTTCAACATCTCAAAGTAACGATGATGGCTTGCGGGCATCTTACAATATCTCATTACTTATAGCAAAATCTGGAAAACCGCACACTATCGGAGAACAATTAATTTTACCCGCTGTTGAAGAGGTTTTAAAAACTGTTTTGCACAAATCTCCATTTGACGTACTAAAAAGAATTCCATTAAGTAACAATACTGTACAAAGACGCATTGATGAAATGAGCTCTGATATCGAAAGCTTTTTGTGCAATCATCTGCAAAAAACTCATTTTTCTATACAACTGGACGAGTCAACGTTACCCAGTAATGAAGCATTACTATTGGCATATGTCCGATTTATTGTTGAGGAAGAAATTCACGAAGAATTGCTATTTGCCAGAACTTTGGAGACTGACACTAAAGGCGAATCAATATTTAATGTCCTGAGTAATTTTTTTACGGAAAAATCGATCCCATTTACAAACATTATTTCAGTGGCAACAGACGGAGCTCCTGCAATGGTCGGGCGATATCGTGGGTTTATAAGTCATCTCAAAAGAATTATACCAGGACTTACAGCTATTCATTGCGTAATCCACCGACAACATCTTGTGGCAAAACATTTAAGTGACAGGTTGAACCAATCTCTTCATTTTGTAATAAAAGCTGTCAACAAAATCAGAAGCAATGCATTGAATACGCGTTTATTTGCTCAATTGTGCGACGAAAATGATGAAGACTTCCAACGACTGCTCTTACATACTGAAGTACGCTGGTTGTCGAAAGGTGCATGCTTAACGAGATTTTACTCTGTTTTCGATTCCATATTAGAGTTCTTAGAAAGTAGAGATCCAGATTTAAAAGAAAACTTGATCAAATTCAAAGCAGACATTGCGTATTTGACAGATTTGTTTAAAAAATTTAATGATATTAACTTGCAGTTACAAGGGGACAGCCTGAATTTAATAAAAACAAAGGGGATAATTTCGGCTTTTCTTGGGAAATTGAAATTTATGAAGCAAAACATTAGTCGGCGCGAATTCTCTCAATTTCCAAACTTGTCGCAGGTAGAATGTATTGATGAGGATATCCATACCTACAGTCAACATTTAAGTGCTCTGCATGATGACTTCAAAACCAGGTTTGAAGATATACTGACGATGGATATACCACCATGGATCATAAATCCATTTGATGAAACGGAAGTGGCCAATGTTGTATTACAAGAGGAGCTGCTCGAGCTAAGCACTAATGAGGAGCTGAAGGTGAAATTTAGAAAAGGCTACCCAACATTTTGGCTGCAAGCAGAAATACCCGAAAAATATCCTGGACTGTGGGAAATCGCAAGGAAATTTTTAATAGCTTTTCCCTCGTCATACCTTGTCGAAAGGAGTTTTAGTGCCGTTACAAACCTCTTAACAAAAAAAAAGGAGCAAATTAAACATCACAGAGCGGGGGATTTGCGGTTTTGCTCACAAAAATAAAGCCAAACATTGATCGTTTGCTGACACTCCATCAGATACATCCTTCCCATTAATTAAAATTATGACCTGAACCTATATTACCTTAATATTTTTTCTTGTAATTCTATTCTTTTAATAAATAAAGTGATATAAAATGTACCATTTTTCGTTTTTATTTTACATATCGGAATATAGAGACAGAACTCAGAAGTGACACAATTTTTATTTTTTGGCGACTTTAAGAATGTGGTAGAAATGTAGCAGCAGGGGGTCCACCGAAACCAGTAAAATTTTGAAAGTGGCCCACGAGAAAAATAAGTTTGGGAACTACTGTTTTAGAGGAAAATCAAAAACTACATTTTGGAAAAAATTCTTAGTAGCTTCCACACATACTCTGGAAACTCTAGCATCCTTAGGTGAAACCGAAGAGATTGAAAAATCAGTTTTTTCTAAAATTGAACAATTTATATGTTCCCTCTATAACCAAAACCAAGAATCACTATCCGACATAAGGTGGTGGACATTTTCAAAAAAACGAAGTTCTGATGCCTTTACTACCTACTTTAGGAGCCTTAAAACCAGCTATAAGACGATGCCATTATCAATGTATGGAGTAGTGTCGTGATATATTAGCTCATTCAAACCTTCCATCACCGGATGATTACGGCTGGAAATTCGAAAATGGTAAATTATTACATTACATCCGATTTATCCTTAGCACCTGATTTTGTTATAAACAATATAAAGTGTTCCTGTCAAAAATCAAGGTACAATCTTCGTTGTAAATGTGCGTCTAGCGGTTTGTTTTGCACAGAAATGTGGGAATGTTCTGGAAACACAGCCATCTGCGATAATGTCACTGTTAATGACAGTAATAATGACGATGAACTTGAAGATTCTGATTTGGACTTTTAAATATTCCACGGAAACTATTGATAAATTCTTGCAAATTGTAAACTATTCCAATAAAAATTTGAAATTATAAAAGGTTATTTTTTTAAAACCTAAAAACTCTGATACAGGTATGTATATGTATGTATAAATATAAACAAAAGGGTTAAAGGGCTTTGCAAATAACCCTATAGCGATATAATATATACCATTAAGTTAGTCATCCCAAAGATATATGAAATCGACACCCATATTGTATACAAAAAATATATAATAAAAAAGTTAAAAATCATCCCTTTAAAATAAATATGGCGTCAAACAACCCCAAAAATCAGGTTTAACATAGTTGAAAACTATTTTGTAAATAGATAAATGTTAATAAAAAACAATTCGTTAATGTAAAATGGTGATACTTATTTTCCACTCCTTAATCCCTAATAGGGGCTGTTTCTCCCTTGTGACATACATGAAAAAAAAATCAAATCCACTTATTTTTCTAAAAATTTTGGTGCATGATTCATACTTGCCTCACTTTTTTGCAAGAGGATTACACATTGGCCCTGACTATATTGCTCATGCAAGAAAAAAAAACAGGCGTATTATTTATGCCCAACAAGTAGTTACCGGTAATTCGTGAAAGTTATAGAACAGTAACTCTAAAATAGTAACCCCAATTTTTTCAACATCACATTCAAAACTAAACTCCAAAACTGAAGGGCCAAAACCTATAATATTACGACAATATCAAGACCTACAACCCCATTGCACTGGTGATAAAACTGTCATTAAATAACCAGAAGTTTTTTATTTTAAACAATTACCTCAATTAACTAAATAATTACTAAAAATATATTAGTACTTAAAAAATGTATTTTTATATTTAAAA
The DNA here is from genome assembly GCF_002938485.1 of Sitophilus oryzae. Classification (NCBI taxonomy): domain Eukaryota; kingdom Metazoa; phylum Arthropoda; class Insecta; order Coleoptera; family Curculionidae; genus Sitophilus; species Sitophilus oryzae. The sequence goes on along the minus strand of NW_022146611.1, from coordinate 86,926 downwards.
CAATATTATTGAAGTAAGCTAGATAGGAGTATTTTCATTTATTATTGTTCTTGCTTGTAGAATGAACATTGTCTTTGTTTTCAGTTAATTTAATCCAACACGAATAAAAGTATTTAAAAATATTTGTTTCTGATTTTTTTGGTGATTTCAATTTTTTTTTGTGTGTATCTAGAGTGAATATTGTATTATTCCCTTATTAAGAACACTTTATCATCACTTTTAAATTTATTTTACATAGGGGTATGTCTACTATTCGGTCGGTAATAAATTTATTATATTAAAACAAACTTTTTTGTTATTGACATTTAGCGGAAAAGGTTCATAAAAAAAATTTGCTTGTTCTAAAATGGTTAATCCCCTTTATACTTTTTCAAATCTCCATACCGTTTTAGAAGAAATTTAAAAAAAAACATGGAAATATCGTTGAAATTTAAGTCTTAAAATAAATGTGTAGTTCTATGGTAATATAATTTCGATCTCATTCTTTGATACACGGTTCTTACTAATTGATTAACGTTATATTTTTTGCTGATGTTAAACTATTACATTTTCCGATAACTATTATCACTCTGTCCGTAGCACTGAACTAAATAAATTTTGTGCTTTTTAACATGTTAAAACAGCAAAAAATATGAGGCTAATTGAAATTGTATCAATAATAATCTATCAAAGAATGAATTCAGAATGATATTACCATAGAAACGGCTTTTTTTTTTTGGACTATATATAATATACTGGACTTTTAATATATTTTTTTTTTTTCAATTTCCTCTAAAACGGTATAAACCGGATTAACCATTTTAGAACAAGCAAAAATTTTTATGAAGAATGCATTTTTCTCAAAATGTTAATAAAAAAAAGTTTTTCCTCTTGTAAAGACGATCCGGAAACATACTGTATTATACAACTAAAAATAAATTATTTATTAGAATTTACGCTCACTTTATCTTTAGAACCTTATCTTTAGTTTCCGCAAGTACTCCATTTAAGTGTTAAGATAAAAACACTATTAAAAAATTAAAGACTTTACATTTATTGGCTAAATAAAGTAAGCGATTTTCTTTAAATTGCTCTCCTGGAAAATAGCAAAACTCGAGATACGCCTTTTTGTTACAAAACCGTAAAATAAAAGTTCTGGCAGTAGCTCTCTTTAACGCTTCGTCCAACGGGAGCGACGAAAGCGCATGACGCAGGCGATACTACGACGTTATGTTTTTTTATGAAAAGGACAATTTCAGCGTCGGCGATGCAGGACACTTTCATAAACATAGATAACAGAGCTAATTCATAAGTTTCATAGGATATTATTAATTGTTCATAAGAAAACGTTTTCTGATAACGTCGTCGTATCGCCCGCATCGCGCACTTTCGTCGCCCACGTAAGGTAAGGCGCGCACTGAAGTGATGTGGTGGTGGTAAGGCAAAGGAATGGCTTGAGGCATAGGGATGGTGATTAACTGGCGTGGCACTGGAATACCGGCGAAGTGGCATGAAAGTGAAGTAATGCGCACTGCAGTAGCAAGCGACGTTGGTGTCACTCCTTCATCTCATCAGTAATTTTATTATTATTGAAAATATCATTAGCCTTAGAGGATGAACTAAATACTGAATATAAGGAAAACAAATAAAAAAAAGCATTGTTACTGGGTTCATTCTTTGTAACAGAAAAATAAAACGTTTGGTATTTTTAAAAAATAAGGTTTATAAAAATGATTTGAATCTGGACGACCAAAAGTTTAAACTTTTCTATCAAATGGAGATAGTGATATTTTGCAAATTACTAAGAATAATATAATTCACACTTCAGATAACAGTATATAATTCAATTCCTTCAATAATTTTACTTCAATATAATTACGTATTGAAAAGGCAGTTGCAATTGAAACTTCATGTGGTCACCAGCCGCTTGTCAATCGAAAATTAAACTTGTCAGAGACTAGTAGCACCCGACTGATGCCACTGATGCCCACTCTTATTAGAGGGACAGCATTTCTTTACGTAGACTTTAGTAGGTGGGCGATGGAGCGGTCCATAGAGCGGTCTTTTGTAAATGGCGTGGTTCCAGTCGGGTGCCACTAGTCTCCGACAAGTTTAATTTTCGACTGGTAAGCGGCTGGTGACCACATGAAGTTTGACTGCAACTGCCTTTCCAATACGTAATTATATTATTTAAATATTTTTACTGTGATCTGAAGTGTGAATTGTATTATTCTTAGTAACTTGCAAAATGTCACTATCTTCATTTAGAAAAGTTTATACTTTTGGTCGTCCAGATCGTTCAAATCCTTTTTTTTTAATGTTATTAAAAATATTAAACGTTTTATTTTCCTGTCACAAAGGATGAACCCAATAACAATGTTTTTTTCTTCATTTTTTTCTCCTTATATTGAGTATCTAGTTCCTTCATCCTCTGAGGTTGATGATATTTTGGATAATATTAAAATTACTGATGAGATGAGGTAGTAACACCAACGTCGCTTGCTACTGCAGTGCGCATTACTTCACTTTCATGCCACTTCGCCGCTATTCCAGTGCCATGCCAGTTAATAACAATTCCTATGCCTCACGCCATTCCTTTGCCTCACCATCACCGCCACATTACTTCATTGCGCGCCTTGCCTAAGACGAAGAGTTCCAGTGCAGCTAATTCAACACACTTATGGAGAATGGAGTAGATATGAAGAAAAATATTTAAATATCAGAAAATCTGATATCTCAGAAAATATTATTCTTCAAAAAATTCTAGCAGTGTAGTAGTAAACATGCAATAACATGTCAAAAGTTTAGTATGTCTTTTGATATAGTCTGTCCAACGAGAAGATCCGTGACAGTGACAGTGGTATCTGTCATTGTACTTTATATTTTCTGTCGTTTTATAAATTTCGTTAGTCAAAATTTTCCCTGATTCGTTGGACAGACTATACATGACTTCAAAATGTAAAATTCGCTCAAGAGTAAAGTCATATTTTACAACATTAAGTCAGGAACTTTAATTTCGGCTAACGATATCCAAAAAATTACAGAAAATTCAATTAATTAATTATTTTTACTTTTAATTATTTATTTCAACCAGTTGCGTCCGTACGGTTTTGTTATTGAATATTTTTGGAGAAAAAAATGGTATGCCACTGGAGTCTCTCAAATAAACATCATTTTCAAATCCTTCAATCATTTCTAAACAATTTCCATCTCTTCTTTCATGTTCCATTTTTATTCGTCCGACACATGGTTTTTGCTTATAACAATTAGTCATTTGACTTCAGGGTCAAATCGCTAAAAATCTGATGCGGCGACTGTTATTGTGTAGAAATTGTTTCTGCCTTGGCTGGAAATAAATTAAGAGATACAAAATAAAGGCATTTTGAAGCATAGAAGACGTGTACCAAATTTCATAAAAATATCTATAATATAACATCAGGTTTTTTTTCTAGAAAATTTTATCACCCTGTATCACAAAAATTAAAATGTTTAGGACATATTTTCACATGAAGTTTTTGAAGTGAAACTTCTTTACTCGCCATGGGAGTAAAAAGTCAAAGCCGTGACATGACGTGGCATTGACCTCAGAGTAATATAATCTAAAGCACTGACCATGCCTTGACGCACGAGCTTTGAATAAGAAGACTAAGGAAGGAGCATAATGCTATCCATGTATTCATGCATGGTGGACGGAAAAGCACTCTAGGGTGGGGATCCTTCACAGTTCTGTTTAACGATTCATTTGACACATTTGAATTTGATTTGAAATTTTGTGGATTTGTCAGTCTTTACGGAGCTTATTTTATGTTATTTATTATTTATTCTAATACTGATAGTTGTATAAAGATAGTAAATCTAGATGGAAATTGTGGCAGAACTTAAATTAACAGTGACACTATCGCGATTTATCGAAAAATACTCTAAAATAATTGGTTGTGTAGCGTGCGGTAGATCTCGGCAAAAATTGAGTGAAATAATGGAACAACTTTTCGCTAGTAAGTGACTATATAATATACATACTAAATTATATATTTTTCTTGCATTTTAGCTTTTATTTATTACTTGTCAAAGATTAGATGTCAAAGAATACGTTAATTTGACTTAACTGCTTCAGTAGCGTATCGGATGGTTATGGTTATAAATAATTATTATAACTTATCTATTTTTATTAGAATTATATATTTTTATAACAATTTTAATAACTACCAACATTTATTCACAACGTAAAATAAAACAATAAATTATTGAGTCTACCCCACGTCTACCCTACATCATAGTTTTACATTTTTTAAATAAAATTAGAACGACACTGATAAACCGGAATTTAAGTCGGCCATATTTGAGGCCCATCGCGGTGTACCTAAGATTTTTGATATGCTCCTTCCTTAGTCTTCTTATTCAAAGCGCACGAGCTAGCGAGAAAAAAAAAGTGGTAAGGAAACACCAAAAAATATTTGATTTAAAGCTAAGAAAAGTATTATAATAACCTTGATACCGTACCTGGGTACCAATATCCTCTGGTTGTGTGCTAGGAAGTGCATTTTCGCGCATATTTTCATCGATAGGTTTGTACCGTATGATCGAAAAAAAATGGCGTCCAGTTGGCTTGGAAATGACGATCGATGACATTTCCCATATAATTTTACATATAAAATGACAGCGATCTTCATTTCATAGCCATCGCTGACGCCGTTTTTATTCGATCATACAGTAGCTTCTGAATAACGGTCTAGGTAAAGCATTTAGTTCATTTGCTAGCTCAGAATTAGAATTATTAGAGTTAAGCAACTCGCATTTTCATTAGAGGACATTATCATATTTATTTCAAACCAATAATCATAGAGAATATTCGTATAATTTTAACAAAATTACTGTAAAGGACTGTAAATACGAATTGTTGGTTATGTTCAAAATGTTTTGTCTTCTTAAATAAATTTATCCGTTAACGTTATTAAGAATTTGCATAAAAGTGTGTATTTTGGGTGGTATTCCACAAAATTTGCAGGCTATTGTCTGGAAACTTTGCCTTACTATTATATTCAAAAAGTCAATAATGTCCACCATTACATCATGATACAAGAGCTTTCCCAGATATTTTGATTCTTTAAAAATCGGCACCAACCTACTAAATTTCTACTAATTTTCTATATTTTTTCCTATACTGTTTTCTTTTTATTCTTTTTAAAGCTTTAGCAAATTTCACCACCCTGTATACCGGTAAGCTATATAAAGTAGCTATCGAGCTAATGGATCGTATATTTTCCTTTTTTTTAATCGATAGTTTGTTTTTCGGATATCGAATTTCGTTCTCTATCAAGAGCTTGTAAGACGACAACAGGGATTAGAAGGTTAGTTTAAAAATAGAAACAAACAAATAAGTGTTTTTATTACCTTATTCCCCTTTAATAGTTTAGAGGCTAGACTTTCTATTACATAATTTAAGTATAAAATTATTATAGATAATATTGTTTGGGTAATAAATGAGTATACTAGAATTAGTGGAGTGCTTTAAGCCCTTATGGGACACAAACCTCGGAATTCATTTACTGTGAACGAATTTTTATAAAACTTTTTGCATTGTATTGTTAATAAGATATATTACAAAGTTTACCCATTTAAATTCATTGCTTTCACTTTAGTATTAAAATAAACACACATACAAATGCACACAAACAAGATGGCTTCTTCAAAACCGAATATTTCCAACAAAAAAAAAGCTAATGAGATGAACCAAAAAACAAACCATCGAGAACGGATGTATCTAGATGATAAAATGATTTTCAAATTTCTTGCTGTCTTAACATATTTCACAGGGTGTTTAAACTTTCACCAAAATATCAACTTTTTGTTTTCCCTCGTATAATTAACAAATGGGGAGTTTCATTTTTAATTTAGAAAAAGATACTAAAAATTTGAATAATTTGGCAACCCACTGCTTAAAAAATCATCAAAATCGGCCCATTAAAATAAAATATATTAACCTTTAAAATAAAATACATCAAAGTTTTAAGGTGACCATTTTTCGTGCCGGTGAATGTATTTCAAAAACTATACATTTTAGTAATATACTTTTCTAATGAAACAAAACTTTATTTTTTTACTAGAATCCAAAAAAAAATTAATATATAGGGTGTTCCATTACAAAAAACATAACTTTGATGTGTAACTTTTTTTGGGGACATCCTGTTGAACTCACGTAATTTTAGAAAATACTTTAAATTGGCTTACATAAGCTCATAAATTTCCGAGTAAATTTCACTAATACAAACTTTTGTTCTTCTTGCAAAAACCGCGTCGTATATGACGAGCCACCCTGTATAATTCGATTTCAATCAAAATTTTAATGATTGGAATATAAGCAGAATAAGTATAGTTTATGCATTAGAAAGAATTAAAAAAATCAAAATTTTAAGAAGGAAATAATTAAGAATTTACTAAAATAAAAAATTAAAAGCAACGAAAAAAAATGGGTAAACATTTTAGTATTTTATCCACACACAATACAGAAGGTTTCATATTAATACATTCACAGTAATTGAATTCCGAGGTAAAAGTCTCTGGGCACTCCACTAAATATATTATTTATTACTACTAGAATATACTACTTTATTACTATACTAGAATATATTATTTATTTCTATAATGCTAAATGAAATAAAAAGAATAATTAAAATACCATCGGTAAAGCCTGTTTGACAGGGTCAAAGCTAACTTGGATCGTATCAACCGATTTTAAATTAGTTGATACGATCCAAACAGCGTCTATGCGAGGCACCTTCTCCTGATTTTATTTTTACAGAATTATAGAGTAAAACATAATATAAAGAAGGAAAGGCATATATCGTTCCAACTATTGGTGCACAGCGAATTGGGCAGGTATCTTCTTCTTCTTTACGTGCCGTCTCTTTCATGGAGGTTGGCGATCACATTAGCAAAATGTTCACGATTCTAGGCTTTCCTTATGAGTTCCCCAATAATTAGGTGAGTGGTGAGTCCAATTTCTGATGTTCCTCAACCAAGATAGTTTCTTCCTGCCGAAACCACTTTTCCTTCAATTTTAGCCTTAACTATTAATTGTAAGACTTTATATGGTATTTTTCATTTTTCAATATATGCCCCAAGTACGATGTTTTTCTTATTTTTATTATATTGAACAATTCTCTTTCTCTGCCTATTCTGTTATAAACTTTGGTATTTGTGATACGGGCTGTCCATGGAATTTTAAGCATTCTTCGATATATCCATGTTTCAAACGATTCGATGCGATTCATCTCTTGAACTTTCAGCGTCCATATTTCTGCTCCGTATAATAGGATTGACCAAACATAACACCTGACGAGCCTAGTTCTCAACAACTCAAGGTCCAATCTGGGGTTCTGGAAAACGTTCTTCGTCAGCTAGTTGTAAATAAATTTGATTTCAAGAAATAAGTAAACCTATAGTACCTTCCTTTCAGTCAATGCACACGAATATATGGGTATTAAAATATTCTTTGATATTACTACTATTTATTTTATTTTAATATAAACACAAACATAAGTGCAAATAAAGATACATAAATATTTCAGAAAATATAAAAAGGATAAAATTAAAATTAAAAAGACAAAGAAAATTGATGACAAATGAAAAACACCTTGTGTGTGTTTTTGGTTTAAAAAAAAATGAAGAGTAAAATTAAGGGATAAAAGGAACAAAAAAATGAAAGAATAGATGAAAGAAAAATGAATATTAAATATTTCTGAACAATATACAAATAAAAAAAGTTTTTCCTCTTGTAAAGACAATCCGGGGACATACTGTAGACACAGATAAATATAATTTTTGAGTTACAGGAGAAACCAGTTTTGATGAAAACGTTCTGATACAAAAAAATATTTTTATTTATTAAAATGTGAGGAACCAATGAGAGGAACCAAAGAGGAACCAATGAGTACTTATTTAAAACTTTCGCAAGTGAATGATATTAATTTTTTTAAGGTTGTTTTAGACTTGGATCAAGGCAAATTAATAAAATTGCGTTTATCTCATCAAGGAGGCCGAAATCGACAAAATATCAAGAGACAACTTTTTATCGGAATTAAACTGATTACACTATTCCCCTAACAACAGAAAAAAAAATCAGTGGCGTACATGTTTTTTTAGAAAAATATTCCATTAATAACCCATATACACGTCCCTGGTGAATATGTCGACACTTCTTTAGCTTTGAAATATGTCGCATTTTTAGTAACTTTTTCCCTCAAAATTTCATTCGAAACACTAAAAGTACTTGGAAGAAAATTATAATAAATCTAAAAAATACTAAAACTTTAACCCCTTTAGCTACGAAACAAAGCAGAATCGGACCTATGTTGATATGAAAAATAGAACTTATTTTTACGTGAGGAATCTCCCAAGGAGAGATGGCAATGCTTTTTGAAACACCCTGTATAAGCCGAGGTCGGCAAGGGACAGAATCAATCAGAGTCGATTAATATAAATTCCTTTTAGATAAATAGTTGTAAATAGTTCTTTAAGTGTTTAATTTATTTAAACACAATTTATTTCACTAAGTAACAAAACAATAACGATAAAACACTTTTTATCCACACGGAACCGACGAAAAACGTAACAGTACGGTGTATAAAATACTAGTACAATTAACAACATTCTGATACAATTTTCTTTGTTTATTAAGTATATTAAAATACTAGATAACTATAATTAACAACATATAGTATAGAAAAATTCACATATCATATTTCGAGCGATATGTAGTTTCCTGACGACGCGCAACGTTGTGGATTTACAATTACGAACGATATGTTCGATTATGGAAACGTCATGAAATTGCAGCTATTTAAACAAAGCTTTTAATTTGGAAACATAAATAGCAAACCTCCTCCTTTATGAAAATGATGCCAAAAGCATTTTGAAATCAGTCGATCGTTTTTGACACTGCAACTTGAAAGGGATATGAGAGGATGTTTGGGGCTTTTGTTTTTAATTGGTTTTTCGATGTGTACACTGAAAAAGATAATAAATACACTGTTAGTGTAAGTAACTGACAATTTTATAATTCGAATTAAATTAGTTTGTTTAATACTATATGGTAATAAAAGTATAGTAACTGGAGATGGTGAGAAGAAAATCCAAATACCGGACTATAAAGAGTATGTATATTAGGGTGTCCGTTATTTCCCAAGTTGTCTTTTTTCGCTGCCACCCTCTGAAGTTTTAGTTTTTGGTCTAATAAAAATTATACAACGTAAACAAGCTCTTAATTTTTAATTTAAACCGTGCCGGAATCATGATACTTTTCCCATTAATAACACGGTATTTTTTGACCTTTTGCATTTAGTTTTTTATCTCCTACAGCTTCGACAAAGACATATTCTAATACAAAATTTTACGCTCTACAAAAAAGGTCTCTTTAGTTTTATCAATAAAAACATTCCTTTAAAAGTTATTCACGGTCAAAATTATGCACATAGTTTATAATCAAATTTTTCATTCACTGCAAATTTTAATTGCACCTTTTGATTTTGACTAAAAAAGGATCTAGAGCCATACTTTTTCAGTAAAACAATATTTCTTTACTAACTTTAATATGGAAACCTTATATTGCGCCATCTATGATCAGTTGATCAATACTATAAGTTAAGATTATTGTCTCATTGCCTTTCAGTGTTCGTAAATATCCCAAGTAGCATTTAGACGTTATCTAACGTCGGGTATACGTCGCGTTCAATAAACCCGACGTCGGATACCAACGTCGGTTCAACCGCCTGTCGACCCTTATTTGCACCTAAATGGGGAATACAGATTCGGGTCGCCTCGACGTCGGTATCTGACCTAATAGGGAATGTAATTCTACCAATTACCAACGTCATATTACGTTGGATTTTAGTCACCTAAAATTCGTCGTTAAGCACTTACGTTACGTTTGGTTTCATATTCGCTACCAAGAATACATAAAAACGTAACCAAACTACCTAATTACAAATGGATTCATAATCACTCCTCGAATATAACTATAAGTGCTTACATAATTTCATATTATAATAATTCTGAATCATTAATCCAGACATCAGTTTTGTCAACGGAAGTCACTTTTTTAATATATCTCATTAAAATACTCCGGAACGAGCGCCTTCAAAATTAGGTAGATTTATGAAATAAAAATATCTATAAAAAAGTAACTCGCAAAATATTTTTTTTTATTTTCCAGCTGGTTTAATCCCCCCAAACTCAACCTTATCAATATTATTCTACTAGAAATCGGAATGTGAATATAAATTTTAAAAACAAAAAACGATTTTAAAATGGCTGACAATCGGATACTTGTTAAGAATGGCGGATTTCTGTGTCCGACTTAATATGAACTACCAATATATACCAATTCCGACCGGGTCTCCAACATTAGTCGTCTCACACGACCGAAGTCATCAAACCGGACGACCGGCAATCGTATTATCACGTATATAATTCCAACGTACGCCACGTAACCTCACTTTGCGTATCAGTGATTTGTGGATTTGTGCAACTATATTTTAGTTTTCGTTTTCTCCTTAAAAAAAATGGGCAGCCACTTTTTTAAGATAGTATATTATACAAAATTTAAAAGAATTGGAACCAGTACCTCACATGCGGGAGGAGGATGGGGTCTGCTGGTTTCCTAAGCTAAAAAAGTAAATTAAGATGCACCAGTGTAATGCAACATCTCTTCAGGATAAAAAGCATTCGTGGGTGGAGGCAAGACATCACTACTACGATTATTATTTTGCAAAAGCCTCGACCTCTTTCTATAAAATGTAGATGAATGTCTAAATGCCTTTTTAGTGTTTTTTTTATGCATAATAAAAAAAATTAAGTTTGTTTACAAAAACTTTTTATTAGGTTATGTTCATGATGTTCATTAGGCCGCAAATACTACTTAATGGGTTGTATTTACGGACGTAAATAGAGATACGTAAATTAGGTTATAAATATGAACATAAAATACAACAAAATATAATTGGACGTTACTTTAGGGATTATCAGTGAGACGTATCCTATTCGGACAACGGGTAGACGTCGGGCCAGTTCAAGTATATGTACGTCGTGCAAGCCAACGTGGGAACGACGTTGGGAAATTAATAAAAATTGTACGTTGTGATTTTGTACGTCGACAGATCGTTGCAATTGCCGACTCGTATCCAACGACGTCGCTTTTAATAGGAAAGCGACGTCACCGGTCGTATCACCAGCACCCGACCTAAATTTGCACAAAGTCTGACGTCGCTTCAGGTCAGATTTAGTTCGAAGTCAGATAGATGCTACTTGGGATGTGTGTCAATTGAAAAGATTTTATCTTAAATATTACTTGTATCGAATTAATTTAACTAATTAATAATTTAAATTAATTAATTAACAATTTAATTTAATAATTAATAAATTAATTTAATTAATTTGATACAAGTAATATTTAAGATAAAAACCACTCGAAATTTGTTCATTCTTTTCAATTGACACACATAATTACGAACACTGAAAGGCAATGAAACAATAACCTTAATTTATAGCTTTGATCAATTGATCATAGATGGCGCAATATTAGTTTTCCATGTTAAAGTTGGTAAAGAAATATTGTTTTATTGAAAAAAATATGGCTCTAGAACCTTTTTTAGTCAAAATCAAAAGGCGCAATTAAAATTTGCAGTGAATGATAGAAAAAATTGATTATAAACTATATGCATAACTTTGACCGCGAATAACTTTTAAAGGAATGTTTTTATGGAAAAAACCTAGGAGACCTTTTTGGTAGAGCGTAAAATTTTGTATCAGAATATGTCTTTGTCGAAGCTGTAGGTTCATTTGTTTTTGAGATAAAAAAAATAAATGCAAAAGGTCAGAAAATCCCATGTTATTTAAATGGGAAAAGTTTCATGATTCCGGCACAGTTTAAATTAAAAATTAAGAGCTAGTTTACGTTGGATAGTTTTTTTAGACCAAAAACTAAAACTTCAGAGGGCGGCAGCAAAAAAAAATCAACTTGGGAAATAACGGACACCCTAATGTATATGTCGGAGTCACATACTGAAATTTGTCATTTCCTGAAACGTCTAGTCATTTCAGGTATTGCCGGTAAACAGCGTAACTTTTCAATTGCTACATCGTTTAAATGTGGATCTGAGACATTCCCTGTAATGAGTGAATTGTTTCAGTAAAACGCCGTAATTAATAATTCATTATTAATCATTTTCAGTTACTCTGTTTACCGGTTTTAGTCAATGAATGTACAGAGCTATTACGAAAAGGTAATTTAGATTTATTGAGCATTTTATGTTAAAATTGATAACCATAGCATTTAACCTATTTTACAAAAAAACCTTTTAAATAAAAATAAGAAAAACCCTCGAATTGTAGTAAAATTCAAGACCGTAATGAAATTAGTAACCGTTCAGCGACCCAGTGTAAGTAATGAAATTCTACAGTATGTCCCCGGATTGCCTTTACAAAAGAAGAGACTTCTTTGTTATTTAAATGGTTAAAATGGTTTAATCCCGTTTATACTTTTCCAAATTTCCATACTGTTTTAGAGAGAATTAAAGAAAACATGAAAATATGGTTGAATTTTTTCAAAGTCCTAAAAATAAAAACGCGTTTCTATGATAATGTAATTTGTTTTTCATCCTTAGATAGACTGTTATTCTGTTATTGATAGAATTTTAATTAACATCATATTTTTTGCTGTTTTAAAATGTTAAAAAAAATCACAAAATTTATTTTTCTACAAACGTCAGTAAAAATGTAATTTTTAACGCATGCTCTAGTGCCTATAATGTGACATTATATCACTGATGGTAAAAGTCATTTACTTTTAGCACTGGTGCTAAAAATAAGTCAAGTGATTTACTTGAACTTACACACTGAAGCGATAATTGTTACCCTAGCAACCATGAACTTCATAATTAATTTGATTTCAGAATGACATATTATGAATTATTCATTAACGTAAAAAGTAATAATACCATAAATAATATCTTGATATATACGAGCATAAACTTGTTTGTAGAAAAAATAGTGTATGATATGTGTGCTAAAAGTGATTTTATTTTGTTCGAAGGGATGGGACACTCCGCCTTCGGCGTCGTGTCTAGACCTGTTCGGTGTTGAAATTTGAACACCGGTGTTATGTGTTGATGACCACCGGTGTTTCAGTCGGTGTACCGCTGTCAACACCGACACCGGTGTTTATCCCAACACCGGTGTTCGTGTCAACACCAGTGTTCATTTCAGCACCGGTTTTCATCAACATCAACAACACCGGTGTTTATCCCAACACCGGGGTTTATCTCGACACCGGTGCTTATCTCAACACCGGTGTTTATCTCGACACTGGTGTTTATCTGAACACCGATGTTTATCTCAACACCGGTATCGCGATCAACACCGGTCTCGGTGTCGATGTCGATGGTGTTTGTTTTTTTTTTTAGTTTTTTTTTAATGTAATATTTTTTAGTATATTTTACAGCTACGAATTTTTGTTTCTTTATGTTTTGTTTTTTTTTCTGTTTGTTTTTGATTAATCAATTTTTTACTTTATAGTTGTAAGACAACCCTGCTTTTATTATTTTATTACTTTTCATACTCGAACACAGAAAATAGGTAAATTACACAAAATCTAATATGTAAGATAAGAATTTACAAAACGACGGTGTCCCGCCTAGACTGAATCTCCAGCCACGGCTCTACAATACAACGACTGACTATTCTAGTCCCTAATCTCCGTCAATAAAACCAATTATATAACACCTTATCAATTAACATACAATCGTGGCAATAACATTTATGCATAAAATATATAGTTCTTCTCCACAAAGTATTCTGTTCCATGGTCGCCGAAAATTACTGCTCACATTACCTTAACCGTTGCTTTAACCCGTTTACCAAACCCCGGTGTCGTAGTCAACCCCGGAATCCAGATGAACACCGGTGTCTAGACCAACACCGGTGTCGAGATGAAAACCGGTGTTGTAGATGAACACCGGTGTCGGTATCAACACCGGTGTCGGTGTCAACACCGGTGTCGGTGCCAACACCGGTGTCGGTGCCAACACCGGTATCGGTGTGAACACCGGAACACCGGATAGCCCATATTTCACCACCGATGTCGGCCCAACACCGGTGTTGAAACGGTGTTTGGAACAGGCCTAGTCGTGTCCCAAGCTTCCCTTCTCACAAAATAAAATACCACTTTTAGCACTTATATCATAAATAACTATTAGTTCAATGCTAAGGAAAGGGTGATGATAGTTATTGGAAAATATAATTGTGTCTAGCCCCAACAAGGCAACTATTAAGCTTTGGTTAGCGTGGTTATTTGGAGGGTGTTAATTCATTGGTTAGTTGGTTATTTAGTGGGGTTGGTTGGTTTTTACTAATTTGTATTTGTTTTTTAGATATTCGTTGATTTCTTTATTAGTTTGTAATAAATTATATAGTACGCCACAGCTGTTCTGCATCCGCTTTTGTCAAAACCTCTAATGTGATTGGTCAAGCTTAATAGTTGACTTGCTGGGGCTAGACAACAGTGAAAATATGATACTTTAACAACAACAAAGAATATGACATTAATCAAAGTTAATAATAACCATCCTTTGTATCATGATAACCAAAGATATTTTGATGATAACCATCTATCAAAGAATGAAATAGAATTGATATTACCATAGAAATATATAATAATAATAGCCTTTTCATTTTTAGGACTTCAATTAGGAAAAATTCAACCATATTTTCATGTTATTCTTAATTTTCTCTAAGAGGGTATGGAAATTTGGAAAAGTATAAATGGGATTAACCATTTTAGAACAAGCAAAATTTTTTTATGAAGAATGCATTTTTCTCAAAATGTCAATAATAAAAAATAACTTTAATAACATATGTAACTACTGCATACTCACAACTACTGCAAACAGTGCAAACTGCAGCTTACGGACGCTTCCAATTCGTACCTTATTACAATGTTTACAAGGATTAAAATATAGGGCTATATTTAAATTTTACTTTTTGCAGAAACGTACTTTGTACATTTCTATTTTAGGAACGTATCTCTAATAGAAATCTTTAATAATAAAATCAGTAAAAGCTGTCCAAATTTGAGGAATCACCGTATAGGGTTTTTTCTATTTTACGAACGGAGTATCAAATTTCATAAAGATATCTACAGTACTATATCAGAGTAATTATGAAAAACAGTTTTTTTAGAAAATTCGACCACCTCAAAAGTTTAGGTCTTTAGCACAGACATTCATATGACGTTTTTTCCTTAAAATAAGTCCAAAAATCGTCCCCATAATTACTAGCACGTCATTAAGGAACACCCTGCATTCAGGGTGTTCCTTAATTAGTACCATAGTGACTCAGAGTAGACTTAATGACCTTAAATACAGGGTGAGTTTCCTACGATGTTCTCTATGGGTATCTTGGAAACTACTGGAGATAGAGAGTCGGTTAAATAGGGAAAGAATTGCAGTTTTGTGGGGTCATAAATATACGCCTTTTAGATTTTTGAAAAAGTTCATTGCTTACTAGATATTTCGAAAAAAACAAATTTCGGCTATTTTAAAAAGTGTCCCTAATTTCATTATAAGATACTAGCGTGTACCAGCGACTTCGTTCGCGTCGAATTAATCATTTGTAATGGTGATGTTAAAGCAAAGCAAGAATTTCCATTAACATACAAACTGGATAAAATTTTCTCACATTTATGTCAGCATGAGAAAAAACAATATGGCGATATTATTATATCATCTCGTTGGAATTTTACTTTCGAAAAATCCGTTTGCCAAAAATAAGCTTTTTACGTCAGGCAGTTTAAGCAGAATCGTGGTTAAGAAATTACCCAACTTTTTGGAACACCCTGTATGATTTTTTAAAAAATTTCAAAATATGTAAAAAAACAAATAAATTATGCTTGTCCAAGCGTTTTCCCGAAAGACTAATATTTTTTAAATAACAAATATTGTAATATTTGAGGGGCGTTTTCACCCTCTTGGAATTTGAGATTCGAGAAACCCCTCCTCATCTAACCTCTACACCCCACAGTCAATCCGTTTGCCAAAATCAGCTTTAATCGTCAAGCAGTTTAAGCAGAATCGTGATCACTCAATGGTCATATTTTATGAAACACCCTGTATAAATTTATAAAAAATCTTAAAATATGTAAAACAACAAAATAAAATATACGTGTTTAAGAGTTTTTCCGAAAAACTCAGCGGTTTTTAAATAAAAAATATTTTAATATTTGATGAATAGTTTCCCCTTTCGAATTCGAGTTTCGAAAAATCCCTCCTTATCGAACCTCTACACCCTAAAGTCAATCTGTTTTCCAAAAATCAGCTTTTTACGTCAAGCGCTTTAAGCAGGATCATGATTAATCAGTGACCAGATTTTTCTGTATGAAAAAATATGTAAAAAAACAAAATAAAATATATGTGTAAGCGTTTTTTCGGAAACTTGACCGTTTTTTAAATAAAAAATATTGTAATATTTGAGGGGTGGTTTCACCCTCTTGGAACTGGAATTTCGAAAAATCCCTTCTTATCGAACCTCTACACTCTAGAATCAACCTGTATGCCAAAATTGAGCTTCTTACGTTGAGTGGTTTGAGCAGGATCGTGATTAATCAGTATGTCAGTCACTTAAGGATTTTATATATCAGTATAGATTTTAGACAAAAAGTTTTCAAATAAAAGTTGTAGATAATTATATCCCTATAATGAAACTGTGTCCTCCGTTTTTTTCTAAAGCCTGTCATTTTTGACATATGACGCAAACATATGTTTTTTTTTAAATAGAAACCATAGTTGGCCATGACTTCATAAAAAGCGCCATTTTTTAAGCTTTCTAGCAATATAAGCTATAATAGTTTTTTTTTTAATTACTGAGTTATAGCCAATTCTTATCATTTTTAAACAATTTCACTTAGTTAGCCATGGAAACAAGTTCAATCGCCGTTGCTTTTAGAAATGTGAAGCTGTCATATCCAAACTCTGTAAAATAAAATAAACAAAAATTGTAAATATGAATTTTTCAAATGAGGAAATGAAGAAAAGCGTGTAGATACTCGCACATCAATAGAGTGCTTCCAACATGACTTTCATTATGCCCCCCCCCCCCATAATGAAAGAAATGTTAAAAATTATTTATATCATAATTATGCGAACTCAGGGATAGGAAGAGGTGGACCAATTGCATGGACCTCCTCGATCACTTGATCTATCCATTTTAGATTTTTTATGCTGTATGGTTAACAATAAGATTTACAAAAAAAATTATGAATTAAGAGAGGCACTCGAAGTGGCGGTACGAGAGAAGTTTAATCAAGTCGGCCGGTCCTTCTGTGAGAATAGGTAGTAATTTAGTTTTAAAAAGATGCAACTCAAAACAATGGCGGATTTTTTGAACATTTTCTACAATAACTTAAAGTGTATGTAGTGATATTATTTTTTTAAGTTTTAGCTTATGTAATGTAAATTGTAAAGACCCGCTTAATAATCTATTCTGACTTTTTATAAGTTATAAATCATAACAGAATAAGAATACCATGCAATCTAAGTGAAATTAGTCAAGAAAGATAAGAATTGACTATAACTAAATTTATTTTTTCTAACATGTCTTGAAAATCGTTCTCTAAAAAACGTAACATTCACCGGTCAACGTATCCTCGAAAATGTATGGTCAAGAAAAGTTGAACCGATAATCCTACAGGCTTTTCTTCATTTAAAAAATGCATATTTACAATTTTTGTTTATTTTAATTTACAAAGTTTGGATGTGACAGCTTCACATTTCTGAGAGCAAAGACGATTAGACTTGTTTCCATGACTAAGTGAAATTGTTTAAAAATTATAAAAATTGGCTATAACTCAATAATTGAAGAAGACATATTATAGCTTATATCGCTAAAAAGCTTAAAAATGGCGCTTTTTATGAAGTTATTGCCAACTATGGTTTCCATTTAAAAAAACATATGTTTGTGTCATATGTCAAAAATGACAGGCTTTAGAAAAAAACGGGGAACACAATCTCATTAAGGTTGTAATTATCTACAACTTTTATCTGAAAACTTTTTGTATCACCAGTAGTTTCCGAGATACCCATAGAGAATATCGTAGGAAACTCACCCTGTATATATAGTGTACCTAACTTCGGTGGGTGATTCTATTGGGATAAGAGTAAAACAAGAAGTTCCTATGAATATATGCCTTAAAGTTATAAAAAAAAGATTATAAAGCTTATTAAATTTTAGGCTTATTTCGTTTATTTTTTAGACCACGTATTAAACCGTTTTTCTTGAAATTTGATACTCTTCACTAATATAGTGTAAAATTCCATAACAGCCCTGAAAAGTACTTTCAACGGACACCTCAAGTCGCAGCAAACTTTTAAATTTCCTTTTTTGATGCAAATATCTTGAAACCCGTTTCGAATTAAACGAAAAGTAATAAAACATATAAATTTAAATACTAAAAAATAATAAAAATAAATATAATAATTTATAATAATGTTACGGATTCCGTGGGTCCACTATTTAAACTCACGATAAAATACTTAACGAATTTATTTGTTTCACTCTGTACACACAACTTATACTATTTACAACACAACTTATGCAACTACTATTACTCTAACGGTATTTCGCGGTATTTTCAAACTTCAGACTTCAGACTATCTTCAGACTTCAAACTTTAAACTTTAAACTTTAAACTTTAAACTTGTCCAACTGTCAAAGCGCGGGCCTTATATACCCCCTGGCGGTTGTTTCTAGATTTTTCTAAAGAATTCTATAATTTTCTTTACTTTCTGGCGAATGCGCCAGGTTCCTCAAGGCACATTGCGATTTTTTAGCAGTATGCAGTTATGCAACCAGTAATACACCTTGACATTGCCCCCTTCTCAAATTTGATCGTCCCGATCAAGGTTTCCTGTCTGGTATCTCTTCAATCGATCCAGATGAACTACTTTCATCTTACTTCTAGGGCTGCGTTGAATCCGGTACACAACATCATTTATCCTCTCGATGACTGTATAAGGACCTTCCCATGCTGGAGTTAACTTTGGGGACCTTCCTTTCTTGCGCTGTGGGTTATACAACCATACCCTATCGTCCTGTCGAAATCCCGTAGAATTAGCTCTGAGGTCGTAACGAGCTTTCATCCGGTCACTGGCTAGCGTAATCTTACTTCTCACGGCCTTATGAATTCCCAATAACCTTTCCTTCAGTTCATCCGAACACCAAGTCACAAGGCAACCGTAATTCTCGACCAAATAAAATCTTCGATGGTGAAAGTCCGGTGGTGTTGTGAACTGCACTTCTATATGCCATTAGGAATAGTGGTATATGCTGATCCCAATCTCTTTGATGTTCATCCACCATTTTCGAGAGATGTTCTTCAATGGTCTTGTTGAATCTCTCGACCATCCCATCAGACTGCGGATGTAAAGCTGTTGTCCTAGTCTTGTGAATACCAAGCAGATCACACATCTTCTGGAACAGTGTTGACTCGAAGTTCCTTCCTTGGTCAGTGTGAAGCTCTAAAGGAATTCCAAATCTACTGAAGACATTATTGACTAATACTTCAGCTACAGTCGATGCTTCTTGGTTTGGAATGGCAAAACTTCTGGCCATTTACTGAAATAATCCATCGCCACTAAAACGTACTTCTTGCCCTTGTGCGTTTCAGGGAATGGACCTGCAATGTCAACAGCGATTCTTTCGAATGGCAGTCCAACGTTATATTGTTTCATTTTTCCCCTAGATCGAGTGCTTGGTCCTTGGCTGGCTGCACAAATTTTACATTGTCGACACCATTTCTTGACATCTTCACAATAATCCACCCAGTCTCAGCTTGCTCAAGGTCTTGTTTACCCCAAGATGGGCTCCAGTTTTACCACCGTGAATTTCTTCCAATACCTGGGTAACTTTCTTCCTTGGTACCAGTAACTGAGTTGTTACTGTGCTGCCATCCGCACTTTCCCATGTGCGCTTTAACAATCCATTCTCAATAACCAGTGAATTCCACTGAGCCCAGAGAGCTTTGAAAACGAGCCCTCTGTCCGCAATATCCTGCCACGGTGGTCTCTCGCCGTTACCTTCCTTGAGCCGTAGTATTGACCCGATGTCTGGATCTTCCATTTGGTCTTTCCTCAACTGTGCCGTCGTCCACTGTTCATCAGCTCCAAGCTTAAAACTCCTTATTCTGATAGTGCTTTCGCGATGTTTCATTTTCTTGTCCAAGGTAGCTCGTCGTCGATCTAGGTCGTTGTCGATAATTTGTACCCGTCCTACACGGCACCCAGCGGTTTTCTCTAGTTTCCCGAACATGATCTTCTCGGTATTACCAGGTATCACCACAGTTTCCGCTGATCTTACATCCATTCTTCCTGGTCCCTCGTCTGGTTATAAAATAAACTCTTCATTTCCGATATTCAGGATATTTCTCTGGTGATCGAACGAAAATCCATGTTGACGAATCACATCCATGCCCAAGATGAAGTCATCTTCAATATCTGCCACTAAAACGCTATGCTGGAACTTCAAATTTCCTAACTTCAGCTCGACGATAGCCTCTCCCCGTACAACGGCCATTTCCCCCGTAACTGTACGTAAACATACTCTTCTTCTCAGAGGCATCAGCTTCAATCCTTGCACTGAGTTAGCCCGCACCAACGATACCATAGCGCCAGTGTCCACTGTCATTCGGATTCCCTTTCCATTGACTTTCCCGTCGATCACCAAACTGTCAGCGGTTCTTCCTAGACTTCTAATGGAAAAAATCTGGGGGCTCTAGTTCTCCCCAGTCAATACTCGCCCCTTAGTATTGACTGATTTTAGTTTTCCTGGTGCCTACGTTCTCTGGATGGTGAACGGGATCGCATTTGAACGCGGCAATCCCGTTTAATGTGGCCATTCCTGCCACATCTAAAGCACCTTATGTCCTGGAATCTTCTCTGATTCTCTGTCTGGGTGTTGTTGACTCCCTTGTTTATTAGTAGCTCACATAGTTTGTCGACTTTCTTACACATCTCCTCCAAACCTCTGTGAGTGCTTTCGGGCTGTTCCTCGACCGTTACCGATCTTATCTTCGGCCTAGGGATGGCGCTAAAGGCAGCTTCGATTTCCAGCGCCCTGACCAGTGCTTCGCTGCTGGTAGAAAATCGTGATATTTGTAGCGCCCTCTGTAATTCGTTGTCCCTCAATCCGCTGATAAAACACTGGGCGGCGAGTTCCTCCCTAAACCCTTCCGGTGCTTCTGGATATGCCAGGTGTACCAACCGACGTAAGTCTGCTTCAAATTCCTGCAGACTCTCTCCGGACCTCTGCATGCGTGTCTTGATCTGGGCCTGGTAAAGTTGACGTCGATGTTGGTCGCCATATCTTCGGTCCAATGCAGTAACCAAGGTTTCGTACTCCTGCTGTTGGGCTGCAGGAATAGTTTGTAGCAATTCCAGGGCAGGGCCACGCAGCGCGATGACGAGTGCCGCTGCTTTCTCCTGGTCAGTCCATCCATTGGCAGCAGCCGCTGCTTCAAACTGGCGGTGGTACATCGTCCAGGTGGTTTGTCCATCGTAGGTCGGGGCCTTGAGGTTCGCAGTTCCATGAACGCCAGGTGTCCTTACTTGTACCTTGGTTTTCTGTAGGTCCATCTCCAATCTTTCTATCTTCTGCTGAAGGCGTTCCTCAAGATCTTCTACGGCTTCTTGGTCCAACATTGCTTGTTGCTCATTTTTCATATCCTCGAAGTTTTTGTGAAGTCGAATTTCCTGATTTTCTAAAATTTTCTGAAGCCGGTCCTGTTCTTCTTGCTTTTCTCTCTGACGTCGCTCCTCCAAACGAATTTCCAAATTATCCAACATTTTCTCAAGCCGGTCCTGTTCTTCTTGTTTATCTTGTTGTCGTTGAATTTTTAAGTCTTCGAAAATGTTCTCAAGCCGGTCCTGTTCTTGTTGACGTCGTAATTTTTCCTCTTCCTTTTCTCTTTCTAATCGGGCTCGCTCTTCTTCTCGTTCTTTACGGAGTCTTTCTTGATCTTCTGCTTTTTCTTTTCGCAGCCTCTCTTGTTCTTCTGCCTTTTCTCTTCTCATATTCTCCATGAAATCGCCCAATAGTTTGCTTACTTCCTCCATTTTCTTCGCTTGTTCCCTTGTACCAACCATAAAAATACTCTAATCCGGTCCAAAAATCTTCCAATCCACTTAATTTTCTTCTTAAAATCCTCTTGAATCGCACTTCCGACACCAATTGTTACGGATTCCGTGGGTCCACTATTTAAACTCACGATAAAATACTTAACGAATTTATTTGTTTCACTCTGTACACACAACCTATACTATTTACAACACAACTTATGCAACTACTATTACTCTAACGGTATTTCGCGGTATTTTCAAACTTCAGACTTCAGACTATCTTCAGACTTCAAACTTTAAACTTTAAACTTTAAACTTGTCCAACTGTCAAAGCGCGGGCCTTATATACCCCCTGGCGGTTGTTTCTAGATTTTTCTAAAGAATTCTATAATTTTCTTTACTTTCTGGCGAATGCGCCAGGTTCCTCAAGGCACATTGCGATTTTTTTAGCAGTATGCAGTTATGCAACCAGTAATACACCTTGACAATAATATAAATTTTAGCTCAGATATAATTTGACAAAAAAATTCTTCAAATGTTTAGATATATTTTTTTCGATTAAACTAACATTTTGATCTTTTTAACATTTAACTATAAACCAATCAACTGTTTCTTAAATTAAACTATATTGAATAAATTTAAATCAACAAATTATCGACGTGCTTTGCTAACAGTAGTTTTTTTAGGACTGACAAATTTCTACAACCTACCTATTTTACACTTACCTATATTACCAAAGATTATAATTTTTAATATTATTATGGTTTTAATAGTAGATAGTAGGTAGTAGAAATTTATCAGTCGTGAAAAAACTACTGTGTTAGCAAAACATGTCGAGAATTTGATAATTTAAATTGTTTCAATATAGTGGAATTTAATGAACAGTTGTTTAATTTTTATCAGTCAATTCAAAAACAAAACACGTAAAACACATAAAGAATACAGAATGCTATTGTTATATAGTAAAAAGTTTGTTCAACGTTTTTTTTTCACAATTATGAAATTTTCTCTTTCCATTAATTAATCATAACCGTTCCAACAGTATTAACTCTGGAAACTTTATTAAAATACCGAACGAATGGAGCGTGTAAAACTCAATGAGCAACCATTTAAATGCGAGAGTTTTCTGGATTATACTAGGATGCTCAAATATCTAATTACTACAAGAATATTATACGTTGTCCTTTTTATTATCATCGTTAAATATGAACTGGTTTTATCATCAATAAACCTGTAATTTATTCATTAAAAGTATTTTAGAAACAAATCTGAATATTTTAGGTTGAGAATATTGCGAGGTGTACTATCTAGTTTATTTTTCAAAAGTCGATTGAAATGAACCAAGCATATAAATGTGGTGAAGTTGTATGGCTTGGTACTGAATAAGCTGTAGTACGCAATTTCTATGTATATGATAGGCATTTAAAACCGTTAAATAAAACTTTGATTCAATAGGAGAACTAGAAATTGATTCAATAGGAGAACAGCCCCGAAGCGAGATTTATAACGTCACGCTAGGTAGATGTTACGGATTAATAAATCTGTTGCAGAATACATAGAAAACATAATTATTGTTCGGATTTTTTGTTTTGCATTTTAAAAATGATTTAGTTTACATGAAATATACATAAATATACAGTTAATAAATACAACATACCGGGTGCGTCTCAAAAGTGGCTCACCTCTATGTCTTTTTATTGTTATCGTTAAATATGAATTGTTTTTATCATCAATAAACCTAAAATTTATTCATTAAAAGATTAAAAGATTTTAGAAACCAATCTGAATATTTTAAGTTGAAAATATTGCGAGGTGTACTATCTAATTTATTTTTCAAAACTCGATTGAAATGAACCAAGCATATATGTAAATCTGGTGGAGTTGTATGGCTTGGTACTGCATAAGCTGTAGTATGCAATTTCTATGTATATGATAGGCATTTCTTTTAAAACCGTTAAATAAAACCATTGATCCAATAGAAGAACAGCCCCGGAGCTAGATTTATAACGTCACGCTAGGTAGATATTACAGATTAATAAATCTGTTGCAGAATACAATGGAAAACATAATTATTGTTCGGATTTTTTGTTTTGTATTTTAAAAATGATATAGTTTACATGAAATATACATAAATATACAGTTAATAAATACAATATACCGGGTGCATCTCAGAAGTGGCTCACCTCTATAACTGTTTTAATTTTTCAGATAAAAAATCGAGATTTGGTATGTTAGGATTCCATAAATTAGTATTGATTGACATATTCAGTTGTTTTCGTTCACTTCCTGTTTTACCGGAAATGACTACAACTTTTGATTTTTAAATGACACACGCGGTATTTTGTTAATTTATTCGATAGAAAATTACACTCTGAATAGAATGACGTATCATATGTCAACTTTTGACATTTTCGAATATGATTTATTTTAAATTGCAACGTGCGATTCATAACGACAATTTGACTCGAAATACCAAGAATGTGATACCAAATTATTCGTAAACAAATGCTTTTTTCAAATATGCTAATGAGCCCATTCTAGATTGAAATCTAATATACAATTTTGTTTTAAGTGAAAATGTCAAAAGTTGACATATGATATGTCATTTTATTCATAGTGTCACTTTCTATCGAAATAAAAAAGTTATAGGGGTGAGCCACAAACTCCGGCACATAAACTGTGAAACATACAAAAATCATCAAATGTTTTACAACACAAAAATATTGAATAGGTACATAAGATAAATAATCAGTGAAATGTAACATTGTTACGGATTCCTTGGGTCCACTAATTTAAACTTACGAAAAAATACTTATCTCACTATATACACAATTTGTACTGATTACAACACACAACTTATGCAACTATTACTCTAACTATTCTGGCACCTTCGCCAATTAAATCACAATTCGCTTTTACAGGGCACTATTCCAAACTGACTACTTCAAATTAGTGTTGAGTGAAATATCGGTAACTGTGACTTTGTCACTGATATTCTATAATCACAGTCACGGCCTGTGACTCATTTGAAAATAAACGGTGACTTGCTAAAGCGTGACGATTACAGTTAATTGTGATTTCTCTGGTAACGAGAAAATACTTCACAGAGCGGGACGTCGCGCGTCGCGAACGCAGCTGCCGATGGCGCCGGTCGTGACTCAGTTCACAGTCTCGAGTCACGACGTACGTCTCATAGGATAGATATCTGACAAAGTGATCTAAAGACAGTGACTGTTAGAAGTGATTTAATTTTTTATGTATTTTATATTTTATTACTATTTTTTATCACTACGAATCGGTTTGGTTACTTTTTAGTTTAGCAGGTTTTTTTAAAGCCAAACATAAAGTTTTACCTTTATACTGTTTATTTTTTTTAGAAATTTCATTTTTTATATATTTCATTTATTTTAATACAAAGGAAAATATTTGTTGTTTAATGTATGAAGATTTCTTTATTTTTTTTCTGAAGATCATTTTATATGTAAAATGATATAAATTATGTAGGGAATATCATCGATGTCCATTTCCAAGCCAACTGGACGCCGTTTTTTTCAATAAATAAAGTAAATTTTTTGAAGCCAAAAGATTCACAATAATCTCACTGTAATCCAAGTCCTCACACAATGTCTCACCGGATTTATACATTTTGCATAAAACCAATTGCGCGTCCGGATTGCACAACGGCCTTAGCGCGTGGCCGCGGGTAGCCCAGTAGGCAAGCGAGACATCGACGCTTTGCTGCGCGCCGATTTAACAAAATAAATAATTTTAAACCTGCCGTCATTTCGTTAATAATTATAATTATCGTATCGTGGTGATTTTTGCACAGGAATACTCATGAGTCTTTAGCGCTTCCGACAAGCCTAAATAACTGGATTATTTTTTATATTATCGATATGTTTACGTTGCCCGAGCATATTGTAACTTTGAGATAAAAATCTCTATTATAAATTTTAAAACTGACACATATGAATACTATCATTTAATTAGTTATACATTTAGTTACAACATATTCAAAATTTAGGTCTATTGGTTTATGCTAGCAGTAATAACGAGTATAAATAAAAAAATGGTCAGTACAACGCTCGCCGGTTTTAGCGCACGTTCAGCTTTGGTTTAGTTTTAGCGCTATTTTTACAGAAAATAAATTCTGAACTTTGATCAAATGACAAGAACATTATCAATGCCAATATCTCCTGGTTATAATGTAGTTCTTTTTTCAAAATATTGCATTGTTTTAGCTTAAAAAAACTTGAATTGTGCGGCTTTTTTTGCGAGAGCTACCGGAGCTGCGTTAATAAAGAGATGGCTATGTACGTCAATCATAACCACAATAGACTGTAATTTTACCTCGTCACGAGATTTTTTTGGAAATATTGCACTTCCAATTATCCGGATTTCTACTAACTTTTGACCTTTCTTTTCGATCGCATTTCCCTCTATTTAATAATAAATAATTTAAAAAACGCACAAATACTACTGGTAGTAAGCAAGCTGTGGCAAAAATTCTCTATACTCCGTGTAAACAAAAGACTATCGCAAATACTGTCTTTCGATTGACGTACATAACCATCTCTTTATTAACGCAGCGCCGGTAGCCCTCACAAAAAAGCCGCATAAATCAAGTTTTTTTAAGCTAAAACAATGCAATATTTTGAAAAAAGAACTACATTATAACCAGGAGATATCGGAAATGATAATGTTCTTGTCATTTGATCAAAGTTCAGAATTTATTTTCTGTAAAAATAGCGCTAAAACTAAAACCAAAACTGAACGTGCGCTAAAAACGGCGAGCGTTGAACTGACCATTTTTTTATTTATACTCGTTATTACTGCTAGCATAAACCGATAGACCTAAATTGTGAATATGTTGTAACTAAATGTATAACTAATAAAATGATAGTATTCGTATCTGTCAGTTTTAAAATTTATAACAGTGATTTTTATCTCAAAGTTATAATATGCTCGGGCAATGTAAACAAATCGAAAATATAAAAAATAATCCAGTAATTTAGGCTTGTCGGAAGCGTTAAAGACTCATGAGTATTTCTATGAAAAAATCAACACAATACGATAATTATTAACGAAATGACGGCAGGTGTAAAATTATTTATTTTGTTAAATCGGCGCGCAACAACGCGTCGCTGTCTCGCTTACCTACTGAGCTGCCCGCGGCCACGCGCTAAGGTCGTTGTGAAATAATAAAAAATGAACACAGAAAAGTTCTTGCATAGTTAAATTCGTAGGAATTAAAAAAAATGTCAAATAAAACCGACACGAAAAGAGTTTTAATGACGTTGCTTTCGTTTTTAATACATATTTGAATATAAAAATAGAATTTGACTCTTTTCTTAGTGTTTTATTCAATGCTAAAAATAGCAAACGTTTGTGAAAGCAAATTTTAGTAAAACAATAAGCACTTATACAAACTGTTAAAGACAGTTTAAACCTCAATCTTACTTCTGCACGGGAGTTCACTGGTTAAGAACATGTTAACAACTGGTTAAGACATCTTCCTATCAATTAAAGTAAATTTCAAAGTTTTCTTCGAGTTCTCGATTCATATATATCCAGGAGTGCTCCAGGATTGTTTTGGAAACCTTTACCAACCATATATGCGTCCTACTAACGTAAAACTTTAGACCTACTAGGATTTACAGTTAAGAGAAAGTTTTAATAGTGCCTAACTTGCTGGGAAACTACTTGGCAACGGTGGTTTAAATCATTTCTATATTCTGCGGAATCGTATCAAATAAGGCTTGCCATACAGTTTAATAAAATATGCATTATACAATTCGAGATTAGCTTCACTTAACAAAAACAATCCATCGATACTAACCTTTGAATAAAGATCTTAAAAATAAATCGATAGCGATCTATTCACACTACATGTTCAGGTTCAGATCTTATAAAAAGTAATTTCGTTAGTCTATGGTTTATTCCAGTTCTCGCCAAATTTGTGGTCTCTTATTCAGTTAAAAATATTCAGCATGTTGAAAGATCTCAGATCTCATACCTTCGATGAGATCTTTATCGAAGCCGTCAGTACACGTTGAGATTTGGAATGAATTGAAGAACTATACAGTCCAAATGGGTTAGATATCGTTACGTGTAGCGCCTGCATGATGAATATCGGATCAACATAATAGGTCCCCATCCTCGAAAGTTCTGTTTGACTTTTCAATTGAAATATTTAAATTTGATTTGAAACTTTGTAAATTTGTTTCTCTTTACTGACCTTATTCCTAATTATATATTATTTATTCTTCAATCGGTTTTGTTATATGGAGGTAGTAAATCTAGAAGGAAATTGTGTCAGAACTTAAATTAACAGTGACACTATTACGATTTCCTCAAAAAGACTGTAAAATAGTTGTGCAGCGTGAGGTAGATCTCGGCCACCAAGCGAGAGAAATAATGAAATAACTTTTCACTGGTAAATTATTATACAGGGTGAGTCTAAAATAAGTGCAAATATTGTTAGGGGTAGTACCTATATTTCGACCCCAGGAACACGTCTATAAGGTTCTTTTCGCAAAAAATGATGTTTAAAGTCGTGCATTTTAAATGTTCCCACGTACCATACAATCGAAAAAGCGTCAGCAATGGCTATATAATGAAGATCGCTCATTTTATGTGGGGAATTTCATCGATCTTCATTTCCATGCCGACTGGACGCCGATGTTTTTCACTCATACGGTATAATTCCTTGCTACTTGTAGTAAACGAATTTTTTTGCTTTTATTTACTACTTGTCAACAATAGATTAAGATACGGCCGGCGATTGACGTGCTTCAGTAGCGTATCTAATATACAAGGTGGCGCACCTCATTCGCCTCGGTTGATTATACGAAAACGGAAAGATGTAGGAACTAACTTTAATCCACCTTATTAAATTAACATAACTTATCAATTTTTGTTAGAAATAATAGAGAACAACGGCATACGGTCGAGTCGGCCGCTGCTGGCACGTAGACGTAGACGTAGAGAATCTTTTACGTGTATAAAAAATAAAAATATAAGAAATGCGCATGCGTACGTAAACGTTTACGTGTTTGTAGGCCGACTCGACCGTATGCCGTTGTTCTCTAATATATATACTCTCTTAAGTCCTGACCTCCAATATATATACAGACACCTTTAATTACTAACATTATTGATAACGTAAAATAAAACTAGAAATTATTGAGTCCACCCCACATTATATTTTACACGTTTTAAATAAAATTGGAACGACACTGATAAACCGGAATTTAAGTCAGCCACATTAGGTCCCCATCGCGCTCAAGCTAAGTTTTTTTATATGATTATTCCTTATTTTTTTATAAAGGATACTAACAAATATTTCTATCAATATTCTCATTTCAGTCCTTTATACCGGATGCGTCTCGAAAGTGGCTCACCACAATAACATTTTTTTTTTCATATAAAAAATCGATGTTTGATATGTTAGTATATATTTTATGTTACGGCTAAAATGGATACTTGGCTAGTTTTAAAACTAGCCAGCTATTCTGCAAACTAACTAAAAGCGCTGTTATTTTGAAGGAATCCGCCCATTCTTGCAAAATAGCAGGCAGCCAACGGCTAGTTTACAAACTAGCTGGTTAGTTTGCAAACTATATATTCGTATTGAATAATGTCATAATTTTATATTTTTGTTTTCGTATTAACCAGTTATTTTAGTTAGTTTGTATAATAATCATTTATGATTTTGGCTAATATGATAACTTCATTAGTTTTAGTCACTTAAAATAGCAAGATTCTTGGCTAGTTTACGCACTAAAATCCTTGCAATTTAAGAGTGAGATTATGCCTATATATTCTTCATGTTGAAGAGCTTACTTGTGTTTTTGTACGCGTATTTATGTGATTTTGTTAACTTAATAAGGTGGGTTCAAGTAGTAAAATAAAATAAAAAAGAAGAAATGATTAGTTCTAATATGGGAGCATTCAAACAGCCAAATAAAATAATAAATATACATTTGCAAAAGAGCAATATGTTAAAATTGGATAAAAATTTAGTTTTCAGTTTAGAAGTTGTTTATAATAATTTTAGTATTTGCAATGTACTTATTTATTGAACGGCAATGTACTTGTCTATTCATAATGAAATTATGCAATAAAAGAAATCCAAATCCTGAAAGTATTTATAGTTTAATCTTATTATTACTATACCCTCTCACTTATTTTATTTTGTCTGTATAAACGCAACTATCATGTTCGATATAACAACTTATCTCTTATATTATTTTCTACTATTCTCATTTTATATTATTTTATTTTCAACGCCAGTTTATATAAAAAACTATAGAACACCTTATTCACAGGTAAACGAAATTAACAAACAAGTTGAGAAAATGCTGAAAGACGAAATAATAGAACCGTCTCAGTCAGAATATAATAGCCCAATCCTATTTGTACCAAAAAAATCTAATGGTGCGGAGAAAAATTGGCGACTTGTTGTGGATTTCCGTCATACAGTCAATAAAAAATTGTGTGCGGATAAGTTCCCAATCAGCAGAATTGATGAAATTTTGGATCAACTCGGTCGAGCAAAATGGTTTTCTACATTGGATTTGAAGGCAGGATTTCATCAAATACCGCTAGAAGATAGCTCAAGAGATATTACATCATTTAGCACAAACACTGGTTCTTACCGCTTTACAAGACTGCCCTTTGGATTAAAGATCAGTCCTAACAGTTTTCAAAGGATGATGAGTATCGCTTTTGCGGGACTTACGTCTGAAAAAATATTTCTGTACATGGACGATTTAATCTGCATAGGATGCTCGGAAAATCATCATCTCAAGAATTTAAAAGAAGTTTGTGAAACTTGCCGAAAATTTAATCTTAAGTTAAATCCAAAAAAATGCATGTTCTTCCAAAATAAAGTTACGTATTTGGGTCATAAAGTTACATCGAACGGCGTACTACCAGACGAAACGAAATATGATATTATTCGTAATTACCCACAACCAAAGTCATCAGATGACGCAAGGCGATTTGTTGCATTTTGCAATTATTATAGACGTTTTATAAAAATTTCGCTGAGATAGCAAGATCTTTAAATAAACTTTTAAAGAAGAATTCAGAATTTTTATGGACCGAAGAATGCCAAGAATCATTTGGAAAATTGAAAAAACTCCTTTTAGAACCACAAATTTTACAGTATCCCGATTTTGACAAGCCTTTTCTGCTCACAACAGATGCGTCGAGAGAAGCTTGTGGAGCAGTTTTATCGCAAAACTTCGGAGGAGAAGACCTACCCATTGCTTTTGCATCGAGAGGATTCACGAAAGGCGAAATTAATAAATCCACCATTGAGAAAGAACTAGCTGCCATTCATTGGGGAATTAAGGCTTTAGGCCTTATTTGTATGGTAATAAATTTTTTGTCAAGTCAGATCATAGACCACTTGTTTACCTATTTTCAATGAAAAATCCATCTTCGAAACTAACGAGAATGAGGTTGGATCTTGAGAAATACGATTTTGAAATTGAATACATTAAAAGCAAAAATAATGTGTTAGCAGACGCATTATCCAGAATAACGATTGAAGAATTAAAAGACATAAACTCAAAATCAGCGCAAATTTTCGCTGTTACTACGAGATCTATGGCGAGGATAAGGCAAACATCACACAATATTGACACCAATTTGCAAGAAGTTCAACGACCCGATATGACGCCAAAAATAATTCAAACAGATGATAACTACGATTTATTCCCTGTTCCTACTTTAAAGTTTATAATTAAGCCAGATTGTCTACGGATAATTATAGAAAAATATGGAAAAAAGAAGTTCGGCGCTGAAGGGAAAGTATTGTCTCAGCTTCAAAAAATGGCTAGTGAAAATAAGTTGGAAAAACTTAAATTAAATATAAATGATGAAATATTCAAATCATACACGATAAGCGATTTAAATTAGTAGGCCAAGATCTTTTAGAAAATACTAGAATATATACAGGGAACCGAAAGTAATTACAGAGGAAGAAGAAAAATTGAAATTGATACAACAATTTCATGGTAATCCACTGACAGGAGGACATTGTGGACGAAAGAGACTTCTGAAGAAGTTAAGATCAAAATGCCGTTGGAAAAATATGTCTCGTGATGTTGCTACCTACGTAAAAAAATGCAAGAAATGCCAACTAAACAAAAGCAAAATTAAACACATTGAACCCATGGTAATTACGCCGACTCCACAACAACCGTTTGATATTGTTTCGATAGACACTATTGGCCCATTGACGAAAAGCGAAAATAATAATGCTTATACGCTGTAACTATACAGTGCGAATTAACCAAATATGTGGTCATTGCACCTGTTCCAAATAAAGAAGCTCTTACGGTGGCAAAAGCAATAGTAGAATATTTTATTTTAATATTTGGCCCTATGAAGGAAATTAAAACAGATATGGGTACCGAACATCGAAATGAAGTTTTAGAGAAGTTGTCGAACATTTTGAACATTAGTCACAAGTTTTCAACCGCGTACCATCATGAGAGCATTGGTGGATGTGAGAGGAATCACAGAGTGCTAAACGAATACTTAATATCTTTAATGAAACGCATACCGACTGGGATAAATGGATTAATTTTTACGCTTTTTGTTACAATACAACTCCCGGAGTTTATCACGAATACACTCCATTTGAACTCGTTTTTGGGAGAAAAGCGGAAATTCCTAACGAAGTATTAAACAAAATAGACCCCTGGTACAACATTGATGCATATTATCAAGAAGTTAGGTACAGAATGCAAATTTCTCATCAAAGAGCTAGAGATTTTTTAGTAAAAGTAAAGCAAAACCGCAAAATTAAGTATGACTTAATATCTCAAAATCTCAGTTTACAAAAAGGCGACTTGGTTATGCTAAAGAACGAAAACAGAACAAAATTTGATCCTTGGTTTAAAGGTCCTTTCACCGTAGTTAGTACAAATGGTGTTAATTTTACAGTGAAAAGTGAAAATGGTAAAGAGCTCACGGTGCACAAAAACAGAGTTCAAAAATTTAACATTGCGCAATGACATTAATATTAGTGATAACGGCAGTGTCAATTATAATTGTATTAATACAGTATATTCTACAGTCTATAAATTCTTAATTTATCAAATTGCATAGATACTAATTATTTTAGCATTAAGTATTTAACGAATCTGGTATATTAATTTATATTCTATATTATCCTTAATTATTACGATAACACGTATTGAAATTTAATTTAGGTTTAATAATAATGATTTCTATTTTAGAGTACTTAAATGATAATAAATTTTATTGGTTGAATTACATTTTCTAGAAACTGGCCAGTCTCAATTAGCTTGAATGAAGTTCATTGCCCTGAATTTCATTCATTTGAAAAGGGGAAGATATGGTGCAACCAAATCAAATGCTTATTCAGTAAACTCTGCTATTAACAATAATTAGTTTTAAAGTAACCTAGTTTTAATATTTTACAACCATAGCAATAATCAATCGAACATTATAAATTTATATTATACAAAGGTAGAATAAATTAGTATTAGTATGGCAGCAATCGAGTAATCATTTACATGACCCTAAACACATTCTTACACTTTGACTGTTTGAACCTACCTTTTCAGGTACAAATCCCAATCCTAACCAGATTTTGTAAATAGTTTACATACTAACCATTTAAAATATAAACTAGCTGCGGTTGTCTGCTATTTTGCAAGAATAGACGTATTCTTTCAAAATAACAGCGCTTTTAGTTAGTTTGCAAAAGTATCCATTTTAGCCGTAACATATATAACATAAATTAGGATTGATTGACGTATTCAATTGTTTTAGGTCACTTCCTGTTTCACTGGAAATGACTACAACTTTTAAATGGCACCCTCGGTGTAGCTCTACTTTATTCGATAGAAAATGACACTATCATATGCATATATCTCAACTTTTGACATTTTCGCTTAAAAAAAAGTCTTCACAAGAGGAAACTTTTTCTTAACTTTTTTATTATTAACATTTTGGGAAAAATGAATTCTTTTAAAAAAAATTACTTGTTCTAAAATGGTTAATCTCGTTTATACTTTTCCAAATTTCCATACCTTCTTACAGAAAATTAAGAAAAACTTGAAAATACGGTTGAAATGTTTCTCCTAAAAGTCCTAAAAATGAAAAGGCGTTTCTATCTATGGTTTCTATGGTAATATCAATTCTATTTCATTCTTTGCATAGATTCTTTGATAGATGGTTATTATTAATTTTGATTAACGTCATATTGTTTGCTGTTGTTAAAGTATTGTTGCGGACCCGTGTGGACTCGACCTAACCTAACTATATGTCCCGCCCTCAGATGACCTTAACATCGCATTAAAGAATAGACACCGTAATGATTCATTCGTTCGAGAAGAATCGAGTCCCACTGGAATGGACTAGTACATACGAGAACATTCGAAAACCTTCTCTACGCACCTAACGATCTATGGACTATTCTAGAGTTCTTTACCTGTCGGTATAAAAGCCGGCGGCCGTGGCCTACAGGGGGCTGTTATAAATATACAGTTGACGCGCTAAAATTCAAAATAAATTCTTACTTATAAATCGTTTGTAAATAGTTCTATAAGTCTTTTATCGTTATTGTTTTTGTTAATTAGTGTTAAATAAATTGTGACTTTCTATCCACACGGAACCGACGAAAAACGTAACAATTGGTGTCAAGTGTGGCGTGTGTGATAGACTAGGAAAATAAAAAGACAGACAATGGCTCCGAAAAAATTGTTGAAAGACTTGAAAGTGTCGGAATTAAAATGCATACTGGAAGAGAGGGAATGCGAAACAGATGGAAAGAAAAGCATTTTACAAGCCAGACTGAGAGACGTTTTGATTGAGGAAGGTGAGGATCCTGACACATTTTGCTTTGAGTTGGAAGGTGACCTTGACTCATGCCTACAAAAATTAGAAGACAGTTTGAATGACAAAATTACAGAAAATTCCCGGGAATTGCAAGACAATTTAAACGGCAATTTGAATAATTTAGAAGATAAAATGATGAAAAATTCCCAGGATTTAATTAATATTTTAGAAGATAAGATCGCAGAAAATTCTAAAGACATACAGGCCAGCTTTAATAATAAAATACTTAATTTAGAAGAAAAGATAACAGAAAAAATCGAAATTTTAAGAGAAGAAATAGCGAAGTCAAATTCACCAAAATGTCAAGAAACATCGGAGGGGCCGAAACTAGTCGAAAATAAGTATATCTCAAAGTCAGTTATTAAGCCTCCACAGTTTGCCGGAAAAACCGCTTGGGCCAATTATTTTTGCCAGTTTGAGGCCGCTGCGAGAGCGAACGGATGGACAATCGCTGAAAAGGCTACCGCTTTGACTGTCGCACTGCGAGGAGATGCGACTGATATCCTGCAGACACTGTCACCATCGGAACAGGGAGATTATCAGCAATTGGTACGACATTTAGAAATGAGGTACGGCCAAGCTCATTTGGAACATGTCTATCATTCACAGCTAAAAAATCGCATTCAAAAGTCAAATGAGTCTCTGCAGGAGTTTGAAGCCGACGTAGCCCGCCTGGTTCGCCTTGCGTATCCTGCTACGCCCGAGAATGTTATGGAGCGGTTGGCAGTACAGACATTCTCCGATGGCTTACGTGACAGGGAGACAAGGCAAGCGCTTCTTCTAGCCCACCCAACGCGCTTGGTGGATGCTTTAGCACGTGCCCTAGAATTTGAGGCCGCGAAACAGTTCTCGGTCTCTAGTGAGAGTACGGGCGGTCAACCAATGTTCCGACAAATCCGTGGAAAGCATTGTACGGAAAGTCATGGAGGAGTACATGGGCAAGAAAGGACCGACTTGTTGCTGGAATTGCGGCCAGGCAGGACACGTAAGAAGTCACTGTCAAGAAAAAGACGTGGACTCGGTTTCGCCAAGTGTCGAATCAAAGGGACACATATGGAGCAGTACCCAACAGGTTCCAACGAAAACTGTTCAAGTCGCATCGCTACAACACAAGTTCAACAGCATTTTTGTGGCTAGTTTCGTGGATGGAGAGTTACGGACCATGCTGTTGGATACGGGTGCGACCAAAACGATCATCAGGCCGGATATCCTTAAAACATCAAAAAGGATTAAAACAACACAATGGCGACTACGTACAGCTACAGGAAGCTGCGCTCTCATCCATGGAGAGGTAGATCTTAATTTTGTTATCGGAAGCACCTGTTTTAATCATCGAGTGTTAGTAGCAGACATCGAAGATGAACTTATTCTCGGAATGGACATCGTGACCACTAGAGGTTTTGAACTAAACCTCAAACAAGAAATTTTGAAAATAAATGAAGAAGAAGTGGTTCTACATCGAAAATGTGAGGAGACGCTTCGCGTGGTAGTAGCAGAAGATGTTTCGATCCCTGAGCGCTGTGAGATATTTTTGGATGGTCGCCTGGAAGGTAAAACGAATAATGGGAGTATTATTCTGTTGGAGCCAAGGAACCATGACAGCGAAATAGGACGAGGGGTCGCTGTTGGAAAACCCCTGCTACGAGCGAAGAAGTCTGTACCGGTAAGAGTAATGAACACGAATTATCATTCTGTATCCTTGAAGAAGGGAACCCTGTTAGGGTACTGTTGTTCGGCCTCCTCAGTCATTCGAAGCGTGGAAGCCTCCAAAGTTTCGATTTCAAAAATTCCGGACAAAATGGTTAAGGAGTTAGTAAACGTTAAGGGATTATTTCCCGAAGATAGTAGAAAATTGAGAAACCTGATAATCAAGTATCAAGATGTGTTTGATAAAGGAGAAGCAGGACATAGAGGTCGTACCAATTTAGTACAACATAAAATTGACACCGGAGATGCACGACCAATCAAACAAAATCCGAGTAGACTGCCGCTCGCCAAACGTGAAGAAGCTGACAAAATCCTTCGAGAAATGAAAGAAGAGGGTGTCATCGAACCATCTAACAGCCCGTGGACATCGCCGGTAGTACTAGTAAAGAAGAAAGACGGTACCACCAGGTTCTGTGTTGATTATCGGCAACTTAATAATGTTACCAAGAAGGATAGCTATCCCCTGCCGAGGATAGACGATACTCTAGACAGGCTGGCGGGATCGACTATATTCTCTACCTTAGATTGAAGAGTGGATATTGGCAAGTCGACATGGCGCCGAAAGACAGAGAGAAGACAGCGTTCTCGGTGGGCTCCGGACTGTGGCAATTTGCCGTCATGCCCTTTGGATTGTGCAACGCGCCAGCTACCTTTGAGAGACTAATGGAGTCTGTGTTAAAGGGACTATCCTGGACTACCTGTTTAGTGTACCTGGATGACATCATAGTGGTTGGGAAATCCTTTGACGATCATCTGAAGAATTTGGAAGAAGTTTTCAAGCGACTAGGGAGCTCTGGTTTGAAACTTAGCCCCAAGAAATGTCATCTGTGTCAAGAAAAGGTACACTACTTGGGCCATGTAGTCTCCTCCCAAGGAGTTGCGGTAGATCCACAGAAGACCAAGGCAGTGAAAGAGTGGCCGATACCTAAAGATAAACATGAACTACGAAGCTTTTTGGGACTATGCACATACTATCGCCGCTATGTACAGGGTTTCGCCACCATCGCAAAACCATTGACCAGACTTACCGAAGGCGAGAGGCGTTTCTCTTGGGACTCAGATTCTGACGAGGCATTCCGAAAATTGAAGAAGGCCCTGACTAGTGCGCCCATACTTAGCTACCCTCTTGGCAACGGAAACTTAATATTGGATACCGACGCTAGCAATGTTAAGTTAGACGCTGTCCTGTCTCAGATCCAGGATGGTCAAGAAAAAGTAATTGGTTATTTTAGTAAGACCTTGTCGAAACCGGAAAGGAACTACTGTGTAACCAGACGAGAATTACTAGCGGTAGTTAAAGCAGTGGAACACTTCTACAAGTATCTCTATGGAAGAAAGTTCTTGTTAAGAACAGACCATGCTGCTTTGAAATGGCTGTTGCAGTTCAAGAATCCTGAAGGGCAGGTAGCTAGATGGATTGAACGATTACAAGAATTTGATTTCGACACAGAACATCGAGCTGGGGCGATCCATCAAAATGCCGACGCACTTTCCAGAAGACCTTGCGATAAGGACTGTAAGCATTGTTCCCGAGCAGAAGAGAAAGAAGCGAAACTCCTAAGAACAACTGTGGTTAACGATACTTGGCAACCCGAAGATCTTGCAAACGACCAAATCAGTGACCCAGAATTAGGCTTAGTGATTAACTGGAAAAACGCGCACCAAAGACCAACGTGGGAGGAAGTTTGCAGATATTCGCCGAACGTGAAGTCGTACTGGGCCCAGTGGAATTCCTTGGTAATAGATGACGGGTTACTCCGCCGTGTGATTGAGAGGCCAGAGGGACAAGAAGAGAGAAGGCAGATCGTCATTCCAAAGAAGAGGGTCCCGGAGGTCTTGGAGGAAGTTCACAATGGAACCAGCGGTGGACATCTTGGTGTTACCAAGACACTTGGCAAGCTGCGTGAACGGTTCTATTAGGTGAACTGCACAGAAGACGTGAGGGCCTGGTGTAAGAAATGCGACGTTTGCGCTGCTATCAATGGACCACAAAGGCGCGGTAAAGCTCCAATGCGCCAGTACAATGTAGGCAGTCCTTTCGAACGAATAGCGATCGACGTGGCTGATCCTTTCCCGGAGACGAACGATGGCAACAAATATATTGTGGTAGTAATGGATTACTTCAGCAAATGGGTCGAGGCCTACGCGTTACCAAATCAAGAAGCGTCCACCATTGCTGATGCTCTTGTTAAGGAATGGATCTGCAGGTTTGGTGTTCCCATGGAGCTGCATTCAGATCAGGGAAGAAACTTCGAGTCCAATCTGTTCCAAGGCGTCTGTGAAGTCCTGAACATCCGCAAGACCAGGACATCCGCAAGACCAGGACGACGGCTCTACATCCACAATCCGATGGGATGGTTGAACGCATGAACAGAACCATCAACCGTTATTTGGCCAAAGTAGTCTCTGACCACCAAAGAGACTGGGACAAATTTCTTCACCTGTTCCTGTTGGCCTACCGCTCATCCGTCCAAGAATCCACAGGGCAAACTCCAGCCAGCATCGTTATGGGACGGGAAGTACGTCTACCTTGTGATCTGAAGTGTGGTTGCCGACCGGGAGAAGATGTCGCTGGAGAAGATTATGTCCACAGACTACGTCAAAGGATGGACGACATCCATCAGCGAGTCCGCTTAAATATTCAAAGCGCTAGTGACCGAATGAAGGAGCACTACGACATTCAAGCTGAGCATGGGGGATACCAACCAGGGAATTTGGTGTGGCTGTACAACCCACAGAGACGTCGTGGATTATCTCCGAAGCTACAATCGTCGTGGGAAGGCCCATACGAAGTCATGGATAGGATTAATGACGTCCGAGGGTAGTCCATTTCAACCGTTTGAGCCCCTACCAAGGCGAAATAGAAGATCGTGCTGGGACCGTGAGAACCTGCAGCTTTGATCCCCCTGATTCGGAGATGTCCTTTGACGATTTCATGGCCCGATACAACAGCAAAGAAGATCAACGAGACCTCTTTTCCGTGC
This sequence comes from Sitophilus oryzae, assembly GCF_002938485.1. NCBI lineage: Eukaryota > Metazoa > Arthropoda > Insecta > Coleoptera > Curculionidae > Sitophilus > Sitophilus oryzae. The sequence goes on along the minus strand of NW_022146611.1, from coordinate 47,214 downwards.
CTCCTGATTATTCGCTCGCTCATTGTGTGGCTCGAGATTTGCGGATGTCCAGAGGAATCGCTGCGACGTTCAATGAGAAGTTTGGGCGTGTCGGAGAACTACGCCGACAGGATCCAGAGGTTGGAAGCGTCTTGAGGCTAACCGACAATGCACATGGTCAAGCAAGGCACATCTTCTACCTGGTCACCAAGGAATGGTCCCCGAGTAAGCCGACTTATCTCAATCTATGGAAGACCCTGATTGAACTGAGAGAAGCCCTGCTAAACAACAACATTGCACGATTAGCCATTCCGAAGCTGGCGTGTGGACTCGATGGTTTGAGTTGGCGTACAATCCGGAACATGATTGAAGTCTTGTTCAGATTTACGGGAATCGAGATCCTCGTTTGCTGCTACAACCCAAAGCTGAGATCGGGAGAGAAAACTGTAGACTGCTATTTCTACCAGACTTCGCAATGCACCAGGGGCCAGCTTTGCAAATACCTTCATTCACCGTGTACATCTCGGGACGAGCATGTGCCTAACAAGGGGGCAGTGTTGCGGACCCGTGTGGACTCGACCTAACCTAACTATATGTCCCGCCCTCAGATGACCTTAACATCGCATTAAAGAATAGACACCGTAATGATTCATTCGTTCGAGAAGAATCGAGTCCCACTGGAATGGACTAGTACATACGAGAACATTCGAAAACCTTCTCTACGCACCTAACGATCTATGGACTATTCTAGAGTTCTTTACCTGTCGGTATAAAAGCCGGCGGCCGTGGCCTACAGGGGGCAGTTATAAATATACAGTTGACGCGCTAAAATTCAAAATAAATTCTTACTTATAAATCGTTTGTAAATAGTTCTATAAGTCTTTTATCGTTATTGTTTTTGTTAATTAGTGTTAAATAAATAGTGTTTAAATAAATTGTGACTTTCTATCCACACGGAACCGACGAAAAACGTAACAGTATCATATTTTCCGATAACTATCCTCACCCTTTCCTTAGCAGTTAACTAAATAAATTTTCTGCTTCTTTAACATTTTAAAACAGCAAAAAATATGACGTTAATTAAAATTCTAGCAATAACAGTGTATCAAAGAATGAAAACCAAATTACATTACCATAGAAACGCGTTTTGATTTTTAGGACTTTATTTTTAGGAAAAAATTCAATCATATTTTCATGTTTTCTTTACTTTTCTCTAAAGCGGTATGGAAATTTGGAAAAGTATAAACGGTATTAATAATTTTAGAACATGCAAAATTTTTGTGAAAAACGCATTTTTCTCAAAATGTCCAAAATAAAAAAGGTTTTCCTCTTGTAAAGACAATCCGGGGACATATTATGTAGAGTGCCATGGTTGATTAAAACCACTAGTTTTTAATCAAAGAGCCTTGGAAAAATAGATTTGGTCGCCTAATATTTTTCGTGTCTTGTCGTGGGACCCTATTCTGTATCCTTTTTCGGTTTCGGATCGGAAATTTCGATTCGGTTCGCTACCGAACGATAGAGTTGTCGAATGTTACGTTGCGCACATTGCTATGCTGTATCGTTTTTCGGTAACCGTTCGGTTCGGTTTCGAGGCAACCGAAAAACAATCATGATTAGAGCATGACAGTAGGAGGTAATAGTGATAGTGACGCTTTCAAATTTTGTATACATATTTATGTTTGTTCTAAATTCACCTTTTGTTATAACCCTTCTGCTCAACTTTTTCTAAAGGTTTCCGAGGATAAGTGAGTGATGGCAGATTTACAGGTAAATAAGATCTTTTTTCCAGAAGGAGTAAGTAACATTAATTTTTTTTAAGCACTGGAGGGAGTCCGTATGACTATGCAGCAATGAGAAGTCTCGCTTCTTATAGAAATACATGAAAATTTTGCAGAAAAAAAAAGAATGCTGGCTGTTGAATCTTCTCTTGTAATGTAGAAAAGGCAATCAGTTGATGTAATGTTGTTGAGAATGCAGCAACTGCCATTGCGGATACTATGAAGATGTGAATCTGCTAAACAAATATACTTTTAAAGTACAGGGTGGCCCATCGAAAACGTTCCGCAAGGCATAACGGCTAGGGTATTCTTTTTTTCAAAAAATCCAAAAACACGTCAATTTTGTTTGTGAGGAGGACAACTTTTGCCCCAAAAATAATTGCGAAATCTTTAACCCTCTGAGCGTGGGTGTCATCCCCCAACTTTTTTCAAATGGGAAGGGGGTCAAGTGGCGCCGCAATGAAAAGAGCTTTCTATTCTCTATATTTCCCTGTCTCGTTTTTGAAAATCGGTCAAGTCATTGAGGAAATATAAAGGATTGAAATTTGAAAAGTTTATTTAAACATTTATCAGAGTAAATGATAAGGATAAATTCCTTCGACCAATTTGAGGTTTTTTCTTGTTATTTCTAGATGTTTACGCATTTTTTCACTTGCCACAAGGTTGAACGATCAGGTGCGGTAGTTGCTAGATAGCTGTTCTGTGACTTGTGCGTTGAAGATCTTCTCAATATCGTTAAACTGACCCACAATAGAATTTTCAAAAATACCAGCCCACACGTTCAATTTCTGAGGGTTTTGTGTGTGCACCTCGTGAAAAACCCTGGAGTTGTCTTCAGCCCAGTACCAACAGTTGTGCCGATTAACTATACCGTTCAAAAAGAAAGTACACTCATCCAAAAAACACATTAAATAGGAAATTATTATCATTCGCCACTCGTTCACTCATAGTTTCACAAAATTGCAAGCGATGATCAAAATCGTCTTCGTTGAGTTCTTGTACCAACTGAATTTTGTACGCGTGGAGCTTTTTATAATATCCTTTGGACACTTGTACGATTCACGCCGCGCGCCGCACAATGGATCGAAGCATAGGAAGATAGGGACATTGGCTGTTTTTGAAGAGTTCCAAATTTAAATATTTTTTTACATATTTGTGTTAAAGAGATATTCTAGTCTTGTAAAACATATACAGTATGTCTGTTTGTTATTTACTTATTGAGCATATGAGCACCATTTGAAGTAAATTGAAAAATCATTCAAATTGGTAGATAAAGAGTCTTACATTTGATTGTAATTTTAAAATGGATGTAAAAGATATTCGTTTGTTATATATAACGACTTATTAGAAGCGTTCTTGGGCTATAGTATTGGATTGTTAAATTTAAAAAAAAATCACACCAGAAGTGAAAAACTCATTTGTTTTTTATTTATGTCATTAAGACTTAAAAATATAAAGTTTTCTTGAATTACAAAAAAATGTAAGCGGATGTAAGTGAAGATATTACGTGCAATGTAAAGAGCCACCTTTACTAGAACATATCATAAAAAAATTGGCTGCCCCAAAGTGCCACTGCAAAAAATATAATGTTTTTAATGTCAAAATCCTTGAATTTATGCAAGGCACGTACAGTGCACCATCAAACAATTTGTAATTTGCCTATATAGGTAAGTATATTCATCGAAGAACATTGGAGTGGGACTGAATTACACTACAATACATAAGGCATATAGGTTGAAAGGCCCAGAAATGTTTTCGTTTTGGTATTCGGTATTCGGCAATTGAATTGGTATTCGGCAATTTGTCGAGTTTGCCGTGGACGTGCATCACGCGTTGCTTTGCTGAATATATTTGCAATTTTATTTTAGATTTAGGGAGGAAATGGGTTTGATAGTCGTTAAACAGGGATAGGGTACAACTAACGATGGAAACACTGCGAGAAGATTTTTCCGAAACTTCGAAAAGTCATAACAAATTACAGGAATCGATGAATTGATTGCTGGAAAGACTATATACATTACTCCAAGTTTTGGTTTCAGGAAAAAAAAATAAATGCCGAAAAGTTTAATAAATTTGCAAAAGAGACTGCAGAAGAGTTAACCTTTATAGATGGTATTACATGCCATCTTCTCTACCCAAAATTTTGATACACGGAGCAAAAATCATCAGCAATTTTGGTTTCCGATAGGGCATCTGTCTGAAGAGGCCTCAGAGTCTAGGAATAAATACTTTCGGAAATATAGAGAATGCCGTTCAAGAACTTTTGCAAATGAAGACACTTTACATAATCCTTTGTTGTCTTCCGATCCATATATAACTGATATGCGTAGCTGTGATAAAATTCATAGCGATTTAACAGAGAAAGCAATATCTCTTTTGTTATAATATTTTTGCTTTCTTTTTTATTTAGAGATTAGTTCTTTAGTGAGTCACCCTGCATATTTTGTTAACTATTTGGTACAAAAGGCCATATTAATTTAGATTTAACAGAGAAAGTAATTTCTCATATGTTATAATGTTTTGTTTTTTTTTGTTTATAGATGAGCTCTTTTTGTAAGACACCCTGTATATTTTTTAAAATATCTGGTACAAAAGGCCATATTAATTTAGTTTTAACAGAGAAAGCAATTTCTTTTTGTTATAATATTTTTGTTTAGATATTAGTTCTTTTTTTGAGACACCCTGTATATTTTGTAAACTATATGGTACAAAATGCCATATTAATTTAGATTTTTGTTGTATTTATTAAAGTCGTACATAAAAAACAGTAAAATAAAAGTATTAATTTCGAAATAAGTCAATGTCCCTATCTTCCTATGCTTCGATCCATTGTGCGCCGGTCTCATTGGCTAATTTTCTTGTACTCAGCGTACTATCCATGGCAACTTGGCCCAATACAAATACCTCCATAGCTTCATTTACTACAGGATTTTCCCTCTGCCTCTTTTTATTCATAACGGAACCAGTTTCGCGAAATTTTGCTACTAACTCGCGAACAATTGCAATAAAGGTGGTTGTCAGTTCAACGCATAAGTCACAGAACAGTTACCTAGCAATTACCGCATCTGATCGTTGTAGCAAGTGAAAAAATGCGTATCGTAACATCTAGAAATAATAAGAAAAAACAGCAAATTGGTCGAAGGAATTTATCCTTATCATTTACTCTGATAAATGTTTAAAATAAACTTTTCAAATTTCAATCCTTCATATTTTCTCAATGACTCGACCGATTTTCAAAAACGAAGCCGGAAAGTATAGAGCATAGAAAGCCCTTTTCATTGCGGTACCACTTGACCCCCCTTCCCATTTGAAAAAAATTGGGGGATGACACCCCCGCTTAGAGGGTTGAAGATTTTGCAATTATTTTTGGGGCAAAAGTTGTCCCCCTCACAAACAAAATTGACGTGTTTTTGAACTTTCTAAAAAAAATTACCCTGGCCGTTATGCCTTGCGGAACGTTTTCGATGGGCCACCCTGTATACATAGTGTACTTAAGCGTAAAATATACTTTTTTATGAAGATAAACATTTTGTGGTTTCATTCTCTGCGCATATGATTAATAGTTTATTTTTTTTCTTGCTACAAGATGGAAAGATATGGGTTGGAGGACTGAAATTTTTTTATTCAATTTCGTTTAATATAATGTTTAAAACAAGTTTTTTAGAATTATTATATATTAAAACTTGTTTATAGCTTAATTGTACTTATTCTAAATTAAAAAGACCTCTAATAAATAATCATAATATAAATATAATAAAATATAGAACATGTGAATAAAACGAAAGTGTATGTTTGGTGCTCGTCTTAGCCTGTTCACCAACCTGATTAGATCCATACCCTTGACAAATATCACAAATTTTTCCTTTATTCAACACTTTGAATACTAATTATTATACTTTGGAGTGTATCATAAATAAAACCTTCGCAATAACACTCGAATTCTAGCCTTTTTTCGAAACTATCAAACTCCTGACAGAAAAAAACGTATTTGTTGAATAGAATCAGATAGAATAATTATTATACGTTACCGAGACAACTAGAGCTTTAGGTACGGGAACCGAGGATTCGGTAGGGTTTCCGTTCGGTTCGGAACTACCTTTGGGAACTACGGACTAGCTTTACACACTACCGAATCGAAGATGTCGTCACAACTGAACAAATTCTACCGAATCGATCGGTAAGATACTTACAGAATAAGGCCCCGTCGCGTCGGTTAAAAGATGCAAAATCGTATTTTCAATCATATCTCAATTTTTATAAATGGAATAAGTGTAGCTCATTAGCATATTTGGAAAAAGCATATTCTTAAAAAAAAATTACGAATAATTTGGTACCACACGCTTGGTATTTCGGGTCCAATTGTCGTTATGAACCGCATGTTACAATTTCAAATAAATCATATGTCGCTATTCAGAGAATTATTTTCTATCGAATAAAGTAGAAATATACCGAGGCGAGGGTGCCATTTAAAAATCAAACGTGGTAGAAATGTCCCGTGAAACTGGAAGTGACTAAAAACAATTGAATACGTCAATTAATCCTAATTTATGTCATATACTAACATACCAAATCTTTTTTTTTCTGAAAAAATAAAAAAGTTAGCAAATTTTGAGACGCACCCGGTATGCGGTTCACTGAGATCAAATCTAGATTTTTCTTAATCTAAAATTTATCATTATATGTAATATGTAATTTATTTTAATACATTATAGTGCGAATATTTTCAAAAGAATCAACTACAACAATCGTATCATTGATCGTATCACACTTTTGTGGGCGAATACGCGAATATTCGTTCGTCTTTTATTTTAAATTTGCACGTACATACATACATGAATTTTAACACGCATCCACCACAAAAGGTTTATTATCTAGTTAATACCGTATTAATTTTTGGCTTCGTTAGAATAAAAATGATGAAATTCCTGTACTATTTTCATATGAGGTTACAACGAAAATCAGAAAGCAGAATATGTTTGCCTTTCTAATAAAAATGTTAAAATTCAATTGTGTTAAAAGCTTCTGAAAATTTGCATAATTTCTTATTATATGTTAAGCTCTTTTATGTGTTAAGTTCTATTATATGTATAAGCTATTATGTGTTAAGTTCTTATCAATTTCCATTTTGTATTCATTACAATCAGATATTCAGTTTTCAAGTCTGTACTTAGTAGAATATGTATATCAAAAATTCTAGGATGAAAGTAATCTCAAACAACTTTGTAGGTATACCAAAATATCTATAATTTAACAAGCTAATATTTTTTTTTGTCCGTATTTTCTTTTATGAATTCATCAATCTTAATTTACAGCCTATAGTAGACATTAAAAAAATTCTTATCTCCACTCCATACAGTCATAAATTTAAATTGTCTCAATGTGTCAGATTGGAAACGTGCGAGAAAGGCCATTCTATTATTAATCACAATAAAAACAATAGGCACCTTGAACAAAAATATAAGTTAGAAATTACTAGTGTGTTGAAACTAAGCCTAGTATATTATACTCATAATTAGGTATAGAAAATTATAAGAAATAACAATAAATTTAAACAAATCTATACTAATATATAAAATCCTTAAGTGACTGACATACTGATTAATCACGATCCTGCTCAAACCACTCAACGTAAGAAGCTCAATTTTGGCATACAGGTTGATTCTAGGGTGAAGAGGTTCGATAAGAAGGGATTTTTCAAAATTCCAGTTGCAAGGGGGTGAAACCACCCCTCAAATATTAAAATATTTTTTATTTAAAAAACGGCCAAGCTTTCGAAAAAACGCTTAATTATTATTTTATTTTGTTTTTTTACATATTTCAAGATATTTAAAAATGTATACAGTGTTTCGAAAAATCTAGTCATTGATTAATCACGATCTTGCTTAAAACGCTTGACGTAAAAAGCTGATTTTTAGAAAACAGATTGACTTTAGGGCTTTGAGGTTCTATAAGAAGGGATTTTTCGAAACTCGAATTCTAAGGGGGTGAAACTATCCCTCAAATATTAAAATATTTGTTATTTAAAAACCGGTGAGTTTTTCGGAAAAACTCTTAAACACGTATATTTTATTTTGTTGTTTTACATATTTTAAGATTTTTTATAAATTTATACAGGATGTTTCATAAAATATAACCATTGAGTAATCACGATTCTGCTTAAACTGCTTGACGTTTAAAGCTGATTTTTGGCAAACGGATTGACTGTGGGGTGTAGAGGTTCGATAAGGATGGGTTTCTCGAATCTCAAATTCCAAGAGGGTGAAAACGCCCCTCAAATATTACAATATTTGTTATTTAAAAAACGGTTAGTCTTTCGGGAAAACGCTTGGACAGCATAATTTATTTGTTTTTTTTTTTAAAGATTTTGAATTTTTTTAAAAAATCATACAGCGTGTTATAAAAAGTTGGGTAATCTCTTAACCACGATTCTGCTTAAACTGCTTGACGTAAAAAGCTTATTTTTGGCAAACGGATTTTTCGAAAGTCAAATTCCAACGAGATGAAACTACCCTCCAAATATTACCAAGTTATATAATAATATCGCCGTATTGTTTTTTCTCATGCTGACATAAATGTGAGAAAATTTTATCCAGTTTGTATGTTAATGGAAATTCTTGCTTTGCTTTATCATCACCATTACAAATGATTAATTCGACGCGAACTATTTATAAAGTCGTTTCATTTCAAACAAAAAAAAATTATCACGAAGTTAAGAAATATGTCAACATAAATCTGATCATAAAGAAACTATTAGATACCGGGTGCGTCTCAAAAGTGGCTCACCCCTATAACTTTTTTATTTTTCAGAAAAAAAATCGAAATTTGGTATGTTAGTATATGACATAAATTAGGATTGATTGTTTTCGGTCACTTCTTGTTTCACCGGAAATAACTACAACTTTTGATATTTAAATGGTACCCCTGGAACTTTGTTACTTTATTCGATAGAAAATGGGCGCATTCAGTAAACCCACCGGTATTAACCGGTAAAGACCTACCGATAACTTTTCATTGAACGATCAAGTTACCGGTACATAAATAAACCGGAAACAAAATACGGTAGGCTCTCAAGTGATCGGTGAATCAACCGGTGAGTTACCATTGGCATTCAATATAATTTTCGGCACCGGTGGACTAACCGGTGTGTTTACTGAATTCGCCCAATGACACTCTGAATATAATGACGTATCATATGTCAACTTTTGACATTTTCGAATATCGTTTATTTGAAATTGCGGCATGCGAATCATAACGACAATTTGACTACGAAATACCAATTGTGTGGTACCAAATTATTCGTAAACAAATGCTTTTTCCAAATATGCTAATGAGCCGCCCTAGTTCCATTTGAAAAAATTGAGATATGCTTAAAAATACGATTTGGGTATCTTCTAACTGCCCAGAATAAGATACTAAAAACATTAGACGATCAAATCTATGTTTCCAAGGCTCGTTGAATAAAAATTAGTATTTTTAACACAGCCATGGCACCCTAGATTGAAATTCAAAATACAATTTTGTTTTAAGCGAAAATGTCAAAAGTTGACATATGCTATTATGTCATTCTATTCAGAGTGATATTTTTTATCGAATAAAGTAAAAAAATACCGAGGGTGCCATTTAAAAATCAAAAGTTGTAGTCATTTCCGGTGAAACAGGAAGTGGCTGAAAATGATTGAATAAGTCAATCAGTCCTATTTTATGCAGGTACTAACATACCAAATCTCGTTTTTTGTGTGAACAAATAAAAAAGTTATAGGGGTGAACCACTTTTGAGACGCACCCGGTATATAATGTGCCATTTGTTGGGCAATGGCATTGTAGTAATTGGAAACAATGAACATCCTGCAGCCTACCAACTCTGCTGGTAGTTCCAAATCCAAAGCTAACATGAAGCTCAACAAAATTATATAAATGTATTTTTTTTTGTTAAAATTAATTTTAAATTAGTATTTGCACACATTTTTATTAGTTTTTAAATGAATTAGTAAGGATATTTGTCGATATACACTCACAATGAATGCAACAATATTAAAAACTAATGAAAATTTAAAATTATTTAGTTTAAGCAAAATTTCACTCTGTAATATGTCAAATTTAAAGCGGATACATTTCAATTTTATATTTTGCGTACATAGTACATTCATCCATAATTTTGTACCCGAACTTTTGTGAATTTTATGCATTATATTATAAAGCTTCTGGTGCAATTTAAATGCACGAACATGTAGGAACTTATTTCAATATTTTAGAGCGATTTACATTTATAGACAATCTCTGTTATATTTATATAATGAAAGCAGATGTAGAGCTAGCTTTTGGCAGCGAAAAAAAATGTTTGAATATTATACTTTTCTTAGAAATCTTAGTTATCTGTTATTGTCAACTAGAGAGCGGACTAAGACCAACAACTAAGATTCAACGTTGACTAAGATCTAACGTTGAACAGACACCTTGGTCTGTCCCTGGATCCCTGACAGTGACAGATGGGTTTCTCGATCGAAACTTTCCCTGAGTCATTGGACAGAGTTTCGAGAAACGATATTCAAACTATGACATAAGAAATGATAAAAAAATAAATTTTGCCTCTGAATTAGAATTACAGACCCATCTGTCACTGTCAGGGGTCCTCCTGTTGCGCGTTGGACAGACTATACTCGTATATAATGCTATAGTCGAATCTATTAAAAACAAACTTGCGTGAGGAAAATTACAGAGATTAATAAAAGCAAACCCGATGAGTTCGAATCTGAACTATAAGTAGACGATGAGGATAGCATAGTTATTAGCGAGAATGAAGATGAACTTCTATTAGCCGCTATCCAGAAAAGAGCGACTTCAAATAAAAAGAACAATCAAATTAAACAAATTGACCCTTCACACTGTGGAAATGCTACGATGACTTTCTACCAACTTCTACATGTTTATACTCTATATATGAGTGGTTCAAAAGGCAACATCTTACATCAACTTTTTTCAAGTTTGCCGTAGATGCCGATTATTGGCAAAAAGTCTCTATTGAGTGGTGGAGCAGGCTGATTAATATAGTTACGCAGTTTGTATCTAGCCCTGCAACTTGTGTGTATTCAGAAAGCCTATTTTCGAAAATTTGATAGGTTTTGTAACAGGGTATGTTGACAATAGGTGTAGACTAAGTTCTGAAAATAGAGGAAAGTTCTTATTTATACATCACAATCAGAATAAAATAAATTATGAATTAGTTTTTAATTCCGAGAACTATTTTTTTATATGTTTGTAAAACATTCTACTTCCTATGCGGTTTGTTATAATAAGATATTTCCTAAATTTAATGTTTATATTACAAATAATTGAGAAATATAATATATGATCTTTAAAACGTATTTTCTTGCTTTCTACTTATATTTAACGTAAGTAATTTTTTGAAAATTCCAGCCGAATTATTATGGCGATCCGGCCGGAATGGAGTTTCGGTCGAAGGACCGAAGTTTAGTGATGCCGCCGAAATTCCGGTACATCCCTACTCAGGAGACATAGCTCTGATCGAAAAGCAATTTTATTTATATTTTAGGAAAAGTTACTCACGAAATTATTGCAGAGTGTTTTTTAAAATTAGGGTAAAAAGCAACTCTGTATAATAAGCCAAATACTAAAGTTTATAAAAAAATGAATTAAAGTAGATAGATTATATACAGTATGCTTTAACATAAAATTATTGTTTTAAACCCTGCGTTGCTATATCATCGTGTCTGTCAATTCATAAGCAAATTGTGAATTGTATTTTCTGTAATTTTTTGGATGTCGTCGGTCGAAATTTTTTCTAAGTCGTTGGACAGACCATACTATAACTGATTATAGTAATGATAAGTAATTTCTTAAAGTGGATTATCGAAACAAGGAAAATGTAAAGTCTGTCCATTGAGAGGATACATGACAGTAACAGCTGTCTATCATTTTAATTCATAGTATGTAAATGATAATTAATGTTTGACTCGTTGGACCGACTTTATAGATTTTTTCAACAGAAATTTATTTAGTTAGACCTTTATGAAAAGAGAAAAAATGCTTTTAAATACCTATATACCTTTCTCGTCTTATTGTATTAATTCTTTTTTGCAGGTAAATTTCGTCAAGAATTCAAATCTGCGTTCTTCAAGTGCAGCCAAGTGAACAATTCCGATCTCAACTTTACTAGGACCAGTACCTACATATACAGATACACGACCACCAATAACAGACATAGTAGCAGATCCAAAACAGAAATGATCCCTCTTAGCACTATAAAATAATTATATTATATTTAATACGATCTCTTAATAGAATAAGTAAATGTTATCCTCAGACCAAGAAATAGAAGAGTCTAACAATCTTCCTAGATTAGCTTGAAATGTATAATGGCCGCAACTAAAGAAAAGGCCGTGAGCCTTGTTCGCCTCTTTTATAACTATTAACATACAAGGTCGGCAACGCCTGGCATTTGGTGCCGATTTTCGAGTGTACAAAGAGTACTGTCAATGTCCTCATAAGAGCAAGCATTTCCCAAACACATAAGTTATGTAATAAACACTTCGCATTTTTCTCTCTCCGACTTACAAGATCGCCATAGTGATCCTCCTAGAGATGTAAATACCGACCCAAGACTTTATGTTGTCGATAGGTTATTTAGAAGCAAGAAAAAGAAATATCTTCTTCTTCTTCTTCTCCTGTGGAAAGGATCAGTGTCTCTGGAAATATCCAATTCCCGATCCAATCCAGATATGGCCACTTGCCCTTACAGCATTCTGCCAGATATGAAAAAGAAATATCGTTTAAAATAGATTAGAATAAGAAGAGTTAATATAAAAGAACAATATATCTTACTCAAAATATTCTAAATCCCGATCTATTGACCAAATGATATAAAAATATTAAAATTAAACCTTTTGAGAACCTTTTATATTATATTATATTTTACAGGACATATACAGGGTCCAGCAAAAATCTTCTTCTTCTTCTGCTGCAAATCCACTAATAGATATTTGCGATCACATTAGTCCACTCTTCTTGATTTCGTATCGCGTGGAGTAGATCCTCCATCGTCCTCAGTCCCATCCACTGTCTGATATTTCGAAGCCATGACATCCTCTTTCTGTCGACTCTCCTCTTTCCCTCAATCTTTCCTTCAGTGATCAGCTGAAGAAATTGGTATCTATCGTTACGTATCACGTGACCCACATATGCTGCTTTTCGGTATTTGATTGTGTCCAGCAGTTCGCGGACTATAAGAGAAAAAAAATAAAATTAAGAAATTGGCACTTATCAAGTTTTTCCCCTGGACCCTTCAAATACAAGATCTATCCTGAAATCAAAACTATATTAGGTATTTACTTCAGATGGTCCATACTTACTTTACTGAAAATATCGTAATCTTAAATCACACAGGATGTTCAAAATTCTACGCCGAACTTTCTAAAATATAAAATAATTTTTCTTCGTATTTTTAAATGGAATTTATTTTTAATGTATACACCCTGTATATTATTTTTTTATTAGATGGCGAATTAAAAATTGGACAATTTTTGTATTTAGAGCATTTAAAAAATTTTAACGGGTTTTATATTATATTATATTTGCAGTTTTATATTTCATATGTCATTTTCCATAGTTTTATCAAAGCCACCAAATGATTTTTCTCTCGTATTTTACCGTTGAAAGACCCGTATATAATAATATCGCGAGTATCTGCGAAACCGTTAAAAATTTTAAAATAACCGCGTTAAAAATTTTAAAATACTCAAAAATTGTTCATTTTTTAATTCGCAATCTAATCAAAAAATAATATATAGGGTGATTCACGGGGATGGCACGTTAGACGTTTATAGAAAACCGGTGCCGCGATAATAGAATTTCTATGAAAATTTGAATTTTTACATAAAGACACCTGCTCCATCTTTCTAAAATATTTTCAGCATTACAGTGTTGCCGTCCCATTTGAAAAGGGGTAGCATCTTTCTTATTTTAAATGGAACACCCAGTATCTTATTACATTTTTGGAAACTACTTTCACATCTCATAATTTTTCTATTATGCTAGCCTATACCTATTTCGAATAGTTTTTGAAAGATGTTAAAATATGTGTAAAATTGTCAAAAACATGATCGTAAACAAGCGTTGATAAAATCATTAATTAAACATTTTTAAAGTTGAAATTTGGGTTATGCGTTAACGAAAGTCGATATATTCGATCTGTCTAAATAAACCAATTGGATATTACACAGGGAGGGCAACATATTATTTATTTCCGGTTGTTATAAAATTGCTCAAATCTTTGTTACTTTAAATTCAACCCTATGTATATTATTTAAAAAATCAAAAGACTAATAAAATTGCTTTCCAAGGATATATTATGTTCCTATACCTAAATCTTCCGGTTTCTTAAGTAGAGATATTTAAAAATTAATAATTGTATTAATATAGTTTTATTTTACGAATTTCGTTACCATGACGATTTTAGAAATTTAGCACGTAAACTTTGATACTTATAAAGTTTAAATATTTGTCAAATATTTGTCATGGTAACGATTTTCTTTAAACGAAACAATTATTATAATAGAATTATTATCTTTTAAATGGCTTTACTAAAAAAACAGAAGGTTTAGGTGTAGAAACATGATATATCGTTGAAAAGCCATTTTATTTCGGTTTAGATTGTTTAAATAATACACATAGGCTAGAATTTAAAATAACAAAAATTTGAACGATTTTAAAACAAACGGAAATAATTATTTTTTCTGATATCTCTGTTTGATATCCAATCAGTTGATTTAGACAGATCGGATGTCAACTTTCCTTAATCTATAAACCAAATTTCAGCTTTCAATATGCTGAATATACGATTTAACCAATGCTTATTCAAGATCATGTTTTTGTGAATTTTACACATGTTTTATTTTTTATCTCGAAAACTATTAAAGATTGATATATGTTAGTACAATAGACAAATTTTGAGATATGGAAGTAGTTTCCAAAAATATAATAATATGCCGGTTGATCGGGTGTTACATTTAAAATAACAAAGAAGCTACCACTTTTAGTATGAAGCAGCAACACTGCAATGCTGAAAATAATTTACAGATAGAGCAGCAGCTGCGTTTATGCAAAAATCCAAATTTTCAAAAAATCACCGGTTCTCCATAAACGTCTAACGTGCCATGACCGTGAATCACCCTGTATAGGGTGTTTCATTTAAAAATACGATTTAAGAATTTTGAACACCCTGTGTGATTTAAGATTAAGATATTTATAGCAAAGTAAGAATCTGAAGTAAATGTCCTAATATAGTTTTGATTTCAGGACAGTTCTTGTATTTTTAATATTTTTTTGAAAAGCTGAAAAAAAAAATATATATATACCGGGTGCGTCTCAAAAGTGGCTCACCTCCTATAACTTTTTTATTTTTTCAGATAAATAAACGAGATTTGGTATGTTAGTATATGACGTAAATTAGGACTGATTGGTGTATTCAATTATTTTTGGTCGCTTCCGGTTTCACCGGAAATGATTACAACTTTTGATTTTTAAATGGCACCCTCGGTATATTATTACTACTTTATATTTTTTTTTTTTTATATTTTCTATGACATATCATATGTCAACTTTTGACATTCTCGCTTAAGAAAAAATTGTATTTTAAAATTCAATCTAGGGTGCCATGGCTATGTTAAAAACACTAATTATTCATCAAGGAGCCTAGGAAAAATAGATTGGATCGTCCAATGTTTTTAGTGTCTTGTCCTGGCCAGTTAGAAATTGCTCTAATCGTATTTTTAAACATATCTCAAATTTTTCAAATGGAACGAGGGTGGCTCATTAGCATATTTGGAAAAAGCATTTTTTTACAAATAATTTGATACCACACACTTGGTATTTCAAGTCAAATTCGTTACGAACCGCAAGGTTTAATTTCAAATAAACCATATGCGAAAATGTCAAAAGTTGACATATGATATGTCATTCTATTCAGAGTGACATTTTTTATTAAATAAAGTAAAATAATACCGGGGGTGCCATTTAAAAATCAAAAGTTGTAGTCATTTCCGGTGAAACCGGAAGTGACTGAAAACAATTGAATACGTCAACCAGTCCTAATTTATGTCATATACTAACATACCAAATCTCGTTTTCTTTTAATAAAAAAATAAAAAAGTTATAGGCGTGAGCCACTTTTGAGACGCACCCGGTATATATGTATTTATTTATTAATATCTCTGAAACTATCGAAATAATATTTACTCATATCTTAGGATTATGCAAATTGCTCTGAAAGGAAGCCAAAAATGCAATAATTATAAAAAAAATAATTCCGATCCACTCTTACTTTTTTGAGCCACTATGTAGAAGTTAAATTTTCCTGAAATACATCCTAGTACATGCTTTAGATCTGCACTTAAAATTCACAAGTTTTTTATTCTAAGATCTACAGATACCCGACGCACTATTGCCGGACCCTGTATAAAATACTAGGTTTTTTAATATTTTCTTGCTATTTTTTGGTCTGGCGGTTTTAACTAGTTTTTAAATAATATTTTTAGTATAGCTATCCAATATATAAACAGATCTCTTTATATAAAAAAGTGTTTTCTAATTTTAAAAAATTCGTATTCAAAACGTGTTAATGAACTTTTTTGGGGTAGTAGACCAGTCGACAAGTGGTTTTAGGTGGAAATAATTAGGGGGCAAGCTGCAATGACAGTTATTCTCTTTGTTTTGCTTTGTTGAATACTCTACTAAATTTATTGCACTGTCTATCGATCCCGGATTTGGCCACCATATTGAAAAATCCTGTCAAATTATGACATTTTTATGTTTTTTTTTTAAATAACTCGGTCTGGGTGCACTGTACAAAAAATTTTCAAGAGACCAAAAAGAAAGCTATTTAAATTAACCCACCAAGAAAGGTCCTATTCACCGATTTCGTCAATGAACGGGTTAATGAGATACAGGCGCTTAAATACAAAGCATATATTTTCTAGTAGTTTCTAGTTCATTTAATATGAGAAACTAATTCTATATAAATTTGAATAATTTGCTAGTACAAATTTGTGTTTTTCTTGTGCTCGTTTCCACACCACCTGGCGGTAGAGCACTCGGCGCACTTTTTTTAAGTGATTTCCCCTATAGGCCTAATCCACTTTCTTGCCGTTGCAAATGTTCTATTTTTATATCCATATATGACATGATATGCTTTATAAGTATGTATTTTCACCATCTGCTTTTTTTTTGACGTAGATGGTTGATCAATTGACTCATCAATATATTCTTCATCAAACTGTTCATCTGGTTCTTGGTCAATGTCTATGTCTTCGATATTTTCGTTGGTCATTAATTCTTCTAATCGAGAATTTGGATTTCTACGTCGTCCCCTGGATCTTCTAGAGTTATTTCAGAATTTGAACACGCTCTTCCCTTGCACGAACCGCACACTACCGAACAGTGTAATCCTGCTTTTCTGCAGCTGCAGGCCGCGTTGAAATCCTTTATGCATTTACAAGAAATCGTCTTCAATAACTCTTGGGGAGCGGCGTCTTGCAGCATAGGAATCGGTATAAGTCCATTGGACGTCTGCTTCCAACCCCAGTCAGTGGGTATTTTTTCGTTACCATACCATTTTTGGACTTGTATTTATGTACGAAATGAGTGCATGCTAGATTAAATAAACTCTTTGTTATAGATTGCGCAGAAAATCGATGTCTATAGATGTGTAGTGATGTGTCGTCGCTCTTTGACGCATAAAGTGCAAGAAGAAATTGAATTCCAACTTTGGCTATGCTTTCTGGAGTTGCATTTGGGTCTCTAAAACAGTAAATGGCAGTTTCCAAACTTGTCTGATTTCTTAGAACCTTAAGGAACTTCATTTTACCCTACCTGTAAATTGCTGAAGAGGTGTCGCACATACTAAATGCATGTAAAAACAAAATGTTTTCTTTCACAGCCGTGTCCATAATTGATGCAGAGGGTGAATAGAGGGTATTTGCAGTTTTTCCCTTTCCTTGCTTTAAAAAGTAGATGTTATACTGAGACTCAAATATCAAAAAATCAAGTATCAAATTTAACGCTAGCGCACATTAAGATGTATTTAAAAATAAGCCTTAGATGTTAATTGCTATAACTTTAGAACTGATAAGTTTACGAGAATAATTAATAAAGCCTTTTTTGTAGGGAATTTAATTTGCCATTTTTTTGGTTACCTGCATTTTTTTTCTACAATGCACCCAGACCGAGATATTTTAAAAAATCCATAAAAATGTAGTTTTTATATCGACTTTTTCAAAATGGCGGCCAAATCCGGGATCGACAGACCGTGCTAATTGAATATATCATTCAGCACATCAAAACAAAGAAAATAAAAAATAATTCAGCTAAGCCTATTTAAAACGATGTACCGACTGGCCTATAGGTATTTAAAACAAAAAAAAGATAAAATCAATAGACAGTCCCCTGTCTGATGTCGATACCGTTTTAGGAGAGACGGTCTTATTTTTTTAAAGGGGCTTTAAAACCCTTTTATTGTATCAAATTTCACGGTAAAAATCAAGTAAAAGGATAAAAATGTAAGTAAAAAAATCTTTAATTTAATTTCGAAATATATTTTTTTATTTATTTAGATTGTATGCTATCATTGTTGTATATGTAATATCCTTGCTTATATAAAACAAGGGTAATATTATCTAGGAACGATAAAAAATCCAGACTATACAGGGTACTACAAATTCGAGGTACGAGCATTGGTAAAGTAGACGCCACGAATGTTTGGGAGTGATTCATCGCTTGATGAAGTTAGAATCGACACGCGCGCTATCATTTTTACATTAAAAACGTAAATTTTTACCGCAGACGTAGGTTTTGGAAGGCCTGGTCCAATCATCTGCCTGCGCTCCTCCTACTTATTCTAAAATGTTAGCGTGATTGACAAAGACGATACTATATCGCGTTTCTTTGATTGATTCGTTTTTGTGCGTCAGTCCATTGGTGTGCTTGTAGTGCGACCAATGGAGCATTCCATTTTATATTTATAACCAAATATATGTTTTGACAAGACTTTGACAGTTAAAACAACAAATTACAACAGATTATATATTGATTATTATACGACCTGAAACACCACGGCACTGGAATTAAGTTTTATGTGACCTTGAACAGATTAGTTCACATGGTAGCGACCGATGAATCACTCCCAAACATTCGTGGCGTTTAATATATCTCGGTAACCGTAATAGATACGAACATGGTTAAATTGGGACAAAGTTGCCGTATTGGGATGTTCACCAAGATGCCATCAAAAAATTGCTGAGTTTTTTGGAAAAAACTGATTTTTTTGAAAATCAATTTTATTTTTTCCTGTCGTTACATTTTAGAAAATCAAAAAACTAATTACACATTCTCATAGCCACTTTATTAGGGCTATCCGATAATATTTTTATATTTTCAAACTAGCTGATAATTTGTGAGATACAGAAACCAACTTAATTTTTTTAAATACGGACCTGCATTTTTTATTCCAGGTTTTGAAAGAACTCGGTCTCCTGAATACAGTGATATGCCACACTTTATACTTTTCTTGTTTTTGATACCTTAACAGCAACAAAACTATTTAATTATTATTTAAAATAATTTTAAGTCCGACTCTGGTTTCTTAAATTATTTAATCTGATTATATTCATCGCAACAATATTGATCAGCGCTAATTAATATTGAATAAGGAAAATCGAGCCAATTGGAAGATTCAAATAAATAATATCCAGGTCAGAAATTTAAAGATATTATTTTTAACTTTTTTATTGTGAATTTGAAATCTCAGTGTGCGATGTAATAATATGCATAATATTAATCGTAGTTATTATAAATAAATCAACTTCTACAAACTAATTTCTAATGTTCTATAGTTCTACATGTTCGAAAGGGTTACCACTCCCCCTATTGCACGGATTTATTTTTCGCTCAATTTTATTTATAGCTCTTTGAACTTTCTTCTTATACTTTCGATTGCATTTTGTACTCTTTATTGTAAATGTTGAGATGAATTTATTTTACTTTTAAAAATGACGTCAAATAATGTAGCCCCTTGGCGATAGGTCCAGGGTCTTCGCTGGACCGACTGGACACTATACTACTCTACCATTTTCAATCCATTTTCCGGGAAAATTATTTCATTGTTTATATTATATTATATTTATATTAATTATTTTATATTATTTTATTGCATTTGATTTTCCGTATTCAATATTTTACACCACGTCATTGTTAAGTTTGAAAGCTTATCAATATTGTAACGATGAATAGATCAAATATTAAAAAAAGAGTTTTTTTTGAAATTAGTTTAAATAAATTGTGTTCAAATGTTTAAACAAAAAAAATATTAAGTGTGGCATATCATTGCTCAGGAGACCGAGTTCTTTCAAAATGAAATAAAAAATGCAGGTCCGTATTTAGAAAAATTAAGTTCGTCTCTGTATCTCAAAATTTATAAGCTAATTTGAAAGTCTAAAAATACTATCAGATAGCCCTAATAACGTGGCTATGAGAATGTGCAATTAGTTTTTTGATTTTCTAAAAAGTAACGACAGGAAAAAATAAAATTTATTTTCAAAAAAATCAGTTTTTTCCAAAAAATTCAGCAATCCTTGACATTTTTAAAACTTTTTTAATGGCATCTTGGTGAACATCCCAATACGCAACTTTGTCCCAATTTAACCATGTTCGTATCTATTACGGTTACCGAGATACCAATGCTCGTACCTCGAATTTGTAGCACCCTGTAGATATATTTTTTCTTATATTTTTAGTCTTGTGCGTATCCCAAAAATATTAAAATAATACAAGACATACAGGGTGGTCCGAATTGTAATCGGGAAACTTCGGCAACATATTCTGCATGTAAAAATAAGTAAAAAAGTTCATATAAATGTACGCCCTAAAAGCTTCATTTCGGAGATACATAGTGTGGAATAATTTTTTTTTTAATTTTTATTTCGGTTTTTTCCAAATAATTTCTGAACTAACGTCGATATTTGGATGAAAATTGATGTCTGGGTGTTTTTTGACATGATAAATTCGATTTCGATATCAGTATGATTTCTAGGGGGTGTCACCTACATGTTGTCTAATTGTTCCGAAGAGTAATAACGTTTGACTTGTATTATGGCGCGCTGAGACAACTCGTGTACTTGGCAAACATTTGAACGGTCCAGGGAAAAAACCTGATAAGCGCCATTTTATTAATTTTACAGGAGAGCTGGATGGCTCGTAGTTATCAGGTTTTTTCCCTGTATCGTTAATTAAAGAAATTATCACCCCAATTATTTCAATCAACGCCTGTATGTGTTTATTTTTACTAGGCATCAGGGGCGGATACAGGAATTTATTTTAGGAGGGGCCCAAATGAAAAAATTATTTAGAATACGCTTTTTAAGGCGCTATTTTCAACCCAAAATTTATAGATTTTAGGGTGCATCCACATTATCCTAAAAACGGCGTATCGGCGTAACGGCGTAACGACCTTGAATTGATTTCCAGTAATTCTATTGGCTGAAATTTTTGACAGATGAATTTGACAGATAAAATTTCTGACAGATGAATTTTTCCGCCAATAGAATTACTGGAAATCTATTCAAGGTCATTACGCCGTTACGCCGATACGCCGTTTTTAGGATACTGTGGATGCACCCTTAAGATTATATATCATATAGGATATACAGGGTGTTTCAAAATAAATGCGAAAAACTTCAGGGGGTGATTCCTTGTTAAAAATAAAGGGTAGTTTGCTTTATAAACGTTGGGTCAAAAGTCAACCATTAGGGAGATATCGCGGTACAAAGATGGCGGAAAAATAATGTTTTTAATTTTTATCTTGAAAACGAAAAGCGATACACTAATGAAATTTTATGGAAGCATTACTGTTATGAAAACACACTTTCTGTTAATTTTTTACTTTTTAAAATTAGTGAAAGGGTTGAAATAAACTACCCCTATCATTCTTGTTAACGAAATTTAAAGAAAAATATTATCAAACACATGCAAGAAAATTAATTTGGATAGTTTAGTTTATTTAGAAACTTTTTTATCTCTTGTGTTTTTTTGATAAAAGTCACCGATTTGAAATTAAAAATAAAATGTAAAGCATTACCATGTCAGGACAAAAAACATTTTTAGATAAAGAATCTAATAGGTTAGGTTAGGTTAGGTTGTCACTTTTTAGGATTTTTCTAATATTATTTTATTTGACATTACTCTACTGCAATACGTTATTATCTTACGATCAATTAATTATTCCGAAGCCTTTTTTCTTTATCCAAAAATGTTTTCTGCCCTGACATGTAATGCTTTACATTTTATTTTTTAATTTCAAATCGGTGACTTTTATCAAAAAAACACAAGAGATAAAAAAGTTTCTAAATAAATTGAACTATCCAAATTAACTTGCATGTGTATACGATTTTTTCTTTAAATTTCGTTAACAAGAATGATAGGGGTAGTTTATTTCAACCCCTTCCACTCATTTTAAAAAAGTGAAAAAATTACCAGAAAGTGTGTTTTCATAACAGTAATGCTTCCATAAAATTTCATTAGTCTATCTCTTTTCGTTTTCAAGATAAAAAATAAAAACATTGTTTTTCCGCCATCTATGTACTGCGATATCTCCCTAATGATTGACTTTTGACCCAACATTTATAAAGCAAACTACCCTTTATTTTTAACAAGGAATAACCCCCTGAAGTTTTTCGCATTTGTTTTAAAACACCCTGTATATGGATATACAGGGTTCTTCACCACATACGACACGGAGTATTGTAGCTAAACGATTAGATTTTTACAAATTGTAAGTTTTGGGTTCGTTGAAGGACTATTAGAGCTACAATTTAAAAATATTTTTACAAGATACAGAGTGTCCCAAATAAATAAAAAAATTCAAAGTTGTATTTTTTTAAATGGAACACCCTGTATATTATTACATTTTTAGTTTCTACGATTAAAATAAAGGTAAATTTGATTAAGGTTTATTACAGTTAAACCTTACCGTTTTTGAAATATTTTCAATTTTGTGAAACTGCAGCAAAAATTTTAAGGCTTCATTTCTCCAAGGGTATCAAAGTTTTTAATACTAAATATTTACTGAAGTTTATTTACTGATCAATTATTGCGTTGCAATAATAAAAATAATACTACCTTATACAGAGTGTCTAAAAATGTATTTTAAATAATTATTAGCTTTAAACGGCAATAACTTGTTTAATTTAAATGGAACATCCTGTATATTTTATGAGAATCAGATGCAGAATTTAATTGTCTATCAAATTGTATTATCCCATTTTATACCTATCTCTCTATGTTTCCGTAGAAAATGCATTTTCTTGTAATTTAGAACTTATTTATCAGATACCCATGGAATATTGACATTTTAGATTATTTTTAAAGTTGTACCAAATTTTTAGTACAGACACTAATATTGTCGATATAATTCGTTTATTTCATTAAAAAATAAAAAAAACTGTTTAAATATTCATTCAAGAGGACCAATTAATATGATTCCAGTATTCAAACTACATTAACTGACTGTTTGCGTTGATTAATAATAATTTCCCCAAATACTAAAAACTGAGTTTTGTATGTGTATTAGACAGTGTGGTAAAAAGTAACACCTTAAAAATGATATTTCATTTTTTAATAAATGCTTATTTATAACAACAGAGACGTTCATTTTGATAACTTATTATTATATTGATTTCTGACTCAAATCCACATTTATTTAGAATAATTTATTAACGAACACAATTAAGTATGTAATTAATTAGTATATGGGTGGAAATAATAGTGTTATATTTAATTAATGGTATACACTTTTATAAAGATTTAAATCATTTTCTTTTTGCATACAAATGGGCTAGTAATATTATCGTTTTGCTAAAAACCATAATATTACTAGCCTGTACATTTTGTATATTTGTTGCTTTAAAAACAATCTAAAATGTCAATATTCCATGGGTATATTGATAAATGAGGTCTAAATTATAAGAAAATGCATTTTCTTCGATAACTTGAAGGGATAGGTAAAAAATGGTATAATACAATTTGATAGACAATTAAATTGTGCATCTGATTCTCCTAAAATATATAGGGCGTTCCATTTAAATTAAAGAAGTTATTGGCGTTTAAAGCTAGACATTTAAAATAAATTTTTAGACACTCTGTATAAGGTAGTATTATTTTTATTATTGTAACAGAATAACTGATCAATAAATAAACTTCAGTAAATATTTCAGTATTAAAAACTTTGATACCCTTAAAGAAATGAAGCTTAAAATTTTTACTGCAATTTCACAAAATTGAAAATATTTCAAAAACGGTAAGGTTTAAGTATAATAAACCTTAATCAAATTTACCTTTATTTTAATCGTCGAAACTAAAAATGTAATAATATACAGGGTGTTCCATTTAAAAAAATACAACTTTGATATTTTTTACTTATTTGGGACACTCTGTATCTTGTAAAATTATTTTTAAATTGTACCTCTAATAGTCCTTCATCGAAACCAAAACTTACAATTTGTAAAAATGTAATCGTTTACAATACACCGTGTCGTATGTAGTGAACAACGTATATCATAGAATTTAACAACTTATTGCCCTGCAGATTTTATACATGTTGTAGGGACCAGTTAGACCTACTATAATACTGAAAAAGCCTACAATTAAGAAACTGGCGCTTATCAAGTTTTATTAGTATACAGGGTCCGGCAACAGTGCGTCGAGCGTCTATACAAAATTATACTATAAAATACTGTATTAAGTTATTTACTATAGGAGGTATGACGCACTATACGCAGACCCTGTACGTCAATAAAAAAAATAGTTGCATGGTACACGAGTCGTCAGAGTCTGGCTTTACACTACTGAGAGAAAATAATTCATATCCGCTGGTTTTCAACGTAATAAAGGTCTCTTAGTAAAAATCACTACGAGCAATCGTCCTCATGATATTTGAAATCGAAATAATCAATACATTTCATCATTGACAAAAAATAAACATGTTGATTTAAGCTAGGGTTGCCAACCGTCCTCTATTCCAGAGGACATTCCTCTTGTTAATCGTCTCTTTTCTCTTATTGTATTGAAAAAGTCCTCTTTTTTACAAAAAATTTATTTGAAAATATAAAATTTGTCTATCGCCAAAATGTTTAAAAAAACTGTTAATTTGGAAACAATGTGTTTTCGCTAATCCCACTCGTTCATACAGAAAAACTATACTTATGATCAAGAAATATTTGTAGAAGTGATGTATGTTTAGCTTTTTATGTTTACTTACTCTTAAATTATGTATTGGAATAAAATATTTTGTAGAAAATCGTTTGTTTTATTTACAAGTTTTGAGTATAAATATTTTTAAGAAAGTATGAAAGAACATCAACCGCATAACGTTTACATAACTTTCGGGTAAATTCTTGACAACATTTGGGGGAGGTTTCAAAAAATGTTATCTCTGGGGTTGCAGAGAGGGTAAAAAATACCCTCTCGTCCTCTATTTTTTATTTTGAAAGTTGGCAACTCTAACTTAAGCGGCCCATACATTATCAAACAAATTGCGCAACAAAGCGATGCCCAACGTTGCGTTGCACAACTGCATCACCCATACATTTGGCAAAATTTTAATCAAACTTTTTTATTAAAAGTTGTGCATTGTTCGAGAAACAAGCGACGCGACGTCCCGCCAAAAAAAAACGGCTGGCAATTAAAATATTGCACAACGAAGCGCAACACACACATGCACTAAATTACGCGTTGCGCAAACAGTTCCGTTGTACAAAAAAATTGAAACATTCTTGAAACTTATCAAACAATAATTGCATCTAGCCCCAGCAAGGCAACTATCAAGCTTTGGTAAGCGTGGTTATTTGGAGGGTGTTAATTCATTGGTTAGTTGATTATTTGGTGGGGTTGGTTGGTTTTTACTAATTTTTATTTGTTTTTTAGATATTCATTGATTTTCTTTATTTGTTTGTAATAAATTATATAGCGCGCCACAGCTGTTCTGCATCCGCTTTTGTCAAAAACTCTAACGTGATTGGTCAAGCTTAATAGTTGCCTTGCTGGGGTAGACACAAGTTCAAACAATTGCTCAACGCATCAAACAGGACCAACTTATTGCTCAACAGCCTGTGTTGCGCAGTTTGTTTGATAACGTATGTGCCGCTTTAGTTATTAGACCGAAATGATAAATTTTGAAACATTTTATTTTTTTAAATTAATCATAAATTATTCTAGAAAAATTAATGATAAAACACTTTCTGTTGATCGCTTGACGTAAAAACATTTCCAAATTTTATTTCAGTGGAATAAGTATCTAGTCAACATAATATGTTTATTTTTTGTCCAGGATTATTTTGATACCAAATACCTTAAAATGGTTGCTTGTAGTGATATTTACCAAGATACCTTTTTGGCGTAAAATAGGGCGGTAATGTATGGGTAATGTTTATTTTTTTCTCTCAGTAGTGGTAATACAGATACGGAGAAAAAGTTATTACTCTTCAAAAGAGTTAAAAAACATGAGTTATATACTGACATCGAAATCGAATTTATCATTTAAAAAAACATCCAGACACGAATTTTCATCCAAATATCGAAGTTATTTATAAAAATATCTGCGAAATGAAGTAATTTAGGACATACATTTACACGAACTTTTTTACTTATTTTTATCTGCAGAATGTTGTTGAAGTTTTCCGAGTACAATTCGGACAACCCTATAATAGGGTATAGTATTTCTACCGTATGAGCGAAAAAATCGTTGTCAAGTAATCTTAGAAACAACAGCGGATGATAATTTTGTAGCTTGGTTTAAATGTTGTGTTTCTACCATCTTAAAACATATCTTTAAACCCATTTTTGACAACTGTCAAATATAATTTCCAAAATAAAAGCAACACCCTGTATATGAAAAACGAGAAATATTTCAATGAAAAATTAATATTTTTGGGACACGCTGTACTATATATAATTTTAAATAATTTCCCTTAAAGTCAGTAAGATAAAGGTGTACGAAAAATAATAATTTTAATTAATTAGTTTTTTTTTAATTTAACTAATAATAATCAGCCAGTTTAAATGTTTAAAGTATATATGATTCATCCCTTTGATTCATCCTAAAATAAGAGAGCATATCAAATATATTTGTCTATATAAATAGTAATAATAAATACTTTTTTTCATAATTTGCTTTATTTAGCACCAGCCTATAAACTGTATACAGTATTTTTTACAAATAAATATGACAGGTAATATTCTTGTTTAGATATTAAATTAATACACAAGGGTAATAACACAGACTAACTTACATAAGTTAGTTTGTGGTAATAATAACATAAACGGAATGTTTTCTTTGTAAGTAAATCTACGCTTTTTGTAAAAATCACATTAACATGAGATATTACTAAAATAGGCAATATTTCTAAAAAAATTATATACATTATTGTATACAGACAATTTACAATATACTGGGTGTTTCAGTATTCATGTAGGTTCCAATTAAATGTGTAGAAAGCAAAAACCTTGAATTTTTCAAGCGACAATACAATTTACTCAAAAATCAAACTTAATTTAAAAGGGCGTAATTGTTATCAATCAGCATGGATTTAATGGCAACTATTATTTTTTTTAAGCTACTACTGCTAATTTATTCAGTTATATTAATTTCGTTTCAAAATCAATGAGGGTACAAAAAAAATACTGTAATCACTTAACATCTTGGCCTAGTTTTCACTACCCTGAATTTCGGACGTTTTCTGCAAAAGAATTATGTCATGGATTTTGAAAAGTTTGATTTTTTTCAGACATTTTCATACATCTATGCATGCAACCAAATATTTTTTTTATTATACATGTACATACCTATTATTGTATACCTAGTATATTTATTATGCATGTACATATATTATATAAAGGGAAATTAAAACAACTTTCGTTGCACATCAATGACACCATGCGTTGTCTTATGGAGTTTGCTGGTGGTCGTATTCATGTCGTATTATGATGTGCAACCAAAGTTCTTCTTCTTCTTCTTTTTTTATGATGGCTCTGCTACAAGGCAACCGCCAGCTCAATTTGGGAGTGACCAAGATGTTGACTGGCTCTAAACCATATCAAGGCCACTGATTCTTATCTGAGTAAAATGTATAATGGATAAATTTTAATATAACTAACTTCTATGAAGGTAACCTGTGACCTGTGACTGTAAAATGTTATTATTATTATTTATTAAATATATAAATAACGTGCTGAAAGGAAGATTATATCACACACAAAGGCACATAGGATAGAGGTCACACAAACAGACTGCATTCGGAAACTGAAACAAAAAGAAAATAAAAAATAGACAGTTGAGCATTATAATTTAATTCTATTAATGTTTAAAAATATCATAATAGTTTCTATTAATTTTTCACTTGGCTTAGACAAAACTGTAAATATTGATAGTGGAGTAGGAAAATTCATTTCAATAAATTTTTGATATAAATCCAAATTAAACAAAAAATTTATAGGACATTCTAAAAAGATATGATTAAGGTCTTCAACAGAGCCACACTCACAGAATGGATCTTCCTTCACTTTAATTTTATATAAATGGTTTTTTGTTAAGCAATGGCCTGTACGCATTCTAATTAACGTTGTAATATGTCTTCTATCTATATACTGGAAATTTTTAAACCATTGTTTATCTGGGAAGATTGTTTGTATATTAAAATACACATTGATATAATTCCTTCCATACGAGATTTCCAATTTTCCTTATAATTACACAAAATATCAGTTTTAATTGAATTAAAAATATCTATCGAATCCATCTCCATAGATTTCGGAATATTTAAATCTTTTCCAATATTAGCCAACAAATCTGCCTCTGTATTTCCCAAGATATTGGAATGACCTGGAATCCAGGCAATCCTGATGTCAAAACCATTAGAACTTGCTAAACAAATTAAACGTTTGGTTCTTAAGGTCCAATAATCAGCAGATGCTTTAAAGAGATTTTTACTAATTTTTTGAATTGAACTTTTGGAATCTGAAAAGATAATAACACTACGCAAGTTCTTTTTAATAGCAAACTTTACTGCATCATGAATAGCTATGGATTCTGCCTTACAAATACTTAAAGAACCAGTTAGTCGCGAAAAAAATTTAAAATTTATATAAGGAATATATATTCCAAATCCTGTTCTTTTATCTTTTTTTTAGATGCATCTGTAAAAATAAAAATATGAGAATTTTAAAACGTTCAGATACTGACAAAAATTGTTCCTTAATAGAAAAATCATGTTTATTAATTTGACAATCAACTAATTTAATAGAATCATTCAAAATATTAAAACTAACTTCATAACACGGAAAATTTTGACTAACATAAAGATTATCAATATAAGGCAGAAAGTCATGTAAAGCTGAGACCACATAAGGTACATTATTACTATTAATATAAATTGGATTAACAGTTTTTCTAATATTGTAAATTAAATTTATTAATGGATTATTTTGTAAAGTTAACAATTTAGACAGAAATTTGCCTACAAGTAGTATTTTTCTTCTACATTCTAAATCAATCATAGAAGATTCTCCCAACAACGCTAATCTAGGAGTAGATTTCATACAACCTAGACAAATACGTAAACCCTCAAAAAATACTACATCTAGTTTATTTAAATTTTTTTGACTAGTTGGTTTAATAAAAATTGTTGCAAATTCCAAATGAGATCTCACCAGAGCAGAAAAAATAATTAAAAGGGTACAAGGATCAGCTCCCCACCACACTCTACAAACAGCCCTTAAAACATTTAAGGCTTTTTTAGCCTTATTAGTAATATTTTCAATATGCAAATCCCACTTTAAATGTTTTTGAAAAATAACGCCCAAATACTTCACATTATGTTTATATGGAATAATGTGATTTCCAAGTTGAATCAATGGTGGCTGATCTCTCCGTTTGCCCTTAGTGAACCATACTGCCTCACATTTTTCCAAAGATAAAGAAAGATCTCTATTAATAAGAAAATCATTTACAAGCTCCAAAGCATTATTAATTTTTTCAGACATCTCAAGTATATTTGAACCCTTAACAAAAATTACCAAATCGTCCGCATAACCAATAATCTTTACATTTAAATAATTTTTAAAAAGTTCTGAAATATAAATATTAAAAAGAATAGTACTTAATGGAGAACCTTGCGGAATACCTTTAGTTGCTAAAACCGGACCTAAGAAGGAACCATCAGATTTTCTGGAAAATAACAATCTATTTTTCAAAAGTATAAAAATTAAATTAGATAATTCTACTGGAATTTGTAAATTAATAAGCAAATTATAGAGTTTGTATATGTTAACATTATCATATGCAGATTTTATATCTAAGAAAACAGCAATAACTGAATTTGACGAATTAAAGGCATCAAAAATAAAAGTAGATAAATAAGCAATATTATCATATATTCCCCTACCCTTACGAAAACCTACCTGTTCATTTGTAAACACAATTTTATTCTCCAAAAACCAATCTAAACGATTTTTAATCATAATTTCTAAAATTTTGCCACCACATGAAGATAATACAATAGGTCTATAACTCTCTGGCAAAGTAGGATTTTTGTTTTGTTTTAAGATATTAATAATATTATATTTCTTCCACGAATCCGGTAACACACCTTCAAATAAACATTTGTTATATATTTTAAGAAGATAATTTTTAGCAATCAATGGTAAATTTTTATACATGGAATAAGAAATATCATCCATGCCAGGTGCAGAAAATTTTTTATCCTGAACAGCATAGTTAAATTCCTGACTAGTGAATGGAGGAATGTTACTATTTATATATGTTGGCGACAGTGTAAAATTCGGATCTATGTATATACTAGACATATTATATAAAATTTGTTGTTTTAAATCATCTGAAATGTTATAACTATTAGAATTGCTGTTATTATTAGAAAATTTTTTAATTTTTTCCCAAACGTATGAAATGCTAGATTCCCTATTTAATGTTTCACAAAAAGATTGAAATTTTTGTTTTTTCTTTGATCTTAATTTTTTTCTCGTAACTGCAATACATCTTTTAGCATTGATAAAATTAGTCAAAGTTGGAACATTATTGAAAACATTAATTGCTCTTTTTCTGTCTTGAACCCACTGAAAACATTCTTCATCCCACCATGGGTTTCCAATTTTATGATAAGAACCACATTTTTTCAAAGGAATGGCATCATCAGCAGCTCTATTCATAATAAAAGACAAATCATTATAATCTAAAATAGTACTATCTTTCTCGATTAACTGCACAGCTATTTTATGTTGATAAAGATGCCAATCAGCTTTACTACAATTTCGTACACAATAACTATTTACAAAAGCTTTTTTTAAATATAAATTGTTTGATAAATTTAATTGTAAAATTGTAGGATAATGATCGCTATTTCCACAATCACTAATAACTTTCCAGTTAGAATTTATAGCTAATGCGCTACTGACAATTGTTAAATCAACTGCACTCAAACTGGAATTCGGATTTTGCACAAGAGTTCTAGAACCATCATTTAAAATCACCATATCATTTTCTATAATAAAATTTACAAGCCTTATTCCGCCCCTATTAATAGGAGATTCATCCCATAATGGATGATGGGAATTAAAATCTCCCATAATAATAATTTTATTTAAATCTAAACCATCTAAAAGTTGTTTAAACAGATCTTCCGAAACATTTTTATCTGAATTAATATAAATATTAATTAATATTAAATCAGCAATTTTAATAATAATAAATTGAGCAACTTCTGAATTAAATTTTTTTAAATTAGAAAAAATAATATTCTTTTTGACGCAAATTGCCACTCCACCATATCCATCTTCCCTATCCTGACGAATTATATTATATGATGATAAAACAAAATTTTGATTGGATTTTAGCCATGTTTCATTTAGAAAAATTATATCTGGAGACTCTTCATTTGCTAATAAGATTAAATTAGCACGATTTGAATTAACACTACGAATATTCCATTGTAAAATTTTTATATCTGATGTAGACTTCATATTGTCATTAATCTAAATTATAAATACAATATATAATTATAAATAATATGTATAATATTTGTATATGTACCATATATGTACTAATATAAATGTAATCTTTAAATATGTGTTAAAATAAATAAAATAACATTAAAAACCTATATCTTGTTCAAAATCTAAACTTGAAAATAATAAATTCTTAATCTTGCTTTTATTTTCTCTTGACGTATTCATAATAAAATTAATGCAATTATGTAACTCATCATTTTGATGAAATTCAAATGTCTGAATGGCACTACCAGGCTCAGTTTTAGAATTATGTGAATTAGAAGAGGTATTAGAAGAGGTAGACGGTAA
The DNA here is from genome assembly GCF_002938485.1 of Sitophilus oryzae. Classification (NCBI taxonomy): domain Eukaryota; kingdom Metazoa; phylum Arthropoda; class Insecta; order Coleoptera; family Curculionidae; genus Sitophilus; species Sitophilus oryzae. Next base: position 15,031 of record NW_022146611.1, on the reverse strand, counting down.
ATTTGAAAAATCTTGCTTTTGCGGTCTTGAATTTGGAAAAAATAGACAATCATCTCTAGCTTTTTTATCCACTCCCTTATGAACTATCCTTTTCTTGGCTGAATTTTCAGATATAACCTGTTGAAAGGACCTTTTTACACTATTTTGGAAATACTGTGTTCTTCTTTCAGAAGGTTTAATAATATTATCAATTTTCTTTGGTATATCTTCCCCATTATGTTTTTTAATTAATTCTGGAAAGTTATTGTTGTTCAAAAAAAATTCTCCATTTGAAATATAAGATTTCTTACATGTTTCACTGGCATCATAAAAAGTTAAATTTTCAAGGGCCATTAATTCTTTAATATTTTTTTGTCTAGAATATTCAGGACACTTTTTTGAAGATGACTTGTGGTCATTCTTACAGTAAAAACATTGTGTAACACAAGAAAATTTAACTTCCCCATCTTGTAAATGATTCTCCTCCTCTCCGCAATTAAAACATCTTTCTTTACCTTTACAATTGTTCTTAGTATGGCCAAAACGAAGACAGCGATAACACTGAGTTACAGGAGGAATATATACATTAACTGGACGTTCTAATCTATATAAATTTATCGATCTAGGCAGTATAATTCCTTTAAAAGTAAACAAAACAGTTCCAGTTGGTTCATATATAACAACATTATTTTTAAATACTTTTCTATTTAATCTCTTTACTTGTAAAATTTCAATTCCATTATTAGCTTTACAAAATTTCAAAATTTCTTCTTCGGTCAAGTCCGCATCGATTTGTCTTACAATTCCTTTGCAGGTAACAAAATTATATGGTATAAATATTTTATACCCTTTCTCAATTAATGTTTTATTTTTTAAAAAATTATTTGCTGATTGAAAATTAATAAATTCAACAGAGATTCTATTTAGACCTTTATTATTAATTCTCCTTATATCAGTCAAATTTAAATTAAAAATTTCTCTAGCTATTTTTATGTTATTAAACTTTCCAATGTTATAGCCAACATTAACCGTCGATTCCAAATAAACTACTGAAAGGACCATTATCATTTTTAGAATAAAAAATTGTTTTTCATTTTAAATTTTGACTGCGTTGAACCCAAACTAATTTCATCCACCATATCAACAGTATCAATATTAACATTTTGAACGCCATCCAGGGGGTATCCGCTCCCCCTAGCCTTACTCATATTTAAAAAAAAATTCAAGCACTAATGAATGTATTATATACAAAAAATAAAAATATATAACAATATGAACAAATCAAAAAATTCAATTAACCTAACAAAAAAAAATAATGCTCAACTTACCACAGGAAGGCCTAAGGTAAAGGTGCAAAAATAATTAAAGCTTTCAGCGTTTTTTCGGCAAAAAAACTCTTAAAGATTTCACAAATATCAGAGCTGGGTCACCAAACAAAGCTGAAATAAATGTCCAAAAAACCGCAGTCCTAACAGCACTAAAATTAACTAAAAAATTAATATTTTTTTCAGACAGAAAATGACAATGTCACAAGCACCGAAAAAAAGTGCAACCAAAGTTATTTTAATTTCCCATGTATAGTTTCTTGGTTAATTTCATAGGTTAATTTTCTGTAGATAGCTGACAGATTAAAATGTCTGAAATTTGTAGAATGATCAAAACATTTTTAACTTCTTGCAAATATTGTCCAATGCATGAAAACTAGGCATCAGTCATGATTCTAAACAATAAATCTTGTAAAAAAAGAACCTATTTTTAATGTCTCTGTTTAATACTTTCTCAACGAGAGTTTGTACAAGTTAGCCTCTAGTAGTTCAGTTTGTTTTTTTCTTACATCTTCAACATTAAGATTGTCTTTTTCAGTCGTGCAAACAATACACATTGCCTTATCCATGTTTTGTAAGAGTATATTAGTATTTCCACTAAGTTCACTACAAAAAAGATCTAATAAGCATATATATTAACAATACTAGGAGTAATGGTTACAATTTTTTCAAGAATTACTTACTCAATGAATTTTAATTTGCCTAAGTCAAATCCATTACGAAAACCATCTTCATATCCCTTATCAAAGCTCTGTTGAAAATTGCTCTCTCTCCCATCAGATAATCCTTCTCTCAAACCAACCTATGGATATAATAGTCACTTTAAAAACACTATTATCTTTAAACAAAGTGCAAAGTTAAAAATATTCTTTTTATATTAGAAAAGCAAAATTAAAAAAGTTATTACTTTTTTCATTTCCTGTTCAATCTTCTTCCATTCTAAACCAGATTCATAATGATCATTGTCGTTGTTTGTTCCACTATGCATATTTTAGGAAACGTTTATTCTAGTTTATATACACCATAAATTAAATCTTACACCATAAACCTTTGATACACAATTTTAATTTTTTTTAAATGTATTTTATATTTTCTGCACAGATTTTTTTAGGTTAGTCCGATAAGCAGGAAAGAGTAGGATTTTTACACCAAGATTTACACATTACAGCAAGGGGATTACAGATCTGTATTAGCCATATCAGCCCATTATTCAAAATATAAGTAAGGTATTGTCTCCTGATATTCCTAAATTGAAATTAAAACTGATGGAATTTACCTAAAATTAAAAAAAAAGTATTGTTTTTACACTACGCGCCAGAACCACAGAAAAAATAACTGAAGTTCTTCTTAATCTTTTTTGATACTATGACTCCAACAGGTGAAAAAAAATATTTGCCGCCCTTATGGCTTCTGGCCGAAATGATAGCCATGCTTGCTGGTTCGAATCCAGCATCCAGCTCTGGGCATGGATGTTTAATGTGTGTGTGAGTATGGAGGGCTTAAAAATGTATGAGTCTGTATTTGTCATAATTAAAAACGTTCAAAAACATCCGTGCAAATGACATGATGACCATTATTAAGAGGAAAACAAATTTACAACGGCCCAAGCTACGTCGAAACCGAAACACCCGGTTCCGTTTAGATCACCGAAGTTAAGCGACGTAAGGCGATACTAGTGGATGGACGATTGACCGTCTGGAAACTCTATCGTGCTGTTGTTCCATAGCAAGAGTGTAAAAATATCGGACATCTCCTGAGTAAGAGGTAAGAGTCGTCAAATCGGTAGACTCGGTAGACTACTGACCATGATGTGGCCGATGACCGCGGTTCGGTTTCCTCGTAAACAAACTAGACTCCGTCCAGATAGGCCCTAGAAGCAAAAAGAACACGTTAACTTAAAATTTACATTTTAAGGCAGCAGATCGTATCTGACCAACGGGCAATCCTCGGGGCAACGACCAACACCCAACACCAACTATATAGAACAACAAGCAACAAATCCTGTTACTCTGTTTAAAGCTCTGTTTCAGGGTTCGGAAAACTACATGTTACTTTTAAAAACTACATAAACTACATTACATGTAGTTAATGTAGTTTATGTAGAGGGTGTAGTTTATGTAACCTATGTATGTAACTTTCAAATATCAAAGGTTTGAGGTGAGGTTATAAGAAGTTGAAGCTTTAAAAACACATAATGTATTTAAGAAAACGGAAGAAATATGGCTTTAAATATAATATTTTCATCATATTATCTCTATTGCACCTCATACAAAGGAAAATTATTCATAATATCAATACATAGTTTATTAACGTAGTTTTCATGTAGTTAATGAACTGGAAAAGACGTAGTTTTGAAGAAAAACTACACGTAGTTAATCAGGTAAATTACGTCTTAATTAACTACTTCCGAACCCTGCTCTGTTTTCAAGCTCTGTTAAAGTAAAGTAAAAATTTCAGTTAGCGTCTCTTTTTTGCTGCCAGGGCTAATCTGGACGGGGCCTACTTTGTTTACGCGGAATCCGAACTGCGGTCCTCGGCCATATCATAGTCAGTGGAAGGAGTACCTCTACACTCCATAGACCAGGGTTCGGAAAACTACATGTTACTTTTAAAAACTACATAAACTACATTACATGATCATTACGGTAGTTTGTGTAGAGGATGTAGTTTATGTAACTTATGCCGAACCCTGCCATAGACTAAAGGAAGTGTCTAAATTAACTCTTACTCTCGAGATATCCGATCTTATCCGGCCTCGAACCGGCGTGAATGAGCAGTGGGTGTACCGAGCAGTGTGTATCAATAGATTTTACACTTTTCCTTTGGACAACAGACAACAGCACGATACAGAGTTTCGAACCGGTCACCCGTCCATCCACCAGTATCGCCTTACGTCGCTTAACTTCGGTGTTCTAATGGGAATCGGTGTCAACCAGGGTTCGGAAAACTACATGTTAGTTTTAAAAACTACATAAACTACATTACATGTAGTTAATGTAGTTTATGTAGAGGATGTAGTTTATGTAACATATGTATGTAACTTTCAAATATCAAAAGTTTGAGATGAGGTTATAATAAGTTGAAGCTTAAAAACACATAATGTATTTAAGAAAACAGAAGAAATATGGCTTTAAATATAATATTTACATCATATTATCTCTATTACACCTCATACAAATGAAAATTATTCATAATATCAATACATAGTTTATTAACGTAGTTTTCATGTAGTTAATGAACGGGAAGAGACGTAGTTTTTGAAGAAAAACTACACGTAGTTAATCAGGTAAATTACGTCTTAATTAACTACTTCCGAACCCTGGTGTCAACCGGTGTTTCAACATAGCTAGGCCGTTGCCAAGCTCTGTTGATGGTATTATAATGGCCCCACAGAACATAAATCGGGGTTTTAAAACCTTTAAAGCCCCGTTCTCAGAACTGCGTCGTGTCGACAGCGACACTGATTGACACTTCAAACGACCAATGGGAGCTGTACTAAATTTAAAATTGACAGCTGTTTGAATTTTGGACTTCAGCCCCGTTCTCAGAACTGCGACTGTCGCCAGCGACACGACAAAAGAACCAATCAGATTTGTGCAAAATTCAAACAGCTGTCAATTTTAAATTTAGTACAGCTCCCATTGGTCGTTTGAAGTGTCAATCAGTGCCGCTGTCGACACGACGCAGTTCTGAGAACGGGGCTTAAAGCCCCGTTCTCAGAACGACGTCGTGTCGCTGGCGACACAGTTTGACATTTCAAACAACCAATGAGAACTGTACTAAATTTAAAATTGACAGCTGTTTGAATTTTGTACAAATCTCATTGGTCCTCTTGACGTGTCGCTGGCGACAGTCGCAGTTGGTTGTTTGAAATGTCAAAATGTGTCGCCCGCGACACGACGTTGTTCTGAGAACGGGGCTTGAGACTCTGGTCCGAAATGACATCCAAAAATGACATTTGTCATTGTCATTGTCACCATTGACAGATCGACACGTTTGTGACAGATTTTTATGACGTGAATTGTTTTTATTCCGGTTGTTTCTTCATGGTTTTGTAAGGTTCTCACTTTCTAACAATATTTTTATTTTCGTAAACATTGTGATATATAGTTTTAACATACAATATGCATCTCTGGACGTGTACTTTAATATTCCTTTCATATATGTTTTCTGTCCATTGTATAATGTGGAATTTAGAACCGAACACTCAAAAATGTTTGAAAGAAGAACTACAAGGCAATGTGCTAGTTCGCGTAGAATTTGAAGTTACAGAACAGCCAGGACAATCAGTAGATTTTCATGTATTGTATTATATAAATTTAGTTATATCAGTGTGGTTCACATTTTTTTCTCATCAATGCAGGTAGTTGATTCAAAAGGTAACACACTTCAGAAAGGTCAAGATGTTGTTAAAAGAAAGTTTACCTTTAACACAGATAGTTATGATGTATATGAAATTTGCTTTGTGTCTCGTGTACCACCACGTAAGTTAACAAATTACAATGATGTATTAGACTAGCAATTTTATTTTTATGACATTCAGATACAAAAGGAATGACCCAATTAGTAACATTAGTAACTAAGCATGGTGTGGAAGCTACAAGTTATGATGCAGTAAGTAAAAACAGTGCATACTCTGTATATTAATTGATAAACTTTAATTTTTCATCTTAGTTGGCTGAAGCTGCAAATTTGAAACCTATAGAAAAAGAATTGAAAAAGCTTGAAGATCTTTCAAATGCAATTGTTAATGACTTTGCATTTATGAGAAAGCGTGAAGAGGAAATGAGGGATACAAATGGTAACAGTTGAAGGAATAGTTTAATTTTTAAAGAGTAAATGTTTTTTTTTTCTTTAGAATCAACAAACATGAGGGTACTATACTTTTCTGCATTTTCAATGATCTGTTTATTAGGTTTAGCAACATGGCAAGTACTATACCTCAGAAGATATTTCAAAGCTAAAAAGCTGATTGAATAGCATATTAAATCATTTAGTAATTTTTTATTTATTTAAGTCTTGGTTGGTTTATATATTTTTTCAAAAACTTTTGGAAGTTATCATAATAAAGACATTTTATTTCAATAATATGAATCAGTTTATTCTTCTGATTATAATTCTTTTTGTGTACATATAAAGCAATTAATGTAAACTTGGATTTAAACAATTGTAGATATATTTTTAACATGGCTTTTGAGAATTTTTTTGTAAACATACAAATGTTAAGACATGATAGTGCTAATTTTGTTTCTAATATATGAATGTGGCAATATATTATTTTGATTTAAAAATTTATTTCACATTATTCATCCTCAATATAAAAAATACAATTTAGAAAGAGTAAAAATTAAAAAAAAATAACTTTAAAAAAATGTTTATTTAACAATACTGACAATTCTTAAAAGTAGGCTTATTCCAAACTTAAATCTGCATCTTCACCATCAATCTTAGCTTCTCTTCCATGTTTCAACGTAAATTCCCACTTGGTTTGTGCAAATAAAATGTCTGTTACTAAGAATATTTGCGCGATAGCATAGGCTAAAGTAACTCCAAAATAAAAATTTGCATTTGCTGATGCACTGTATATCCATAAATGCCACAAAGTGGGTGCCAAGCAACTTGTCATGAATAAAATCACTCCAACAATAACACCTTGCTGACAAAATGCATATAAGTGCAGGAAATTTGGTAAAAAACTTAGGACAAAACCCAAATCACTCAGACAAGGGTATGACTTAAATATTGTTATAAGAAAAAGCAAGGCAATAGTTAATATAAAGGGTCTATTACTAAATTTAATTGACAGTGGAACTAAATAGAGTATTGTAGCATTTATTTGAAAGGAATGTATAAACAGCTCTCTGAAATGATCAAACACTTCAGTAAAGAAATACCAAAACAAACCTATATTTGGTTGTAAATCGGGCACTGTCCATATTGAACCATAGACATTATTTATAAACTTGAAACTCTTGCTTAAACTATTATTATAAAAGGTAATTAAATATACGTATGTAAGAAAATATAATACTACTAACAATGCTTTGGTTTTACTTTTATATACCTGACTATAATAAATATATAAAGGTGAAAGCAATATCAAAGGATAAAATGAGACAGATGAGCATATTGCCAATGCCAAAGAACTGACAATGGGACTACCATAAACCATTCCAAACACAAATAAGGCAAGGAAAAAATTATGTATGCCAGCTGTTGAATAACCAACACATCCCAAGAATGTGTAAGGATTAAATAAAAAAGCCACCAAGACATACAAAGGTACTTTTTCATAATATCCTTCACTAGGTAAATATTCATGTACATCCTTAGGATATTTAGTTCGATCTCTATGTTCTTGATGAAACTGCTTCGCATAATGTCTTGTAGCGGCATAAAGTAACAGTGCTGTTCCAATATCAAAGAATATAAACATCAAACTCACATCTCGAAAAACATTCTGTGACATTATTTTATAGAATATCAATGCAGTGGGTGTCTCATGTAGTAAATCACCATCATAAGGATCTATGTTTCTTGACAACAAAAACAATCCTTCTTGGACTCTTTTCCAAGAACAAATGGGTGTAGAAATCTCAAAGTGATTCGCGATTATTGTTTGATACTTTGATGACATTACTAAATATCTCAAAAATGCTGCGAGACAAAGTAGTAGCACCACTTTTGAACACGACTGAAGAAAATACGTATTTTCTTTCTTTTTCGCATGTTTGGAAGATAATGTAGACATTTTCATACATGGAGTTATGGAGTTGTTTACAATTTTAACTTAAGATTTTTTCTAAGGTTATAGTAGTAGTAGTATATTAGTTTAATGGCCACAGCTGCCAGGGCTATCCGGCCGGATGGTAGAATTAACTACCTACGGTTAAACGTTTATATAGATGATGACACACAGACGAGGATCGCTATAAGGCGAGCCTGGGAAATCCCATACCCCGACTGTTGAGTTGAAGAAAATGTTGGCAAAGGAAGATCCTGCAAAATAAACAAATTTAATAACAATTTCATTTAAAATGTCAAAGATTAATTCCACAACTATCTAAGAATTCGCCTATAATATTAACTACAATTGGATGAGCATGCAAAGCGGAGGTAAAATTATGAGGGGATGTTTTGTAAAAGCCAATAAGTGATTTATATAGTTTATCTACTAAAGCGGGAAATTTATTGCATTCAAAAAAGATGTGGTTTAACGTTCCAATTTCTCCACACTCACATAAGGAATCTGCATTTACACCTATACGATGTAAATGGGACGGAATTAGACAATATCCGCTTCTTAATCTGAAGAAGGTTGTCAATCTTTTCTTTGTAAAATCTTTACATGATCTAAACCATATGCTTTTGTAGGGAAAAGTAACAATTTCTGCATAATTTGTCCCTTTTGTACAAGAAATCTCCTTCCATCTGCCTTTCCATAACGACCAAAACTTTTCCTTAAGAATTGGAATAAAATCAGTAAACCAACATTTAATCTCAGCATCTCGACCATCTGTCTTTCCAATATTTGCTAATTGATCAGCTTTATCGTTGCCTAAAATATTCGTGTGACTGGGTAGCCATACCAATGAAATTCGAAATTGTTTTTCTCTTAACTCAAATAGTTTACGTTTTGTAGCAAATGTAATTTGACTGTCCTTAAAATTAGGATAAGCTGCTAATGCTCGTAAAGCACTTTCACTATCACTAAAAATTACAGAATCCTCCAATTCTTTGCTTTCAATTACATTCAATGCCACGTAATAGCAAACATTTCTCCAACAAATATGGAAGCATATCCAGGAATCATATAGGTGGCTTCCAAATTTAAATCCGGGCAAAATATACCCACTCCAACATTTTTATTTACTTCCTTAGAAGCGTCCGTAAAAACTTAATTTTTTGTTTAAATTTTAACTCAATAACTTCTCTAAATTTAATAGAATTATTTTCACTCTTATTTAAATCCAATCTTAAATATTCATTTTTTACTAAAATAAAGAGGAAACTTATAATAATGATGCATATTAACAACATCAACATCTTGAACATGAGGAAAAATTTGATCAATGCCTTCAATAAGAGGAGGAACATGATAATATCTTGACCAAAAACCAAATGATTGATTATATGCCCCATAAGCTTCTGTAACAGACTGAATAATGGGATTATCCTGAATAGAGAATGCTTTTAAAAGCAATTTAGTGGCCAAAAATTACGTCTAATATTAAGGGAAGTTCTGCCGATTCTGATAAAATGATATTAGTTGGACAGGAACGCATAAACCCTAAACAAATGCGTAAGGCTTGAAAATGAACTTTATCAAGTTTTTCTAATAACTTTTTAGAACATTTAGCTAATAATATACTACCATAATCTAAATGTGACCGAATATAGGACTTAAAAAAAATTAACATAGTAATTGGATGTCCCGCCCACCAGGTTTTACAAAAATATCTCATTAAATTAATACCCTTAGTAGCTTTGGAACACATAGCCTCAATTTGATGATTCCAAGAAAACCGATTATCAATAAAAATACCCAAATATTTAACATATTCAACCCATCTAATAACATGATTTTGAAATTTAATATCTGGTAAAATACGATTATAAAATTTTCTTTGAATTAAAATACAGGAAGATTTTTCAGGAGAAAAACTCATTTCATTTAATCTCGCCCATTCCTCAAGACTGTCCAATGTAACATTTAATTTATTAACTATCAAATCTATATCATAACCTTGAGCCAGGAGAGCAATATCATCAGCATATTGAATTAATTTAACATCATCCCCAATAAAGTCACTAACATTATTAATATTAATATTGAATAAAATTGGAGCTAAAGGAGATCCTTGTGCTAAACCCTTATTAGTAAAACCAGGACCAATCAATTTTTTTGAAAAATTATCAACAATATAAATTTTTCTGTTGGTATGTATCTCTTTAATGTATTTACAAATATTCTCTTCAATACCCAATTCAGCTAATTTACGAATCAAAATAGAAATATTAACTTTATCATATGCATTTTTCATATCTAAAAAAACAATTACTGAAAATTTATTATATGAGAGTCCAGAAATTATCGATGAACATAAAGAAGTTAGTGCTTCAAAAACTCCTTTACCTTTTCTAAACCCGAACTGAGAATCACTGAGAATTTTGTGGTTTTCCACATACCAATCCAATCTGCATTTCACTATATCTTCCATTGTTTTCCCTATACAAGATGTGAGAGTAATTGGCCTGTAACCGCTAATATTATTTAAATTTTTATTAGGTTTAGGAATTGGACAAACTAATCCTGTTTTCCAATCGTCTGGAATTAATTCTGAATGATAAAGAACTTGATTAAAGAAGTACACTAAAAATTTAATATGATTCAAAGGAAGATTATTGATCATGGAATAAGTTATTAGATCAATGCCTGGAGCAGAATCTCTCTGCTTTCTAAATGTGGCAACCTAATAATAATAATATAATCTAAGCACGGCATATAAATCACACGGCAGGCTAACTCTGCCCAGATCCCATTGTTTAATATTTCTATAAAATTTGACCTTGAAAACACCATTATGGGTGCCGAGTCAGGGCCGGATTAAAACGTATCAAAAAATTTCCCAGAAAATAAACTTTTGCTAGACAGGGTCGTATTAAAAAAATACTGTAATTGACTGAAACTGAATTTTATTTACACAATACTTTTATCTAAACAAATGAATCGTTAACCGCGCATACTCCTCAAAAAGTAAAAATGAAAAAATCAATTAAACATTTAACTTTAGAGAATAGACAATTAAAATTAAAAAACATGCCAGGAGTCCAGGAGTTACAAACAAGAATTAAAGAGATACCCAATAAATTATCTATTGAACAATCTAAAGAGGCTACGTACAAATTATGTCTTCCTTTCACGCAGTTGAGCAGCTCTGAACTGTTCAAGAACGCGATACTCTCCCTCCATTCAATTGAGTCATAAAGTTCAGAACTGGTTCCGCGCCATATGGAGGCACCAGGCTATCTCGCACAGCTCCTTTCAGAACCGTTCTGAGCAACCCAGGCAGGGTTGCCACAAGAAAATGTTTGATTGTGCAGAACTTGACCATAAAAATGTGTAGCATTGTATAGGCATCCATGACCAATAATTATTGTAAACTATCCAATAAGACTACGTTCGCCAAATTTTAAAGCAATGCCAGCAAATATTGCAGTGACGTCAAAGTTGATACCGCGAAACTAACGATTTTATGTACAAATTAGACCGGTTAAAAAAGACTGTTTAAAAACTGTAAACTATTCAGGATTGTTTAACAAACCAAATTTGTCCATAGAAACTACAGTCCTTGCTGATATGGGAGGAAGTGAAATAGGAATTTAATAATATTCACGTATGCAAACGAGTGGAAGTGAGACTGAACTACAGTGACGTAATTGAACAGTGAAATTTGGCCAAAGTACGTGTTATATATTATTTAAGAAATTAAGCAATCCTGTCTATTAACCGTTTTTGACTCGACCAATAGACGGTCCTTGACTCATGACCCAGTTCATACTCATGACATTTTACTGAACACTGATGACGAAAAATTATATTTTTTAGTTCAAAATTTAAAGTTCACTTGCGGCCTCTTTTAATGTAACTTCTTAGATAACTTAAAAGCAAAAAAAAAACAGCTTTTGTCGGCTGATTTACGTTATTGTTCTAGTATTATTTTTTATAAGAAATATGTAAATTCTCAAAATGTGTAGCACAGGCGATTGTGGTGTAGCTGTGCAATCATGGAAGCAAATGTGTAGCAAAATACACAATTGTGTAGCTTGTAGCAACCCTGAACCCAGGGCGTAAAGCTCTGGAACTTGAAATTCGCAAATGGAGGACAGCAATACAGAAGCTACAAAGAGCTTTGAATAGCATTGGTTAAATGGGAACTAATTGCGTGACGTCACGTTTGACATCGGGACACAATAGATCTCTAAGGTCGCAATGATTAGCCCCCCTCCTACTCACCGCATGGATATCAAACTTACGTTTGACATCCGTGCGGCTTGAACAGCATTTCAAGTGATGTATAATTCTGGGTCTCTGCTCCTAGCGACCTGCATTTCAAATCCACGCATCGGGGTTTTTTTGGGTTAGTTTGGGTTTGAGAAGTAAGAATTGTACATTTTTTCTTGCAATTGTACCTATGTACTCCTTGACTATCAAATGTACCCAAAATAGTACAATTGTACCTATTGTAACAACACTGACGACTGACTACGACACTGGTTAATTTCTGTCGCTGGCACCTTAGATTAAGAATAAAAATGGCTGGCACCTGGCTAAAAAAAAAGGCTGGCACCCCTGATACAAAGAATACAAGGTATGATATTGCGCAGGTTGGTCACTACGTCACAGGTGATAAACGGCACCATTGGTCGGCTAGCTCTGCGCGCCAATTTCAAATTGTCAAACAGATTGTGTCATCTGTGAAATTTGATTATGTCAAAATGTGAAAATAATTTTTCAAACGTCAAGCTCGATGATTTGACATAATTTTTGGGGTTATGTCCTAATTCTTCTCTATTTTAGGACTTTTTTTGGTAATGGTGTGGATCCGGTGGCTGACCTTGAAACGAGTTTTTGCTGCATATAGTCACAGACACTACGCATGCGTACATCTTCGATATTGCCAGATTGCAAGTTAATTTGGAAATATTTTCAGTAAAAAACAAATATGTACTTTTCAGTGTTTTTTTTGTCAATATATACCGTATGATCGAAAAAACGGAGTCGAGTTGGCTGGGAAATGATGATTGACGACATTTCCCATATAAAATGACAGCGATCTTCATTTCATAGTCATCGGCGCTGACGCTATTTTTTTTCAATCATAGTACGGGGTATATTATTTATATTGTTTATTTTAATATTGCGCACAACACGTGAACGCTTATTATGTATTTTCATAGTCAATAAAATTAAATAGAAATAAAAGTCTAGATTCCTATAATTAATCTAATTGCTCTAGATTATTATGCTACGTTTAAAAAGGGCTTTATTAAAAAAGGGATGTGTCCAAGTTTTTTCTTTTTTTTTTAATTTTTAAATGCTGTAGCTCCATGTCATGTTCATAATAGTTTTTTTTTTAACATTCCATCAAAAGTACGGAGGCCTTGAAAGGCCTTTTAGCCTCCGTAATTAAAATTGTAGATTCAGCTTCAGCAACATTAACAGTTATCTTGTTTAATTCTGCTTATACATATATAGCATTTTTCTGCTACCTTAAGATTTCTCTATTCTTACACCTAATTTATGTGATTTTCTTAGCATATATGATTTATAAACCATATTTTTCCTAATGGAAGGATGGAATAAGATATGCAAAATTAAGATATTTTAACATTTATTTTCCAGACAAAGCATAATATATTAAGATTAAGACATAACAAATATTATAAGAAAGATCTTAATATAAATCACAAACTAACTAAGTCTTAATTTGGTCTTGTATAAACACAGGTATAAAACTAATAAGATCAAAACTCAACCTTCACCATATTGTCAAGATTTGGCATTATAGGAAACAAGAAATTACAGTAGATTAAGACAAGAATATCAAAGTACACGATATTAAATACTGTAATGTATTCTACGGACACAAACCATCTCCCTTCTAAAGAGAAAAAGATAAACATAAAGATTACTTTAGTCTTATCACCACACTCTTCGATAAAATATATGTCTAAAATTGCTATTAATCCACTAACTTGACATTTTTAAGAAATTTTGATACAAACATTATAATCAAAGTATATTATATTAGTAACATTATTGGTAAAATCACAGTAAAATGTTACCTCTATCTCCCATTGACGTGTATTGTTCTAGAAGACTCGTCATGGTAGTACTTCAATGCATCAATACATATAATCAAAACTATTGTTGCCTGTAAATAACGAAATTAAATAACTTGAAAGAAATAAAATAATTCTAATAAGTTTAAAACCATTAAGAAAATATCCGTAAATGATAATTTTTAATTCTAATGTAAATATATAAATAAATGTTATTATTATTACAATTTTATATATTCAATTTTATATATCATTCGTTAATTTTGGATATCAAGATAAATCTGAAATTATAAAATTAATTATAGAATTTGTATTATTATTGATTAACACTCAAAAAAAAGTTTCAACTGCAAATAATTCGAAAATAAACTGCAACTTGGCAACATCGACGATGTGCGCTTGCGTAGTACCGATGATCAAATGCAGCAAATATGGGCTTCAAGGTCAGCCACCGGATCCACACTTTTACCCTTTTTTTATTAGTGGCAATTGACCAATATGGATATTTTTTTGTATGGCGTATGACGTCACAGGTGGTATGCGCAAACTAGCGCAAACTTAACGAAATTCGAGCCGCTATCGATCATACCTTGTTTTCTTTGTACCATGGCTGGCACCCATAATGGCGGCGTGCGCAAGGGTATGCGCGTAGCGTTCCCGCCAAAGCGAGTTGGCCTGCCGTGTGATTTATATGCCGTGATCCAAATACGTTTAAAATAAAGTATACGGAGGGTACCGCTTAAATTCCTGTCCCGATATTGAAGGATGGCTATAGAATTTCAATGCATTTCCTACATAAGTCTATCCTTGGTTTGTAGGAGGTTTGACTAAACAAGGATGAACCTATGTCTTGAACATTCGACTCGATTTTCTGTCCTCCT